>NC_082597.1:43705123-44012728 GCF_030936135.1 Gavia stellata
AGATACGTCATGTCTTCTTAAAATGTCTTTTTGTGATTTTTCCTCTCACATTGACTTCAATTTATCAAAAAGATATTTTCATTTCCTTTCCTGTCAATGTACGGCATCTACTTTGAGGGTAGAATATGATTCAACTTATTGCTGTGCAGCGGAAGTCTGTACATCTCCATGACTCTCTACTTTCATTCTTATGGAGACAGTGTTGGAACAAGTCTTTGTATGCATTATCTCTGTGTGTACATCAGAATGCCAGGAAATGCAGGTCTCCCTTCATTGAATGGCACTGTAAAAGCTGAGCAGCTTTATGAGGCCTTGGTGTGCACGACCAGGGTACTGCGAATTCTGTAAGCTTAATAACACATAATTCTGCCTAAAAGACTTTGGAGCCAAGTCTTTTCCATTCTTCAGCTAAAGAATAAAACTTTATTCCTAACAATTTTTGCATGCCTTCCTCTTGAACAGAAGGAATACTGGAAATTTCACAGAGATTGCCATTGCAGCAAATTAGAAGGGCTGGTGGTCTTTGATCCCTACAGTAGCCTTGGGACGGAGCAGTAATTCAGATTCTCATTACGTCGGGCCAAGTTAAAAGATGGTCTACCTCACCTCGCTGCAGATGGGAAGATGGATGACCTTAGCAGGCATCAGCCCTTTCAGAGTTCCTGTGTGCTTATGACTTGATTCCCTCTTCTCTACCACCCACTCACATCTGTTTAAAGATTTGGTATAATTTCATATATCAGCACAACTCCAGAGACAGCTCAGAGCTTCCCTTCATGGTGTCTTGTGAGCTAGAAGGAGTTGCTTTGGCACCTCCTATATTTGCTCCCCACTCAACAGGAAATAAGAGGCCTCAATAAAGGTGTTGGCTGCTTTTCTGGTTTTTGTCTGTCCCCTACTGAGAGCCTCTGGGGAAGCTGGCGTTGATCTTGGACTGGAAGATAGTTGTTTGGGTCACTAATCCTAATTTAGACTTTCTGAAGCAGACTTCCTGACAGGCAGCATGAGGCAGCATTATGTATTACAAACAGCATGGCGATGCTGTCTAAAACAAGCAAGCTGGTATGCTTTGGGTTGAGTCTAGGTGTCTCTCTTCATGTTTAGTATTTCCTCTTAGATCAATAAAGTAGTGTTTCAGTTTCATACATTTTTATTATGTTTTTTTTCCTTTACATGGGAGAGGATATAACACAGACCCTTGAAGGAACACACTACAAACACTCAGTGTTGATTTTTTAGATGTCATTTAGCCAAATCGTAATCCATTTAAAGTGTGGCAGAGATGAATCACAGCTCAGATATTAAATGGGACAAAGAAAAGCATGATTATTAATTCTGAATTCTAAGTTCCCTGTTCCAGTTTTCTTTTTTACCACAAATGATGCTGAATTATGAACAGTCCCACTCTTCTTGAATGATTATGGCCTTCATTCTCCTGAGTGGGCAGGTGAAAAAGATGGTGTAATAGACACCAACTGGTTATGCTAAATCTTCCATTAGTATCTATCATTATAGTATTTGTTCAGCTGTAACGGCTGAGGAATGTATGGGTTTGACCATTTTGGTCAACTGGCATTTTCTGGCTCATACATACTGCTTCTCTCATGCTGCTGTTAGATGTAGGAAAAGGTTGCTTATAGACTGGCCTCATCTGTTCATTTGAGAACATTACTGCTAGTTCTAGGGTTTTATGTAGAAAACCACTCAGGCATAATCTTATTTTTAAAATTGAAAGGGCCATTTGTTTTTACCAAGACTGTGCTGATGCCCAAGAAATTTTATCAAGCAACTCCCCAAAACTTTTTTTATCCTCACAGGTGTTTTATACCTTACAAGTCTCACTGAAGTCAATGTCAGGTTCTCTTCAGCACACATGAAAATTGGGAAGGCAGGTACTGAAGATCAAAACTTCGGATTAAGAGCTACCCTTGACAACACATCCATACCTTTTAGACAGATCGAAGTGTCAGAGCCTCTTTAGGAAAGCTGTCTGACATTAAGCAAAATGGTTTTATAAATTTAAGTTTAGGAAATTCCCTGGCAGTCATTGAAACTGTGTGGCTCATTATGGATTTTAACTACCAGATCCTACTCGATATATAGTGTGTGTAGTCAAAGTTATCAAGAAAGAGCAACATGTTTTTATTTCTAAAATTGAAACAGTGCTGTCTTCAGTAACATTTATTTCAAATGTACACGTTGGCCAAATTGTTTCATCATCAGCCTATGAACTGCACGTCTCTCTAAGGGTACCTAGCATCCATACATTACTTTGAATATTTGCTGAAGTCGTGCAATGCATAAGGCACTAGTGCTGTTCTACCTGCGTTTTCTGGATAGTGATTAGCCTCCAGTCCTGCTTTTGCAAACACTTAAGCATGGCTGTTATTCTGCCTTTGACTCCTCTTACCCTCAGTCTTGAGCTAGCACAAGTATTTGAGTAGTCATGTAGATAGATAGATCAGAATTCAAAGACTTATACCAGAAGCTAAATAAAAAATATGACTTAATCTGGATCTGTTCACAGATGGTGAACTGGTACTGTTCACAGACTCTTGTAATAGGAGTGAATGGAGGAGTAAGTGGTGGGTGTAGGAAATAGATGGGACTTTTGAACCAGTTGTCGGTTTATATCAATTTAAAACATTCCTTGGGCTAAGACTCAGTAGTCTCAGATTAAAAATAAAAACACCAAAGATAAATAGAGGAGGCTTTTTATGACTGTATCTCTGCCTCTGATGGATAGGAAACTACTTTTTGAAAGTACTGTGTGTAGACTTTAAATCACTCTAGTGTCATTTCCTAAATTTATCTAGAATCATTGGAAGATCGTCTGTTAATCAGACAGTCTGAATCTGAATATCCCTGATTTGAAAATTAAGCATTAGATTTATACAAAATAAAGCCATGGAAGAGGGAAGTCATACGTAAGAAGTAAATAAGAAAGGAATTCTACTGATGATGCAGGATACTGAACATTGCAAGCTTTTCATAAAATGACTGCCAGATGAAATTACAGCTCTAAAGGGTCAGGAGTTAATTCTGTCTGTGCTGATTTACCTATTGGCATAACTAAATGACAAAAGCCACCTTTGTATGGCTTGTCCTGGGATGGCGTATGTATTTCTATATGCCAATATATACACACCACATATATTTCTTACATATACATTAGTGACTGGCCTGACAAAGGAAGTAGGGTATAGACTGCCAGACTTTCTTAGTAGGGCCTGTAGCAATAGGACAAGGGGTAATGGTTTTAAACTAAAAGAGGGTAGATTTAGACTAGATATAAGGAAGAAATTTTTCACAGTGGGGATGGTGAAACATGGGAACAAGTTGCCCAGAGAGCTAGTAGCTGCCCCATCCCTGGAAACATTCAAGGTCAGGTTGGATGAGGCTCTGAGAAGCCTGATCTAGTTGAAGATGTGCCTGTGCATTGGAAGGTTGGACTAAATGACCTTTAAAGGTCCCTTCCAACCCAAACCATTCTATGATTCTATGATGATTCTATAACTTCCTCCCACCTGCAGACCCTATGTAGTCAACTCTATGAAAAGATGTGGCTTTTGGTGGCTGTTGTCACCAATAAAAGCCAAAACTCACGCCTAAGGTTGTAAATGGATGTGATGTATACACTTAAAACTGAAAGAAGATAATCATGCAGATGAGAATTGTACTAATTAGGATTACCTGTGCAGCAGAACTACCATTCCCTACTCATTTGCGCACACATTCATGATCATGGAAGGACTTTGGGATGATTCATAACTAAATTACTTAGATCATCAATATACATTGTATCTGAAGAACAGCATTTATGCCCTCATTTGAAGCAATGCTGGTAGTTTTTTTCTTAGAAAGTTTCTAGGTTTTTTTATGGCCTCATTTATAATTGCTGTACCCACTTTTGTCTAAGGTCTGACGACACTACAGACTTTAAGACTGCATAACTTTAAAATAAATTTTTCACAAAACAGCCAAGGGAAAAGAGGGGGGAAATGCAGCTTCCTAAAGATTTTCTTCCCACAGCATGCAAATTGTTTAAGTGGCTGCAGAGTCCATCCATGAGAAGTAACTTATTTAAGATCAGGACTTCAAAAGGTAACCGTGAGAGCTAGAATAGGCAGAGCTGATGAACATGAGATGCATAATGTCTCAAATATGAGGCACAAAGATTAAGAAGCTATTTATAGTATGCCAATACAGATGACTTATAATGTATGTTTAGGTGTATAATGAATGAAAGCTGCCTGATAACAGTTTCCTTTTTTTGTTGGTTTTTTTTCCTTTTACAACAAACTGGAGTTGATCTTGTGCTAGGTCTCAGAAATTAAGGATAAATTTTCCTGTGGAGCTGACACAGGAAAGAAAGGAGAAATGTTAAAACCTGCTTTAAATAAGAAACATAATGATGCTTCAAAGGAAAAACACACACATATTTGTAAGGAAGGAAATATTTTAGTTGACTGACAATTTCTCTTTTAAATTAGTCTCAAACAGAATGAAAAGCAGGTATGGGCTTTTGTTTGGGAAACATGAAGGGAATTATTTCTGATCATTAAGAACATGTCAGAAATTTCCTCGGCTAATCAAATTTACCTCTTTTTTATTATTAGTCATTTTCTGAGTGCTATTACACAGATTTATGAAACGAATAAGTCTTTTGAACTTTTATTGCTAAATCAAGGTGAGATATCTTCAAAGACAATACCATTATTATTATTGTTAATATTAGTTTTTAGTATCATCTGACCAGAGATCAGCTCATTTTCTTCTACTCTACTCCAGCTTTCTCTTTTTATTGTCCATATGATGATTTGCTCAAGAAACTCTCACCTTTTCCAATTTACTTGATTTTTCATTCATTCAGTACCTCTCTTTCTTCCCTCTTGAGATCCTCTGCTGCTTCCTAAACTTTCTCTGGCTATGTTCTTTATCACATCTCCTCCACCACGTACAATGTCCCTTTTGTTTTCTCCTCTCACCTTCTTCACCTTTATGGTGTGTCTGAGTGAGGAAGAAAGATGGAGGGGTGTTTATGGACATGTGCTTTCGAGCGGGAAACAGTATTTCTAATTCTATAAGAGCTTTAATATTTCCCTAGCATGTCAGTTATAAGGGGAGAATTATACAATCTTGGATGTAATTTTATAAATACAAGACAGAAAGAGAGAGAGAGGATTGTGGACTTTGGCTTGTTCGGATTTTTCCCCATTGAGTTTGTTTGGAGGCTCCTGGACTTGTCAGTTGACATGTGCTACTTTTTTGTCCAACTGATTGAAATATTCTATTCCACTCTGCATCACAGACAGAAACTGTGTGACAAATACCTTACACAACAAAACTATTTTCACTTAAAAACGCAACTTTTATAAGCATAGAAGAGTTTTGAACCACCAAATAGTACTTATGGTCTGTAATGGTCATACAAATACGAAGAATGTGCACTGTGAAGAAGAAATATCGTTAAATGATGTATCAATATAATTTTTTGAATGCATATATTTGTTTAGACTGTCATAAAAATAATGCAAGAGCCCTGTGTGGGGTTTGGGCACAGAATGTAGTTACTTTATTTTGTTAGTGGTATGATTAGAAATCATGGAAGGGAGAGAAGAAAAGTCTTGAAGAGGAACTGAATAAATTAGAGAGTCAGTCAAGTGCAGAATTTTTTTTCCAGGAGATGGAGGAGATACTGTGGAAGGGGAATTAATGCCATTCAGTGTCAAGACAAAGAGAGGTATTGGAAAAAGACGACATCTGTTGATTAAGTAGAACATAGATTGGCAAGAGATGAAGTGGGACAAGTGAAGGAATGCTTTTTTAACATCTCAGAGGAACGTATTTTAAATGATATTTTGGAATGGAACAGACAGAGGATTGCAGTGCATTTTGATCTGAATATGGAAAGATGATGCCAAATTAGGAAAAATTTAACTTTCTGGAGTGGAATCTAGTATTAAGGAATGAAGATATTCTAGATGAACAGTGGAAAACGGTATATAGTTTTTTTCAGAGCTAGGCACGTGGTTATGAAAGTGAAAACTGAGCAAGATTCTGGATTTAAGATAAAGATCCATGTTCTGAGCCCCAGCTGTATATGTTAGATGTGACTCAAGGAATCTCCTTGATTAACAGTGCTCATTAACAGTGGCCTGATTTCCTGCTGGTGGGACAATGATTTTTGATACATTGAGCAAATGTGAGATGATTCATCTTGACATGAGGGAAGTGGAAACACTCATAAGGTAGAATAGTGTGTTTACTACCTGTTTGAGATGATAATCCTTTAAATAGAGGACTTCATCTTAAGAGAAGTCTTGAAAAAAGTCTAGAGGTAGAAACAAAGAAAAAAGTAGTTAAATCTGAAAAGCATTGTATTAACAGTGAGATCACAAATTGGATCACCCTCCACAGATTTAAGAAAACAACCCAAACAATTTTACCTCACTTTTTAGCTAGTGACAGCCATACTTAAGTTCTTCCTCAAAGATTTTCTTCAGTGAAAAATTCTGTAATTGTGGATGCCTCAAAGTGGTTCCCTCCTGGTTGAACTGAATAGCTCTGTCCCTGTTTTCTTCTTGGGGCTATCAGGGACTTGCCTTATTCCCCAGAAGGTTTTAATTCTTTGACTAAGCTCCAAACACATCTCACAACACACTGACCACAGTGACTTCAACATGTAGCTGTATTATCTTTTTCTTTCAAGCTATGACAGAAGGAGGACATTTCTACTTTTTGCTTAATAGTTGAATATTGCACTTAAATTTTGTACTTACACCAAGAAACAGCAGATGTTAGTTTTAGGCTTTTCTCAGTCTGAATGCACAAACCCCCATTTCTTTGAAGAGTGCCCTAGCTGTGCTGCTTTGGCTGGGAATATTCACCAATCTTTCTGTTGAAGTGCAGCGGAGCCAGGAACAGAGGGTACTGGGAACATCCTGCTGATGGCATTCAGAAAAAAATCTTTGTTTCTGTTCTGTGAGTGAATGAGAATAACATTTTTTGGTAGGATCATCCTATAGGAAAAAGTGTAAGGTAAATTAGATTTTATTAGATTGCTAGATGAGAAAAAGTTAGGAGAGGGAAGAGACAAGTCTCCTGGCAGTCTGTGTTTACTGGCTTGAGCAAGGAGAGTGACGTGGTTGCTGCAACTTGCAGAGCATAAGTCATGCAGCACATAGCTCCTTTTGACCATGGAGGACTACTTCATGCACAGCTGAGGTGGAGAG
This sequence comes from Gavia stellata, assembly GCF_030936135.1. Lineage (NCBI taxonomy): Eukaryota > Metazoa > Chordata > Aves > Gaviiformes > Gaviidae > Gavia > Gavia stellata. The sequence continues at coordinate 43,712,359 of NC_082597.1, forward strand.
GGGTTTGGTGACTAATTAAAAGGTAAAGAAAACCCATTCCCTTGCTCTCTACAATATCGTAAGGGGAAATAAGTCTATTTGAATTTAAGTATAAGTGATATGATCCCCAAGTTCCTATGTACTATGTACTTTTAATAGATACTTCTAGAGAGGATGAAACATGTTCCTATCAACTGAATATTTTTAAAAAGTCCCCAGCATAACAAATGTGTCTATGGAGCAATAGGTGCCTGAAAGCCAGATATATGGAATAACAGGATAAAGGCCCTTAAATATTGCTCCTTGTGAAAGTTGTCTTTGCACAGTAAAAGTGAAGGGGTAGACCACCAATGAACAACTTGAGAAGATTTATAGCAAACATTACTTCTGCAGGATTAGATGATGTGAAAGTTTTTATAATACCCTGAACTTTGTACAAAAGAATAGAAAGGAACAGGTTTCTTTGTAAGAACAGAAATTTCCACAACCAATCCCTCAGTTTTCTCTTTTGTTTTCCAATAGAACAAAATGGATTTAATATTAGAAATATGTTCTCTCTGGATCCAATTTCAGTCTCAGCCACACTCTTTAAATAAGAATCTATAATCCAAGTGACTGCTCTTGCAAAGTTCCCTCTAATATATCTGTAAACCAAAATATGTGTGTGAGTACAGACTGCATGAGTTTAACTAAATTGGCCTGAAACACACATATTTTAGCTAAGCGAGTGCAGGATTTTGTGCAGACAATGTCTATATCACCTGCCTATGGGTTCTGTTTTAGTTAGGAAATATCGGAATGGAATGTCTGTGAGGGGTGGAGAAAATTCAGTTATAATCAGTTATTAGAGGGTTTTTAATGCAAACCACATTATGAAGGGAATAACTACCATTCTTCAACTGGTTAGTATGAAGGCTACTAAAAATCTGGGACTTTTGGAAAAACAAAATAAAACCTCTTCTTGCTGGTAAATATTTTTCCATCTTAATAGGGGAAAACTAAGAAATATCCATAGAGATAAAGTGAAAATCATCTTTGAATGTTTAACTCTATAACTTAAAGCATTTGCAGAAAAAAGAACCAAAATCTGCTCTTGATTATACACGACTTTCAATGAGTCAAAAAGAGGTAGCACATGCACATCCAAAGGATAGAATTTGGCTCATGGACATAAGCAAAAGAAGAGACTTGAGAAATGCAGACTCCATATAACCACCTTCATCATTATTGTAATAACACATGTGGTTGAATTTTAGAAAGTGTTTGCAAATGTGGTGACAAACAATAAATAAATTAGAACATGTGACAGAAAATACAACTAAAAATTATTGTTGTTCAGTAACAGGCACAGTGCAGGGTCATCTGCAAATTTACATGAGGCAAATTTACATTTTGAATTTAATTCTTCCAAGATATGTGTCATTTGCTGTTGAGGCATTGATGGGGTTTTTATAAATGACATATTATAAATATATTTAACTCATAAGTTGTACAATAAAATCTTATGTAAACTTTCAAACTTTAAAATCACTTAAAAGCGTGAATTTGTGCATGAAGAACTGTCATTGTATAATCAAAAGAACTGTGAAATCCTTTAAATATTATCTTTGTAATTCATATTGCACCTGTTTAATTTCTGATTCTGCTGTGTCTGTGCCTGGTTGTGCTATGACGCCTTAAATGACCCAATGTCCATGTTGATAGTTCCCAAGCTATAGCGAACTGGTCTAAGAGCTGTTGGCAGAACTGTTCTAGTTCCTTCCACCACCTGCAAATGCAGAACACAAGAGAGAGCTAAAATGAAATAAATAGCAGCTGTTCTTTTCCCTGCTTGATAAGTTGGTCTTATACCAGAAATCTCCATGAGAGTTCAAAGTATTGGAGACAGGAAGACAGGAAGCCATCACGAGCTGTGTTAACTTGAAATAGTTCATACAAAGGGTCATGTGAACAGAAGGGCTGTTGATGACTAAAATCTTGCAATCTGTTTTTGTGGCCCTAAGGGGAAATTATGGTAGGTTATCTTCCTAGAATAAGGCTGGATACTTTATAGTAATGTTTGGTAACTAAATACACTGTGTGGCTGTTATTGACTTTCAGATAACAAAAAAGATCAGATAGATAATAAAGAATTATACTCTACAATTTTTATGAAAAGCAATACTGTCTTGCTTTAAAAGCACAGATGCATCTGTTTAAATGAGCTTCCCATAGAAATGCAAAGCTGGACTGTTCCATGAGGCTAAGGTGAAGATTTGTAATCTTTTGGTTTTCCCACTGTAATGCAAAAGTTAGTCCTGCTTTTTAATAAATACTGGATTCCTTTTTAATGTAAATATATGTGGAAATTGCCTGCATATGCATATTTAGAATTTCAGACTTGTCAAGCAATATTAAATTTATCTCATTCTGAAAACATCAGAAAGTGAAATTAATATTTAAAGATGTGATCAAGATTCACTGGCTACAAATACATAACATATCTTCCAGCACTCTGTGTTTTATGCTACTCAGATTATGCACTTTATAAAACAAAGACAAGATCTGAATTATAAATACTCTATAGTCCTCCAATGAAAGTATGGTAATTGATTCTTAGGGGTATAACCTATATATTGGACTAATTTCTTACTGAGAAAAAAAAATGTACCGGAGAGAGAGCTTCTCCAGAGGCTGTTTTTCTGTCCATCTCAGTGCCCAATAAATCTCAAGATCAGTCCTCATCTTAGCTGCATTTACTGAAATCCTGAATATTTTTATTTTAGAAGTCAGGCATATGTAGCTGGCAAATTCTAGCATTTCTTTCCTTTATTTATAATACAGTTATAGTACTATAATCCCATTCATCAGATTAATGATTTTTTACTTTCTGAGACTTGAGTCATGCTTCTCTCTTCACATTTTAAGTCAAAGTTGATACTGACTTGTGGAGAGAAAAGCGGAGCAGGTTTCTCCTGATGATTCAGAACTCCAAAAAATGGATGGGCCAGTGGGTAATCCTACATGATTCATACTGTTCTTTCAGGATTTTAAGAGTGCATGCTATACTTGAAAGGAAGATCAGAGGCTTGGAATGGAAAAGACTTTGAATATTCATTTCAAACATACTTGAATACAGATAGCAAATAATAACCATACCATCCTTAACTGCAGTCTTCATTTCACAGATCTCTCTAGTTGCTAATAACCCCGTATTTTTAAAATGTGTTTGGTCTTTTGATGCCTAATGGAATGCCCACAATTGGATCTTGTCTGTTATTACTATTTTTCTTGAAATAGACAATACTGATGTGAAACTCATGTCAAAACTAAAAACATCTATATTTTTCAAGAATACCAGTCACTGATAAAGACTCATTTGTAAAGTGTTCGAAGAATAAGTCTCCTACTCATCATGCCTACTCACTTTCCTTATCAGTGCCAGGGGTAAACCTTGGCTAACTCTGTCGAAAGAGAAGGGCGACAAAGCTGGTGAGGGGTCTGGAGCACAAGCCTTATGAGAAGCGGTTGAGAGAGCTGGGGTTGTTTAGCCTAGAGAAAAGGAGGTTCAGGGGAGACCTTATCGCTCTCTACAACTGCCTGAAAGGAGATTGTAGAGAGGTGGGTGCTGGTCTCTTCTCTCAAGTGAGAAGTGATAGGACAAGAGGAAATGGCCTCCAGTTGCGCCAGGGGAAGTTTAGAGTAGATATTAGGAAAAATTTCTTCACTGAAAGGGTTGTCAGACACTGGAACAGGCTGCCCAGGGAGGTGGTTGAGTCACCATCGCTGGAGGTAGTTAAAAGACATGTGGATGAGGAACTTAGGGACATGGTTTAGTGGTGGACTTAGCAGGGTTAGGTTTACAGTTGGACTTGATGATCGTAAAGGTCTTTTCCAACCTAAATGATTCTATGATTCTATGACTGCAGGAAACACAGACATCAACAGAAACAGCAATGTACATCACTGCTATTTCTCCCTTTTTGGAGTCTGAGCTGCATGTGCTATTTCACGTGCTATTCACCAAGGCCAAGGTTTGCCTTGAATGTACCATGGCTGGTTGCAATGCCCATTATAGCTGGGGACATAGTTTTGCACTTTGGTTTGTACAGTAAAATTGCATTGGTTTGTCCTTGCCTAGGGTCAAGCATACTTTTTCCATTCGGTAGAACAGCACAATGTTGCAAATAAGATAGTTAAAAATGACTGTTCCGATAAAATTAAGAGCAAAAATTCTGGAGAATATTTCTATTGTCAATAAACTTTGCAAACACATGTAGCATGGGGAATAAACAAGAGGAGTTAAGAGACGTGCACACACCTGCAGGGTCATGTTCTTATTGGCAACACCCAGGCGTGGTGGGATGGCTCCTATGACTGGAGTGTTGGAATGGAAGGATACAGGCTCTTTAGGAAGGACAGGCAGGGGAGATGAGGAGGGGGTGTCACCCTCTATGTCAATGACCAGCTGGAGTACATGGAGCTCCGCCTGGGGATGGATGAGGAGCCAGCCGAGGGCGTATGGGTCAGGATTAAGGGGAGGACAGGGACAGGTGACATTATAGTGGGGGTCTGCTACAGGCCACCTGTCTGAGTAGATGAGGCCCTCTATAGACAGATAAGAGCAGCCTCACGTTCACAAGTGCTGGTCCTCATGGGGGACTTCAAACACCCGATATCTGTTGGAGGGACAACACAGCAGGGCATAAGCAATCCGAGAGGTTCCTGGAATGCGTTGATGATAACTTCCTTCTCCAAGTGATAGAGGAGCCAATGAGGAGAGGTGCTGTGCTGGGCCTGGTTCTCACCAACAAGGAGGGGCTGGTGGGGAATGTGAAGCTCAAGGGCAGCCTTGGCTGCAGTGACCATGAAATGGTGGAGTTCAAGATCCTTAGGACACCGAGGAGGGCACAGCAAGCTCACTACTCTGGCCTTCAGGAGAGCAGACTTTGGCCTCTTCAGGGGTCTGATTGGTAGAGTACCATGGGATAAAGCCCTGGAGGGATGAGGGGCCCAAGAAAGCTGGTTAATATTCAAGGATCACCTCCTCCAAGCTCAGGAGTGATGCATCCCAACAAAGAGGAAGTCAGGCAAAAACATGAGGAGGCCTGCATGGATGAACAAGGAGCTCCTGGACAAACTCAAACACAAAAAAGAAGCCTACAAAGGGTGGAAGCAAAGACAGGTAGCCTGGGAGGAATACAGAGAAATTGTCTGTGCAGCCAGGGATCAGGTTAGGAAAGCTAAAGCCCTGATACAGAATTAAATCTGGCCAGGGACGTCAAGGGTAACAAGAAAAGATTCTATAGGTACATTGGTGATAAAAGAAAGACTAGGGAAAATGTGGTCCCTCCCCAGAAGGAAATGGGAGACCTGGTTACGCGGGATATGGAGAAGGCTGAGATACTCAATGACTTTTTTGCCTCAGTCTTCACCGGCAACTGCTCGAGCCACATGGCCCAAGTCACAGAAAGCAAAGGCAGGGACTGGGAGAATGAAGAACTGCCCACTGTAGGAGAAGATCTGGTTTGAGACCCTTTAAGGAACCTGCTGGTGCACAAGTCCATGGGACCTGATGAGATGCATCTGTGGGTCCTGAGGGAACTGGCAGATGAAGTTGCTCAGCCACTATCCATCATATTTGATAAGTAATGTCAGTCCGGTGAAGTTCCTATTGACTGGCAAAGGGGAAACATAACCCCCATTTTTAAAAAGGGAAAAAAAGAAGGCCCGGGGAACTACAGACCAATCAGTCTCACCTCTGTGCCCAGCAAGATCATGGAGCAGATCCTCCTGGAAATTATGCTAAGGCACATGGAAAACAAGGAGGTGATTGGTGACAGCCAATGTGACTTCACCAAGGGCAAATCATGCCTGACAAATTTGGTGGCCTTCTGCAACGGGGTTACAGCATTGGTGGATAAGAGAAGAGCAACTGACATCATCTACTTGGACTTGTGCAAAGTATTTGATACTGTCTCCCACACGACATCCTTGTCTCTAAATTGGAGAGTCATGGATTTGATGGGTGGGCCAGTTGGTGGATAAGTAATTGGCTGGATGGTTGCACTCAAAGAGTTGTGGTCAACGGCTCGATGTCCAAGTGGAGACCAGTGACGAGTGGCATTCCTCAGGGATCAGTATTGGGACCGGCACCGTTTAACGTCTTTGTCGGAAACATGGACAGTGGGATTCAGTGCACCCCCAGCAAGTTTGCAAGCAACATCAGGCTGTGTGGTGCGGTCAACACACTGGAGGGAAGGGATGCCATCCAGAGGGACCCTGACAGGCTTGAGAGGTGGGCCACTATCCATTCAGTTCAACAAGGCCGAATGCAAGGTCCTGCACGTGGGTAAGGGCAATCCCAAGCACGAATACAGGCTGGGCGGAGAATGGATTGAAAGCAGCCCTGAGGAGGACTTGAGGGTGTTGGTTGATGAGAAGCTCAACATGACCTGGCAACATGAGCTTGTAACCCAGAAAGCCAACCATATCCTGGGCTGCATGACCAGTGTGTCCAGCAGGTCAAGAGAGGTGATTCTCCCCCTCTACTCCGCTCTCGTGAGACCCCACCTGGTATACTGCGTTCAGCTCTGGGGCCCACAGCATGAGAAGGACATGGACCTGTTGGAGTGAGTTCAGAGGAGGGCCACGAAGATGACCAGAGGGCTGGAGAACCTCTCCTATGACGACAGGCTGAGAGAGTTGGGGTTGTTCAGCCTGGAGGAGAGAAGGCTCCGAGGAGACCTTACAGCAGCCTTCCAGTACCTGAAGGGAGCTGGAGAGGGACTTTTCCCAAGGGCATGTAGTGATAGGGCAAGGGGTAATGGCTTTAAGCTGAAAGCGGGTAGATTTAGATTAGATATTAGCAAGAAATTCTTCAGCGTGAGGGTGGTGAGGCACTGGAACAGGTTGCCCAGAGAAGCTGTGGATGCCCCATCTGTGGAAGTGTTCAAGTCCAGGTTGGACGGGGCTTTGAGCAACCTGGTCTAGTGCAAGGTGTCCCTGGCCATGGCAGGGACGTTGGAACTAGATGATCTTTAAGGTCCCTTCCAAGCCAAGCCATCCTGTGATTCTATGATTCTATGAAAACCTCTTTCTTTAAGGAAATAGAAAAGTTGAGTCCAAGCCAAAATATCTGGTATTATCCTTATGTAGATAAAAGCACTATATTTTTTTCCCCAAATAATAATTCAATTTATTGTGGTAATTTAAATTATTAATGCATAAAGAATTTGGAAACCTATTTGCCGTTTGCTGGCTTTCTGCAGTTTGAGCTGTACTTTATACTTATGCAGAGGATATGCATATGAAAATGAAGATAAGCCCTAGCAAAGAACTGAAAAGACAGTTCATAAAACTTTGTCTGGGCCACTGCACAGAGGTGAAGTTGATCGTAGGTGAAATTTATAGGTCTTATTTACACTGAAAATTGCTTGATTATTTGTAGAGTTCTGCTAGATAATGATTCAAATGAGCCAAAATTCATAAGTGTTAACAGCTGAGAAAAATAAATCTGCAGTTCAAATACCAGTTATGGCTGCTCTGTCATAATCAGGAATTAATGCTGAAGTTCCCTTGAATTTACCAAGTGGGTTTGTATTTGCCTTCCTGAGAAGGCAGGCTAATATGTTATTTGCACACACATAGCCACACAAACATATACTGTTTAAAGCAAAATTAAAATAATTTCAAGTAAAATTAGAGTTATAGTAATGCTGCTGATAATAGTTCCATTGGTCTGTAAAGCCAACAGGTGGTCAAGGTATAAAGGAGGTGTTCAGAGAAGATAACGTAGCAGAAAAGCTACACTGCTTCTTCTCATCTTCTATGTACTGTGGAAAATGCTAAGAGATAATTTCACCAGAGCTCTTCTCGATGAGGAACTCATAAGAACTTCTGTATGAACCTGGTGTGACTCTAGAAAACATTATTATGAATGAAATGCACAAAATGAACAGTAACAGCTTGACAAGTTCAGGTATTATTGTTCTCAGAGTTCTAAAGGATTGCCTGCAATGGTATGTAATGTCTTGCTTAAATATGCTTGGGAACCAGGGGACTGCATGACACCAAGTATGACACCAGTTTCTAAACAAATTTGCAGGAAGAGCTGAGGCGCCAACATCAGTACCAGGAAGATTAGCAGAAACATGATGCATTTGGGCTGACTCAGCAGGAAGACCAGACTCCCAAGACTTCTGGAGTTATTTGAAGGGGTCCAAAAGCATGAGGAGAAGGTAGATCTAGCTGATACAATCCACCTCAATTTCCAAAAAGTTTCCAACATGCTTCCTAATCAAAAACTTTTGAAGAAACTAAGCAGCCATAGCATGAAAGTTAAGAACTCTTACATTTTATGACATGCAGTTGGTTGAAACAAGGATTAGAAATATATGGTCACCTCCTGTGGTGAATAAGCATAGGAATTATCAGTGAAGTTCTGCTAGAACCACGTGCATAAAAAACCCAAAGAAAGGATGAGAAGTTACCTGAGAAAGTTAGGTATGCTGTGAAGTTATTTAGGCAAGGGTTGACTGAAGAAATTGCAGAACATTATGAGACTGAGCAGCTGAGCAAAAAAATAGCAGATGAAATTCTTCACAGCTAAATATTTTAAAAAGGCACATGTGAAGAATCACCCTAAATTCACACATTAAATGATAGGGTCTATCATTACTGCCCAGGAGTAAGACCTTCAGGTTATGATCAATAATACTATGGAAATATCAGCTCGGTGTTCAATATAGTAAGAAAGGCAAGCTAAATATTAATAGCAAATGTAATTTCACCACCCATGCCATTGTGCCGATTCATGCTGTCTTAAAGACACATCTTGAATACTTTTTGCACGTCTGGTCTTTCCATCTAAAAAAGGATGAAGAAATGGAAAAGTTGCTGAGAACAGAGCAAGAATGATCAAAGATATGGAATGATTACTATAGAAGGAATGACTAAGTGAACTTCAGTCTGCAAAACATATGACTGAAAAAAGTCTGTCAAATCAAGAATGGCATGGAGGGAATGCCAATGGCTTAGGGAGAGGGAACAGCCATTCTCTTTCTCTTCTGATAGAATAACTAGAAGGCCAGAAATGATGCTACAGAAGCCAAGCTCAGAACAAAAAACCAAGGTAATTCTTCATGCAACCAGTATTTGAGCTGTTGAGCCACTTGCCACAGGGTGTTGTGGATGCTGAAAGTTTACATGAGGTCAAGAGGAGACCAAACAAGCTCATAAAATATCAATTCACTGAAGTTTACTAACTACCTAAAAAATACATCTGGCTAAAGTTCTTCAGCTGAGAATGTTTGGCAACTGCAGATATAAGGAAGGGGTATTATGTATACTTGCTTTTTTTCACATATTTTCTTGAGCATCCTCTTTTTAGCTTCTGTTAGGGACTGACTAGCGGACTAGATTATCTTTTGTTCTTACCAAATAGGGCCATTCTTATATTCATACCAAGTTTTAAACTTCTTATTTTTGGGGAAAAAAGATTTCAAGTGCAAGGATAGTTTATGTCTCTCTCATTTTTTATACCAGGTTTTCTGTCTAACCGTCTGTCTAGGCATCTCTTGTGTTGGTTAATGAACTTGATTAAAATAAATATTATTTTTAGCTTAAGGAAGTTAAATTTTGGATGTGCTTTTCAGTCACTTTCTCAGACACTGGGGAAAACTGAACAAAGTTCCTGTATTCAACCAAAAAGGGAAGAGACTTATTTGCCTTTACAGTCAGTAACTTAGATAAAGATGAACTTTCCAAAGTCTGCTTTACAGATTCTTCTCTACAAGTGACTAGAAATGTTCACAGCATTCTACAAAAGAAATTAGAATGACTAATAGGGTAAGATTTTATTTTTTCAATTTTTTATTCCATTTGAGTAAAAGTTTTGTTTTAATTAAAAGGCTAAGTGGAACTGGAGCGAAGTAAAGAAATTCTGTTGATTAATCCTGTGTCATTCTTAGTGCATTGTGGCTTACAGATGAGTTCTGCTCTGAACAAGATGAATGAAAAAGTTCCTAAGAATTGTTTTTCATAAGTCATAAATGAAAAAAATGTGGATTAGCAGAGTTCAACATTGAAATATTCTCTTAATCTCTCCCTTAGTGAAGTAAAATATTAATTCTGTGCTGAAATTGAACATAGAATCAAGACTCATAAGTGTCTTGCCAGGTTGATTTGGCTTGAAAAATCAACTGAGAGAGAACTGGAAGTGTGCACGTAAATGAGTTGTAAAGTCAGATTCTTAGTGAACACAGGGCAGCAGCCTTTAGTTTGTTCTTAGTAAAACATCACGATGGGTGGATTTTGTCAGGCAAGGAATTTTTCGACAGAAAATGGAAAGGCATGCCAGGCTAGATCAAATAAAGAATGTGTCTACAGCAGGATGATTGAAGTCTTTCAGCCCAGCATCTCCTGACACCTTAGCCTTCAGTACCTTAAATTTACCAGATGTCTCTCAGTGTCACTTTAGAGCCCACTGGGAACATGGCTTTTGGCTCTGGAACATGCCCACACTGTCCTAATCTTCTGCCTGAGACTGGTCAGAGATTAAAACCTGGGCAGAAGAGCCTGTGTGCTTTCTGGTGAACCAGAAGGTATTCCCACCAATCAGAAGCTCTTAAAAATGCATTGTGCATTTTTAATGCAAATGCATTGACCACCTTTGGGGGGTTTTGTTTTAAATAAAAATGTGTGAAAATCGTCATGCATCTTTTTATAAGAGTCTGATGATTACAGACGCCTGAGAGGAAGAGTCTGAAGTTCTGAGTCCTACTTACGGAGTCAAACCCGCCTTTCCTACTTCATGCAGGACAGCTGAAATCACCAGACTATGGGAAAATGTAGAGTGAGGTTACTCTTCTTCTGTTGTATTTGAATCACTTCGCTGCCAACAATGGAAGATTTGATGACGAACATAGGTTAGTACATCTCATCGAGTCTGTCCCTCATTTGAGAAAGGTGGGCCCTGACTTCCAGTCTTGCTTTAAGGCCTGTTTACTTGCTGTCTGTTTAACGTACAAGGTCAAAGAAGTACTGGGAAAAGGATCATGCAAGACCTTTCAACATACTGAGTACAGAAGTAGGCACCATCTTTCCTTTGCCACCTCAGCTGTGACAGAAAAGTGTAAGCCTTGCTTCGTTCATGAATCCTGTGATGATCTCAAGAAAACAGAGACTTCTCTGAGCCATTTACCTGAGTTTCAGTCTTTGGACATGCTCCTCTCTGAAGTATTTCTTTAGGCAAGCCCTAGGCAGTTGTAAGTCTAATATGTGGATCACTTAGACTGCTTTTTGGTGATGCCTGTTTTTTTGTAAACACTATATAAGTAGCCTAGATGTCTAAGAAAGACATGGATTCTACTTCATAGCAAAAGGTTTAAAGTTAATCAATCTAGCACCTGATTTTTGTATACCTTTATCATTTATTGGAACTGCTCTATTCCCATGCTTTGTTGGGACTCTCTATAGCTCATAGTGATCATTTCAAATATGCTCCATTATAAACATTCTGGGAGATTGCACTGACTGATGTGTTCACACCTGTAAATAGGATCATAGGTACTGTTCAACAAAACTGACAGTGGAAAATTCAGCAACTAGCTTAGTAATTTTATTTTTTTTTCATTCCCTGTCCAGATTTTGTTTGTAGATACCAGTTCCTTCATGTGCTCCATAGATGGCAAATAATTAATCATCCCTGTACAAATCAGTAGATGTTGCCTACTGTGTGATAATTGCTTGGGAGACCAGAGACACTGATGCTTCAGCTTTATCCAGAAAACCAGGCCATTGAGGGACGTAAAAATTCTGTGGTTGGATATGGTGTGGAAAGAGAGGTACAGCAGATGTCTGTAGTGGGACATGATGTGGAAAAAGAGGTGCAGCAGATTTCCCCTCTATAACTGTTATGGTGATTCCTGGAAACTTTGCATCATTTTCAGCTAGAGGCCACCCAACTGCCCTAATGAGTCAAAATCTTGTGATCTGAACAGCCCAGGCTGTTCTAATAGGGCATTTTATTTCCTAATGAGCCTTTACTATCACGTTCTCTTTTCTCCTCGCTCCAATTTATCAGGGTTGAATTTAATTGCTGCTATCACTTGAGGGGAAAAAAAGATAATTTGATGCATGGAGTTGTAGGTTATATCAGCTAATGCATATTAATGACTTCATGCTTTTGTAATCAAGCTAATAGTGACCTCAAACCCTGCTAAATATGGCAAAAGCCAACTAAAACAGAGCTCTAATAACTTTGCAGACAAAGTGGAGATTTTCACATAATGTAGGAATTCCATCTGGGGCCTATTCATTTTGGTGAATTGTGCTGAAGAATGAGGAAAAACACAGTATTTATATTAAATAAGAATGTATTTTTTATGAAACCTCATCTTTTTAAAAAATTTCAATGATTCTTACATGGTTTAAAGAGAAAAATGAGCTCTTGAAAAATATAATCTTCATAATCCTGAGAGCCCCAAACAAAGAAAAAGCAGATCATGCTTAGATTGCAAGTTCTCACATAATTTAACCCATTGTTTCACGTTATATCCTCTGTACCAGTGAAACTTAATTTTGTGGTTTTGGAATGAAATTCAGCTCTCCTTAAATACTGTCATTAGACCATAGCCTATTAAAACCCTTCAGTGAAACAGGATTTGCAAGAGAATTTAGTGGGAAGAGTCCATTTATTCCTAAGGATGTCTGTGCCCCTGCAGAAGCTTCCAAACTACCCCTTCAGTAACATCTCTGCTACTGGGTCCTTATAATTGTATTTCTGAAGATAGCATTCATTTGTACGTCTACTATACGTACATCCATTCATTCCTGTCTGCAGATCAAAGCATTTAAACAGTGCAAAAAGGCATATAGCTGGATTTCTACAGCCCCTTAGTTCCTAGTGAAAATGCTCTTAAGAAAAACTGTCTTAAACTTTATATTAGTATCCAAATAAGGTTTAAAATCATACACCATTTATCAGTAACAATTACATTGGTTTTGGACTTTCCTGACTTAGCTCAGTTTAATCCTTTCTTATTTGTCTGGTTCTTTAATTATCTTCCTAACTGTGTTTAAAAATATTCTCAGAGAATGTGTTAAGAAAAATCCCGCCAAAAACACATCTCAAGAAAAAAATGACACAAAAAAAGTTTAAATAAGGAAAATTGGAAATTAATAATATGAATTTAAATGACATTAATGGAAAACAGGAATTCATGGAGTCTGTGATTCAGTTTAAGTTCAGATCAGTAGTAACTAGCTATGCGATGGCCTATGTAGGATAAGTGTGTGGTCTTGCATGTGAACAGTTGTTGATATTTCAGAAGTTCACGCTAAAACTGGAACCAATTAATACCCTGCTGGAGATCACAGCAAGGAGGCCAATGACTGAGATAAGCTTGGAGACTAAACTGTCCTCTGACCCAAGAGATGGCTTTGCCAGTGGCAGCTGACATAGTCATCATTAAGAAACTTGCTATCCTCCGTATCATATGCATGCTTTGGGTAAACAGGGAAATTCCACATTTTCAGATTTCAGAGGCCTTTAATGACTGTTAGAGTGATTCAAAAATAGGATATGTAAAAATGGTAAACTCCAGTGTCCTTGCCTCGTTTTCATGCAGCAGCATTGAAGTTAATGTTTTTCATCTTTATAGTAGTGTTTCCAGATCTTGCCAACCCAGTTACTTATAAATGCTTATTTGTAATGATGGTGATAGAAGTCCCACAGATACCTTACCTATCTTTAAATGTATGTTACTTTTTCAAACCTTATATCTGTGTAAACTGCAGCATCTTAATAGAGATCCCTTTGTACCCAGAGGCATGAAAAGCAGAAATTAGGTATCTGGAATACTTGTTCTTTTAGGGAAACGCTTACAGTCTTGTGAAAGATTTCAATGTGAAGAAATTAAGGTGCTTGATGGAATCATTTGTGTACAGTTCCATATAGTGACTTCCTAGTTTTGGACCTACTTCAAAAAACAATAGATGTATAGGATACCATACAGATAGCAGTTCATTGTTCTTGCCAACGTTTTAAATTCCAGCTTACTCGCTGGAACCTGAGGTGTTTTGTAACATTTTCATGATGGTGAGGAGGTCTTAATCTGTCTCAATTTTATATTTGTGCAGTGAGATGTAGTCTGCCAGTGGAAAGCAGATGTATGATAGAAGAGGGGCTGATTTTCTGTGTTAGACTAGGAGTTACGGGCTTCTCCCCACTTAGGGCATTGACTGTCTTAAGCAAAGGTAATTACTAATTGCCTGTCTCAGAGCTGCAATATTCCAGAGGCAGGGGGTGACAACCGACTACGCCTGCACTGACTGTCAGAGTAAGGTACGCAGTTTCAAACACTGTGAGACAGCAGATATGTGCATGTATAACGTAAATGTGGAAGATTTTTAAAAGTAGTTAGAGGTTTGTTGAAGGGACTTTCTGAAATCTCCTTGAACAATCTCAGTTTTGAGTATGGAATTCTCAAACCAGTTTGGAAAATGGTGGCCATTGTATGTAAATTATGCTAAAAACTATAACGTTACTATCTCTGGCATTACTTGATTTCATCTATAAACCTGCAAAACCTTATTTCCTTCTACTCTGAAATGTTTCTTCAGTCATGAGATTCACCATAAAGTTATAGCTGTAAGAGACACATTAGGTCCTCAAGCCCCTCTTTTTGCCCATGGAAGGGTGTTTCTTAGTGTATACTTTATCTTTTGTTATTTGGACAGTTTGGGGAGACTTTAATTACCTGTGTGTGAACATGCTTTGGCCTTTCACATACATAGTGACTAAAGAGGCATGTAAACACTGAAATGCAAGAGGTTTATAGTGCTAATATTGAGGTATGAATACAGCACTTCCATTGGTGAACCACCACCAAGGTCCTTGTGTAAAACCCTGATGATTTGTGCAGCACTGGCTGATCATAGGCAGTGCTCTTGGGTTCTGTGACAAAGTACTTCAAAAAATAGTGAAACGGTTATACATATAACCTTTTTAATGCTCTGTAAGTGGGAAAAGAGAAAGTTGTCAGGCAGTTAATTTATTTGTTAAGACATGGACCACATTTACTGTGCAGGTCCCTTTTGAATTGCTGTTGGAATTACTTTTCTCTTTATTGCCAAACATTCATCCTCTGCAGAAGGAACTGGGACAGCCACTAATGGACAATCTTATCTTTAAACCTTGCTTTCCTAGCACCATTTTCTTTGTTCATTTGAGTTTTCAGACAGAGCAGGGAACCATAACCACAGGAATCCTCAAGCAATTCTTTGGCATAAATCATGACAGTAAAAGCATTTTAAGAATTAATAGGCACAAAAGCATTACTTTTTTGTGTTTAAAGGTTGAATCAAATTTTAAAATGGATTTAGATATCCAGTGCAGGTGGGTGCTTTCAGTTATTATTTCTATTGCAAACTATCAGGAAGTCTCACAGAAGCCTAAAGCTCCTTTTTATGAGTGTGTGTATAAAGATGAAGTAAAGGTTGGTAGATTTGTAACCCTGACAGCTCATCAAATTATAAACCATGGGTGAAATCAGTGCTATAATAAGCATATAGTCACAACATGGTATCATATAAACCAGTGCAAAAATAGTAGTTCATTTCACAAGGCAATGGCATGCTTTACCAAAAACTGATAGCAATGGACATAATGGTACAAGAATGCTGTTTTTGTGGTATGTCCATCTGTAAAACCATCTAATGGAAAAAATTATTAATTTCAAAACCCTGTAAAATACATTTTAGATGTTAAAGATTGCCATTACCACTTCTCATATCAAATTTTATAACCTTGTTATAAAATACATGCTGTGCTGCTTTACTGAAGTTAGATCTGACACTGTAAGTCTGGGTCAGTGCCATACACCTGGCTTTTGCATTATTATAAACTTCTGAGCTTTGAGATTGAAACCAGCTGAGTATTGTGTTTTAAGGTACATCACTGTTTACATCGTATATGATTATTAAGTAACTTTTAGTATTTCTTTCTGAGTATCAGTTGAAGCCCATGGAACAATAGAAGTCAGTAACCTAAAACAGTTGTGTCTCACCCAAAGCTTACCTTCAGCATACTGTGAAAGAGTGAGTTTTAACTAAACATTGAACAAAACTCTACTATGATGTTTGGGAGACATTTAGGTTGTTGCAGACAGTTATATATCGAAGGTGGTCTTCACTCTGTCTTACACTGCAAATTGTTGTTTGGCTTAAGGAAAGACAGAAGAAAGATTTTTTTTTTAATACTCTGTGTCACTGCAGCAAGGTAGCTAAAGACAAGGATCCTTAGGATTCAGAAATTAACATACGGCAGTTGCTGGGGTTAAGCAACAAAATGGGTTTGATTGTACACAGTTAGTCATCAGTTGGGTTACATCCCATCCTTTCTAACAGACAAGCCAGAGAGAGAACAATTGGGTGGAGAAGATATAAACAAAGGAGTTAGAGATGGCCCTGAGGCTTCCCCATTTAATTGGTGAGTGCATTTTGGATACAGATAGATGCTGTTCCCTCTTGCTTGTGTGTGTTCATTGTGCTATGCTTCACAACATTTACTCAACTGTGTTGACGACGCGTTACAGTGCAAGGATCAGAACGGGAAAGGTAACATCTTTGTCACTTCCAGGTGCTAATCTGTCTACAGAAGTTACATTAACTGCTACTGTTAGCTGTTTTTAATTAGATTTTTCTCTAATTTTGAAAAAAATATGTAAGAGCTGAGCAAAGTGAGCGTTGTATATCTTCACCGAGTTTAACATGAAGGAAGATGTGGACTTAAAGCTTATACACAAATAATAGTCATTCTGTATTGTGAAAGCCTGTATTTAAATATGTGGCAGTGAAGAAGAGAGAGCATATATATAAGCCCAACAATTTAAATCTTATTCACAGGATTCTTTGCTATTTACAATGTTTTATGCTGTTTACTGTGTTCTCATTTTCCTTGCCAATACATTCTTCACTGATGCTTTTCTGAAAATTCTTTGAGGACATATGATTTTACCAGTACTTCATACTCTGTTGTCTTGACCTTTAACCTTGCTTTGGGGGTAGTCTGAAGCTAGGAAGAAGAACAGCAAACACATAATATTATCCCAAAGTAGTGTTTGATGATAAAGCTAAGCAGAAATAATGCTTCTGCATGGAGAGGATATTTTCCTGCTCTTTCATCACATGCTCCCTCCATTCCTGCTCCAGGCCACAGGCTCTCTTCTCCTACCTGGGGCCAGCTCTGGTGCTTGCCAGAGTCTGCTGGATTGCCTCAGCTTGTCCACCTTTTCAATAATTATTTCACTCTAGTTGTCAGACTATTTTCTGCTGTATTGAATTACATTTGTCCAGCAAGGTGGGTAATGGCTATCCAATTTTGGGGAAGACTAGTGGTGGCAAACACAGTTGTAGGAGCAGGTGACAGGAGATGAATAGAACAAGACATCATTTTGTGCCATATCATTTAACTTAAGTCTTGTTTCCTCATGCATCCATGTGGTTTAAAAACCACAGTTTAATTTCCTACATGTAATGTTCATTATTTGCTATATAATCTAAAGAAACATGGAGAATTCTCATGCACACATGGGTGTGTGATGTATTATTTAGCTACCCATCTCTTTAATAATTCTTATTTTCATTTTCTGTTTTTATGTGCATAAATAGAGCAATTTAATAGTAATTTACCATGGTGTTATTGAATCTAATTGTGTTTCTAAAAGAAAACAAAGAAAGGGAAACTGAAAAATATCAGTATTTTAGTAACTTAAAGTAAACTTTCAGCTTGATTGAAAAAAGTGAAAAGAACAGTGTTCTGGGAGTAAATGTCACTTATTGGGGAATCAGAGAAAGTACTATGAGCTTTAATGAGATGTTTTAACTTTCTTTAAACTTATTGATCTCGCTGCAGCACTTGACTCCTGTCAAAACATACTCTTTAGAGGTGGGTCTCCCAACTGTATTATGCACACTGCAGTGACACACTGCCGTGGCTCCCAAGAAGACTTGGGTTTCTGTAGATACAATGTTTTTCTCTTCCTAAAGGGTTTTTAGTTGTGTCCTAACTGCCAGTCAAAATCTTCTTACAGAAATTCTTTTCACAAAACTGAGATCAGGAATATCTTGAGTATGAGGTCTTAAATACTGGCTTTTGTCAAAGTTACTACAAGAAGTCAGGATCTAGGAGCTGCCCAGCACGAGCTTGTATAGGTAGCTTATAGTACTGAGCGTGTGCTGTAGTACATTTTCCCAGGTAGAGTTTGATGACAGCTGAAAAATTCATGCATAGTAAAATGGTGTTTCTAGGATCCATCTGGAAAGCAACTAGGGTAGGAATATCTGTGAATAAGACATTTTCTGCTGGGGTAGATTTAGCTAACCACTTGGAGGTGATACAAAGGGAACTCGTGGCTGGAACTATAGATATTGCTGAAAGCTTAATGTCAGCAAGGAGACCAGAAATGCTCCTAAATCAGGTCTCAACTGACAGGTTTCGCTATGGCCATAAATTCTAAATGTGCTCCCTTTTCCAGCAGTATCTCCTATTCCTTGGTCATCTGATCTTCCCATGCAATGGAGCATTTTTGAAGCAATGGTGTGACTCATAGTTAATATATCTATTGCTGGTACTTGAGTTCATATTATGTGATCAGTGCACGCAGATATTGCAAATATATGGCACCTGTAAGAATCCGATTCTTTGTGATGCCCTAACATAAGCCCTATGTTGGCAAATGGTTCTGTTTGGATTTTTATTTTAAACCTCCATGCTTGTCCCACCTTTCAGAAGAGTTTAAAACATTTCAGTTTTCAGATTGTTCCATTTTATAAAGTAAAGTGTGTTCCTTGTCTGAACTTCCCAGCTTTGTATTCTACTCTTGCAACTTTTCTTGAAGATTGATTGAAAATAGTGAAAAGAACAGTGTGCTGGGAGTAAATTATATGTGTTTACATGATTGCATGAAAAGATAGACAATGTGAGGGAAGAAGTCATCAATCACTTATATAACTTGTAAATAATGATAGTGAATTCAATCTCTCAAGGTGAATTTTTTCCATATCATTTTATCTCAATTTTTTAATCTGTTTTGAATGTTTATAAATAATTTGTTTGGCTTGGGATGTTGTGTTTAACAGAATATGCTGATGATTTCGTACTTTCACATTTCTTTCAACATTGTATATGAAAATTGGAGCAATGGACAAGTCTTATCTCTGAGTTCACTTGGATATAGTGATTATTTAATGGCTAAAGAATCCAACTTTGGAAATTAGTAATAAGCAGTTATTTCTGTATTTTAGAAACATGCCAGAGTATTGTTCAAAGAGAATAATCAAGCACAGGTTTCTTTTACTTGTTGTGCAGAATAAAAAGCAATGTCCTTTGAGCTCTTCAGATGCTGTATAAAAAGCTGATGAAAGGTCTTCCTAATCCACAACAGTATTCCTTACATTATTACTTCCTCCAACTTTCAATCAATTATAGTCATATGTTGTTATGTCCCTCTCTTGCTCTTACATATAATCTACAGCTGTTGTGATCAAAATACGAATTTAATTCTGTACAGGTAAATTACAACTGCATGGCACAACTTCCAGGCTACCTCTTCTTCTTCCTCTTTTGTGGTTTCCTTGGGATAAACATTTGCCATTCTTCCTAGATACTTATTATAGACAGTAAGATATAATTACAGTATATATTGCACTTTCTAAGGTATACACTTATTTGTGAGAGGACTTTCTAATGAACATCTAAATGTCAGTAGGTATTAATTACTTTTCATATTATTCTTGACACAATTAATAATGTACTAGGTGACTGCATGTAAAATTTTATTGTTTGAGCTCCAAAGGACTAATAGCTTATCTTACATGCAATTCTAACAATGCTAATGAGCAGCAGAAAGTGTAAAGTTTAAGAAAGGACAATGCTGAAACAATAGCAAAGACTGATTTTGGTGACTCATTTGTCTCTTAAATCACCTTAAGATTAAAAATATTGAATTTTTAATACAACACTGCATGTTTAGCATCCAGTAAATAAAAATTATAGGAAAGAATTAGGGCATTGAGATTTGTGCAATTTTCATAACAGTATCGTGTAAAATTTCCAATCATGGGTCAGGCTGAAAGTAACGTTTTCTTAACAGATTTTCTTTATCAGGGCCCTATATCTAATGCTGTCCAAAACTGTCCACTTATGCATATTGTGTTTGTGGATATTAAAAAAAAAAAAATTTTTTTTTTTTAAAATGTACCTTTTCCCTTAAGGATTTGTTTTCAGTTACTTACAGAAATTATACAGCTATTATTATACAACTATTGAGAATTATACAGGACAGGAGCTGCATTGCTAAAATTATAACAGGATATTGTCTGCTTCCAGTTACATCACTGTAAACATAAAGCAAAGATTTTAAGGAGTTAACCTCAGCTCTAAAACCATGTACCTGCAGAATACAGACTCTTATTTTGAAAAGTCATGAATGAGGACTGACATTGTATATGATCTCCCTTAAACAGTTACCCGCAGAAGGACAATGAAAACAAATTTCATTCAGGAAATACACAGTCCCTTTTTTTTTTGCTGAACAAATAAATCATTTAATTGACTTCCATATGGTTTCGTGGTTTGCCTCCCCCCCCCCCCCCCTTACTTTCATATAAAAGAAGACGGCTTTTATGGAATTTCCGTTTTTATTGCTGTATTTTAAAAAATGAAAAGCACTTATTACGAAGGAAAAGCGTAACAGGAAAACAGATCCGAATATTCTGAGCCCGAGTGCTGCTGCCTCTATTTGAATAAAAACAAACCCCAAACCTTCCTGTGCCTGCAGTCTCATGCCTGCTTTTTCTTGAGCATTGTTTAAACTCCGAGGTTACTGTGAGTGCTGTAAAACAAATGATACCAATGAAATGACAGCATATTTTTCTCTGAAAAAAATTGCTCACCCAGTGTTGTTAGAATCTCCCAATCCCTTGTAAGTCAGTTAATGCCACTAAGTAGCTAGAGTACGTTAGGATCCTAGCAGGCTTCATGTCAGCTGACAAATGGCTTCAGTGACTTCTCCAGTAATAAGCAATTCCTCCCATGTATTTCTTGGGCTTTTGTTAACTGTTGGTTTTCCCCTCTTGTGCTTTCAAAAGAGTTCAAAGTGTATGCTTGCCCAGCTCTGCTTCCATTTCCAATCTTCATTCACTTCCTTAAGGGTGACTTTTTTCCCTCAGGCCAATTCACCTGAAGTTCCCACACAGCCCATTACTACAGTTTACTTGCCCATAATATGGGTTTTCACTCCAGGTAGTTTTTGATGCTGCAAGTAATCTGCATACACAGAAAAATCAGAACTTGTGGTGCCTTTCATACCCCAGTACAGGACTGGAGAACACCTTTTTGGGGGATGTTTTCTTTATGAATAGATTTACAAGACATACTTTTGGGAAAGGAACCTTTCTGAGAAGGCTACTTTACTTAGGCAATCATTTAATTTATAGGCCTATTTTATAGTTATTTGAAAAACTTGAAGAAGCCCTATTTTTAGAATATGGGTTGTGGTCTGCTGGGACTGGGAGAAAATTATGACTTGCATTTCGGATGGAAAAAACCAACCCACCCTACATGCCATATGCTTAAATCATAATGAATAAAATACCCTTGCTGAACTATGGATTATGCTTTCATTTCCATTTCTGAGTGCCACAGTGTCCATGCCAGAGACCCCATAGCAAAGCAGGGTTGCAGTTACCCCTTGCTTGGGGACCTGGGCTGGGCCTTCCCCGGAGCCTGCCCGGCAGCTGCAGGGTGCTTCTGCCACATCTGGCTTCCGACTCAAGGGCTTATTTATTATTGTTCCTCCTTCCAACTAGCTGACTAGCACGCTGGACCGTTAGTATGTTGTAGAGTTTAGTGCAGATTCTGTTTCTTTTTCAAGCAGAGGTTTTATAACTGAGGACAGATGATGCATACACCGCAGTTAATAGTCAGGTCCTGGAGGTGAGACATCTGGTCATGTAGGCTCCCTGACGGTCTGCGCACAACTGTCCTAGGGTGGGATGAGGGGTCTCTGAGAGACTAGTGTCTCTCACTGACTTTACAGTTTAGAGATATCCACCCTTTAAAGTAGACTGCAGAAAGGAGACAAGAACTCCATAATCAGTCTCTTCGTTTCCAGTGAGGAGATAGTCACATCCCTCGTACATGCCATAAAACCTCCAAAGAGAAATAAATCTCAGGTAAAGTTTGTGAGAAAATTTTCAAAATTATTTAGGGACCTAGCATCTAGGGCTCAATGAAATTCAGTGCCAATCTCCCAGATATATTGAAAGATGTAAGGATGGTGAATCATCTCTGTCCATCACAAGGCCTTGTTTTCAGCTGTTTATAGGTTTGTCAACTTTAAATATATGGGCTAATACTTTTAAGGCAGGTGTTGGCTTTAAGCAGAAGTTTTAGAAGAATATCAATAAAATTATGTTTTATTTATTTCCAAGAATGAAGATGAAATGGAGACAGGCACTACTGTGCTGGATAAAAAGAGTCTTAAAGAGTCTTATGACTATTTCACTAAGAAGCTACGACAACTCTATTTTGGAGCAGAGTCTTCAAGTTTGGCTGGAGGGTCAGGAAAGTGCTTTTCACTCCTTCCCTGTGAAAAATCTTTTGCAATTTGAACAGGATGTTAGTGTTGGAAAATCTCAGTTCACACAAGCTTAGCACAGACTTGGAGTTTAGAAAATAAACCACCTGTAATTATACTTGTACTGAACATGCTCCAGTCCTTGGGCTTGCTTTTCCCAGCAATCAGAAATCCCTGTGATACTGGACACAGGCACTGAGAAAATGAAAGCTCTGCCCTGAGAAGCAGGATTTATCTTCCTCAGGCCTGGGTGACACATGGGAGAAACAGCATCAGTGAAATAATGAAGGTGTTGAAGTTTAGAGCTGTGCTGAGGAGGGAAACCAGGGGAAAACTGAGGTTGGGAGAAAGCTGGGGCTAAAGAAACACGTAAGTGAGAAAAGGAACAGGCAGGGTCTGGAAACTTGGATGAGAAGACAGAAGAAGTGCCACAGGTGAGAACTAGGGTATAATGTTGATCTTAGCCCTTTACAGTAGGGCTACACCAGGGATGGAAAAGGAAGCACTCAAAACTAAGCTTTGGGAACCCTGATTTGGTAGAATAAACACCCTCTGAGCCCATGATATTTGGGTAAGTTAAGACATTGCTCAGAATCCTTTTTATTGAACTAGAGACTAAACTATAGAAAATAAGGCGGCTGAGTGAGGCGTGAAAGATTGGGATGGCATTACCCATGGCTCCCCTTGGTGCCTGGCCCCTCTCACCTGAGCTCCAAATCCTTTTGGCATCTACAGGAATCAGAAGCCTCCCAGTTCCCTGAACTGGCACCACTGCTCTGGGACGTGCCCTTGTCTCTGCTCCGGGGGGTTGTGCCTCCTCACCCTTCCAGCACAGCTCCCTTCCTTGTGGCAGTGGAGTTTCTCCACTCGGGTGATAAGAACCTTCTGCAATCAAACAAAAAGGACCGGTATATTTTTCTGAGCATGGGACTGAAGTTCTTGGTAGTCTTTGTAGGGTTCTTCTTAGTCATATCACTTTTCAAATTTGTGAGGGACAAGTCTGGAAATCGTAGTGCAATTTAAACAAAACTCATTGTACAGATAATTTTTCAGTGGCTTCAGGCGCAAAGTCTTGACACTGTTTCCTAATTAAATATGAATCTGGTTCACCCAGCTGTTTCTCTATTAACACACTAAATAATCCAGTGCTTCATTAAGTTTGGTCACACATCCGTAGAGCTCAAAACATCATAAAACTTTTGCCCTTTGTATGGTAATTGCTTTCACTTGTGAAAGGTCAGCACATCCGGCTATAGAGACCAACCTCTAATGCCAGATATTGAGAGCAGAGCACATGCACACTTTCTCTACTACCTTGCTGTATTATAGAGGGGTTTTATTTTCCCCTCAGAACAGATATGTATTACTTTTACACAGCAGTGTATTTTGACCATAGCATTTGATTTTGTGACTGAGTGATGAATAATTTGCCTTTCAGTTAACCTCATTCACTGTGTATTGCAAACATTTTCTTTTGTAAACTGTGCATTTGCAAGAGGATCTTGAGGCCCCTATTGGGATTCATTTGGATCTGCATGTAGAGACTAGTGATTCAGAAGAGTGTAAAAACAGGGTAGCTCAAAGAGTTCTCTCTGCATAAAACACCACTGGGATTATATCTTGTAAGCAAAGGGGAGGAGTTGCAAAAAAATAAAAGCTCCCTTATGGCTATTTGAATCACAGTTTTTTTCCTATTCTTACTTTATTCCCTGAAAGCTCTTTTCTACTGTCTGATGCCTAACACTTGCTGGAGAGTGAGTGGGATTCATTTTTCTCATTGTTTTGCGTTTTTCTTACTCCTTTGCTTCACTTGATTGCCCAGAGGCCTCACCCCCACTTCTGGGCTTGGTAGAGCTCCTCTACCTGCTGGAGGAAAAGAGGATCCAGCTTCTTGCTATCTCACAGTTTTCTGGCTATTGGCAGAAAGTCAAAATAACAGTCACAGTGTGTCTCTGCTTAATTCAGAAGTATGGAAGAGCTACAAGGATGAACAGCTGCGTTGGAGGGAGGGAAGGGACATGCTTTAAAAGACAAACTGGTGGAAGAATTTAGCTCTTTCTGAAGCAGTTCATTTCAGGCAGCCATTCTCCAGGCAATTTGAGCTTTCTCCTTCACAAAAAAAAAAAAAAAATCATCCTAATAATTCATTTGAGAAAGAGTTTCTGGGCTTTTTTTTTCATGTTGTTGATAAACAGCTTCAGTGGTGATTTCTCAGATGGTGTACCAGCTGGCGTTTTAGATCTAGGATAGGCAGCTGCTGCTCTGGAAAAGGAGAATTTCCTCAGAGTGCAGCACCTTCAGAAATTTCTTTTTCAGGAGGCTTGCTGTTTAAGAAGGAGTGCAGTTGTTTTCCTCATGCCTTTTCCCCCTTGCCTTTGTGGTGTTGGCTCAGCAGAGTGTTCAGCAGAATGCCAGCATGTTAATTTTTGGTGGCTGATTATAAAAATAAGATATCTTTTTAATTAGATGATATACTGATGTTAATCAATTCCCTTTCTGGCTTCAATTGTCAATATTTTAAAATAATAATTAAACCATGTTCAGTGCCAAGCCACTCATGATGTGAGAATCTGAATGAGTGAAATTTCAAAAGATGATGAGCGTGGTTGGAAAGACTCTGGACGGTCTTTCTCAAGAGAGCAAAATAACATTTAAATATAGCAGAAAAATAAACCAAAAGAAATGAGACAAAACATGAATGAGATTTGGCAAACCAGCTGACAAGATTAATATGCTACAAGATTGCATGGTAATTATTCCTGTGAGGAACAGAAAAAAGAGTAAGTAGAATCCTCTTAGCTAGAAATATATTACGCATTTAAGTCTCAACAAAATAGGTATGAACTAGTTTCCTTCCAATCTCAATATGAAGCAAGAGGAGGACTTTTTGGACTGTGTAGGAAATAAGATGTAAACCATTTGGAGTTTTCTTATATTTATCATATTAGCCCTGCAAACTGCCTTTTAAGTAGGCCAAATAAGCTATAGGGTCTTGATTAAGCCTGTACGACTTGAGTGTTAAAACATGTTGAATGTGATTCCTAAAGTAACCCTGATGTTCATTGTGCTGGTGACGTGCAGTGAGTGTTGTCTACTGTAGTAACCTATAATACTGCCCTGTGCCTGCCCAAACAGTGCTGCCCTCAGCGAGGTAGAGACCCTGTTCCAGTGACCTGACTCAGTACTCCCACATCATGCCGCACTTTGCCGTATAGGTTAGTAATTAAACACCAGACAAGCATGCGAACACCACAGCTGGAGACTAGGGTTCATTCCCTGAGAGACACTACGTATACACCTCAAGAGTATTTCCAGGGAAATACAGTTTGTTTGAGTGTACCTGCACTTACAGTGTAGACGTTTCTGGCATTCTCCTAAATAAGTCTTTTTCTATCCATCTGCAATACTCTCCCTTGTAGCTAGATCTTATACTATATAAAGCAAGACAGACCTTTTATTCCCTATTTACATAGCTGCATGGAGGATCCTGGAGTATACCAGGGCTCCTTGATGCTTTAGTACTGTAATTAGTAACATACATGGTACTTTGTTTAGCTGCTTCTAGAATATTTTGGGATCTCTGGGATGGGGGAGTGCTATAGTTTAGATCATTACAGCTGCTGTTGTTTCTGAAACAGGTTTCAGACACAGTGTGGAAGTTGAAATCCTCTAGTTGTTTCTCCTCATTAGTGATGCTGCACTGGCTCTAAGAGCCTTTTGGGGAACATAGCAGGAGCCAAAAAGAAAGGACTTGCTGGTGTAATTGCAGAGATTGGGCAGGCTACTGGGAGGCAGAGGTAATTTTTTGTGTAAATTCCAGATGTCAGAAGAGCATTAAGTTTCATGAACCATTTTCCTTCTCCTTGCTAGGCTAAGATGCTTTGGACTGTCTCTTGTTCTTCTTGCAGGAGACAGAATACGGAGCTTTTATCTTTGTCAGCGTTTTAGAAAGCTTGATTGGCCCTACAGTATTTTGAGAAAGGAATTTGAAGATCATGCAAGACTCTCTAAACTGGCAGAGTAGAAATAATGAAATTACTGCCACTTTATTTATTTTTACAGTGATTCTGGTATAGGTTCTTGAGATTTTACATTGGAAATGGGATACTACAATTACCTGAATGCTCTGAGCTTTCCCCAGCCGTTGTTTGCCATATAGGCTCCCTGCCCAGTACCACTCCTTATTCTGTCAGCCTTGCCTTAGGGCAATCTGATGGGCATTGTCTGAGATGGGCTTGCAAGCTCATCACGTTAAAGCTTATGCTTTCCTTTGCCTTCAACTTCTATGCAATTAAAATGAATGATACGCCTCGATGATAAAAAGGTGCAGGCTGTTCTTGGGAAAGCATGGATGAGCTGAGTATATTCAGATGGTTCCACAGGTTTCCAAGCAGAGTACATGGGTCCTGCCCTTAAATTCAAGCTGTTGTGCTGCCAAGGCAAAGTGCTGTGAGTGATGAGAAGGGCTCAGGAGCCTTTGTAGCTGCAGCAGCTGCTTAAGGAGCCACGTCGTTCGGCTGTGTGAAAAACCTCTTCCAGTCGGGAGCTGATTGATGCAGTGTGGAGGCTTCAGGGGAAAACAGCCGATATGATGAGAGGCAGAATGGACTAAAGGCATAGGCAGCGCATTGCTCGTTTGCGCCAACCAACATCTGGCCTGCTTTGAGAGGTGTTTGAATGTTGCCGTTGGATAAAACAGGACTAATTTTTTCATCAAAAACACATTCCTGGCATAGTGTCCTGGTTTCCTTCCTTTCTTCTTGTTTGTTTTCTTACTGAATTATGAAGCTGGTGGTGCGGGTGGGACAAGAGGCAATAGGGGAAGAATTAAGATTTGCAGTTCTGCTTTTCCCTGGTTCACTTTTGTCTAGCTAGTGCTTTTCTTACCAGTGTACGCATGCTATTTTTTATTTTTTCACTTTTGATTAATGCATTTTGTAAAGGGTTTTTTCCCCTAAATTGATGGGTATTTTGATGATATTACAGTTTCATGAGTATAAGATAAGTAAGCCTTAAGAGTATAATTAATTCTTGCTATTTCTAGAGCAGGATTTTCAGTTCAGCCTTTGCTGCAGTTCTTTGGATTTCCATTATGCTTCAAGAGAATAAAAGCAACATGTTCACCTTTTATTATTTGTGCAGCAGATATTTCCTCATACCAAATAAAAAGAAAATTATAATTTTTCTGTATTTTAATATGCTGTGATATTTGGGCCTGTCAAGCACCATGCCTCATCTCCTTTGGTTGTAAGTTAAACAGGTAGAGTTGTGACCAAGTTCAAAGACTGAGGGATTTTTAGGTGATAGACCAGCTAGCCAGTCCTTTAGTTTTCTTCCCATTTTTTTTCCAGAAATTTTCTTTGGAAAACATTTCGCAATGTATATG
Organism: Gavia stellata; assembly: GCF_030936135.1. Classification (NCBI taxonomy): domain Eukaryota; kingdom Metazoa; phylum Chordata; class Aves; order Gaviiformes; family Gaviidae; genus Gavia; species Gavia stellata. The sequence continues at coordinate 43,740,346 of NC_082597.1, forward strand.
CCTCTCCTTCACTCTTTCCACAGGTATATCTCTCTTGTTTGTTCAGTTGTTGACATTAATATTTTTGTTTGTTTTGGTTTTCATCTCCCTGTCTGCAGCACTTCCCTTTAGGAGTTGGAAATTTTCATCATTTCCTAATATTGTGCTACTTGCATAATCAGTGTAAAAGTCCATATATGGAGTACTCAGTATGTAGGAATGCAGAACTGAATTTCAGTCCTCTATATAATTGTCAGTGGATTATGCATTCCAATGTATTAAACATTCGGTTTCAGTCTACCATTAATGATCATTTCTGGCACAGGGAAAGATTAATTTAAAATTAATTTATAGGAGATCACTGGCTGGCAGAACAGTGTTGTACACATCTGCAGGGACTTGCTGATTTTCATATTGCCAAATGAAATAGCATGACAGTAACAAGCAATATAGAAAAGACAAAGTAGACTGGGGTCTGCCTAATGGCAAAAACATCATTCCCTGTTAGCTGAGTAGGTTGAGAGAAACTGCACATTTACTATAAGCTGGTAAAGATTTTGAAACAGAAAACTTTAAAAAGCTGAACTTGTACTGATTATAATAGTTTTTCTACTTGTTTTGCTGTTAAAAATGTAACAAGGCAAGACTGTTAGATTCCTATTATCGATATGCAAATGTGAAACATATTTCTTACTCTATACAACCTATATGGTACTTCAGAATCAGAGATAAATCTGTTTATTTTACAGTGGTCCTCTTCTGGTGCAACATGGATTGCTTGCTTCACATTCAAAAGGCAGGAGCTGAGAAAGCAGTTCTGACCTGGTTTGGGTCCATTTGTCCTTTCTCTGGCTGCTCTGCATTCATATTGACATTTTCCATACAGAGGAGCAGGCGCTCTGCAAAATTTTAACACCATCTTTGATGAGATTCTGTCTTACAATATGTCCTGGGTGGTTTGTCAATAGATTTATTCATATGCCATTTAGGTACTTGTATTAACCCTTTTAGCTAGAAGTACAGAGTTGATTATCTCATTTTATACTTGATTTTGGTCTGATGTGAAAAGGAATGTTAGGTATTGAAAATAAAATAGTTTTTTTTATAGGATGTCATGGGTTATACTCTGGATTGTTAAAGTTGCAATGGCAAATATATGCTGTTGGCTAAAGGCACCTGTTTAGAATATGCTATGGCTCTGAGCTGGTTATGGATGCCACACATTTTGTTTACATAAAGCTTCTCTTGAAAGAGTCCCTTTAGAGTTAATAAAGTTTTGTAACCATCTGTGGCTTTGAAGTGCAAAATGGCTCAATCAGAAGTGCTCTTGAAGCAATAGTGAATGAGGGTGTGGGGACAGTCAGGAGAACGAGAGTCCGGCAACAAGTGCAATTGCTGCTGTTCAGAGGATGCCACCGTTTTGAAAAGGAAATTGAAGGTAGGAAAAGGGTTACAGCTGCATGTCAACAGAAGTCAGCATATGTCAGTAAGTTACCTCTTCGGTATGTCTTGGGATAATAATGCCATTCTTTCCCGCAATCTGAAACACTTCCGTTGTCAGTGTAAGTGGATGTCAACATAGCATACTTTTCCTTGGCTGTGAGCGATCTGATGTAGTTCTTAGCCCATGTGAAACACTCTGCAATTGAAAATATATATGGACGCCAGATTTTACCAAATAAACCTTTCCAGATTCTTTCTGCCAAAAATCCAAGCCAAGAAAATACACCACTCCCATAAGAATCTAAGATGCCACTTAATAGTGGCTTTTATCATACTCCTTCTACTTTTCACTCTCATTTAGGCATTTGAGTGCTTCTTTCAAGAAGCAACCACAAATTGTATGCAGTTTCCTTGTACACAGTGTAACAAACAAACACACAGCAAGAACCCTACAGTTCCTCTTTGTCTACAAAGGTAGGAATTTTTACATGCTCGTAGGGGTTTTCCTTTGTGTAAATAAAATGTGTGCCTGGAAACAAATGTCCTAGGAAACCAGTCTGGGAACATTTCTTCTAGTAAATTATTGATTTGTTCAAAAAGTTGGCATTGATATTTTAATGGATCACAGCTAATTGCACTCATAATTCCCTTCCCTTTCTCTCACCAAGGCTTTACATTAAAATAAAGCTTATCAGCAGCTTTAGTTATGTATGTATGCACTGTTTAAATGAAGCTGAAAACACTACATCAAAGTATGACCCTTTCCCTGAATACATTCCCCCCCAGTGCCGGACTCTGGACGTTGCATTATTGTCTAATCAGATGAGTAATGCAGTAATGCAGTTTAGGTCAGACTTGGCAGGACCCAGAGCAGCACTAGCACCAGATAAGATGGTTATCACTCCGTGGGGGCCCTGGGAAGGACAGCCAGTCTAGTGGGCCTTTGACCATGGAGCACCATGACTGCTGGTAGGTGAGGTAGAGGTGATGTAACTGGGGACAGCTTGCAGCCCCATCATTTGTAAGAACTACAGGATGCTTTAGGCAGCTGGCACAAGGTGGAGCAGTTTTAAGGCTACAATAATTAATGCCAAAATATTGGCCTGATACAGTGCTGGCTCAGGATCAGAGGAGAATGAAAGCAATTTATTGTGTTCATCTGTATGTGCTCTGTGTATGTCATATAAGTGTATTTATACTGCTTGACATGTTTATATTTTTATATTGAAAGGATGGATAGTTCTAGAGTAATTTACTGCTGTTACTTTATTTCTCATTTCTAGTTTTTTATTTCCATAGATGGAATAAAGTGATCTTGGTAGAAGCAGTTGACTGCATTTCTATGCTTCATCAGGTTAACACTGTTGACAGTGTGCTATTTGATTTTTGCTGCAGCATGGTGATGTTTTGTCTGTAAGATTTAATCTCAGTGTTTCCCAAAAGGTGGTCTAAGTTTAATGCATGCCTATAATAAATTATGTGTAGAAAAGGAATAGCCCTGTTGTGTTTGTCCAGAACTGAAAGCAGTTAGAGTTGCCCAAAAGCCTAAAATAGAAATGGCAAACTGGGCCTTTGCAGTGCAATCTGGAAACTTGATCAGGATGGGTTTAGCTTCCATAAAGCTGTGGTGTAAAGACATGTTTAGGACCTCAGAATGGGACCTGGATCACTAAATGCACCTTATGTCGTGCCTTATTATGAATAAGATGGTTTTATGTCTGTCTTCAGAATAGTGAGGTTTTTTTATCCTCAAAATTGAAATCATTTTAAGTATTCGCTTCATACTACATTATATTGATGTATTTCAAATTCTATTCCAGTGCATTTGCTAATCTTAAAGAAAAAAAGTTTAAAAAAAGAGCTAAATTGGCACATAGATGAATTGGTAATATTTAATATATTGCAGATATTTAGTATAGATGAGTGCATGTGTTGCATCTTTGTTACCTTGCATTTCTGATAAGATACAGTAATACCTAATGGGGTTAGGTAGCTGGCAAGGAAGATGTTGCGAGCAGCAATATACTGGAGGCCAGGGTGCTGGGATGCCAGAATAACAAGGAGCTACTGCCATCAGGGAGGGAGAGGTTTATTTAAGCATTTAATTATTAAGCACCTAGTTAGATGTGTATGCATTCTTACTTTGTTAATCTCCATATCACCTCCTTCAGCGTGATAAGCCCAAAACCAGAGGTCTTGCCACATTATGAAATCTTATTCTCAACAACTCTTCCTGTATTTTTAGACCTAGCCTTCAGTTCCTACTGAATATGTGTACGCTTACTTGAATGTGTGACCAGCTTGTTTATACCAATATATGTGCCAGGCCTGGAATGCTTTTTGATTGTGCAGCTAGAAAAACAAAAACAAGAAAGTGAGATGTGGATGTTTAGGGAATCAGTGTGCCCCTCCTGGAATGGTTGCATCTCTACAAGCTCCTACTTCGCAAATTCCTGCTGCCCCTCTGCAGGAACAATTCAATCCAGAACAGGCATACTCCATTCAGTCTTGCCCCAGTAGAAATCAACACATAAATTTGCACAGATTTCACCAGAAGTAGAACTGTGAGGAACGGGATCTGCGGTGCGCTGTTTCTTTCTATAGATCCCCCTATTCCACTTACAAACATTTAGCCAGATGCTTCCAGAGCCAACCACAGAGTCAATGTTGGAATTTTAAGATAGTTGTGCACTACAGGTGGGATTAGTCTTACTAATTTTTGTCATCGAAAAATTAGGAATTTAATTTAAACTAGTCCTCTAGGTCACTTTCATGGTTATTTAAAGGCATCTTCAGAGAGGAATTCATTCTTCTTGTGTCAGGCTCCTGCATGGGTTAAGCTGCTTCATAGTTTCCTGTTTCTCTGGTATGAACTGTTGGTGGAGCCTAGATGCTCACCTCAGGCTAGATGCCTGCATTTTGGATGAAATTATCTTGTCCCTAAATACTACCGACTTTAAGTGATCAGCCATATTTATTTCCATACCAGACAGTATGGAATATGCATATATGCATATATAAATGGAATATGCATATGTAAATAAATATGTAAAACTCAGAACTATTGCAGCATAGTTGTGCAAGGTATATATTCTTTGATATATTCCATTGCAATTAGTTGGTGTATCAATTGATCTGAGCCGCTCAGTTATGGGAGCAGCAGAGAGGACTGAGCCGGGAATATGTGCAGTTGCTGGATGGAGCCCAGCTTTTCCAGAGGTCCCTTCCTGTGTAAACGCCTGCTGCTATTGCTCCCCTTCATCCTCTGTGTCATTAAGCTCCGGGATTCATGACTTGCATGATGTGGGGGTGGGAGGTGACATTCCTTCCCCTCCATGGTTAGTCACTGCACGTCCTGCACCTCAGTGCTTCCCCTGAGTCACCCCGTGGCCTCAGTGCCACCCCAGTCGCGAGAGCTCCCTTCCCAGCTTTTGCTGTGCTTCTGGGAGTGCTGGACTTCGTCTGCCTGCCTTGAACTGATTTTGATGCCTAGCAAAGATGACAGTGTTAGGGAAAGCAGTTCATACCACCTAATTCCACATGAAAAAGGGTTAGGGCAGGACAAAGTTTTGAATGGTGTTAGTGAAGCAATTGATCCAATGTAGAAACAAGTCAGCTTTTTAAGTATCTGCAAACAAGACAGGAAATCAGATACTCATTAGTACCATAAGCTTACAATAAGCTGTGATGAACACTTCCATTTGTGCAGCAGTGCCAAAGGGAGATTGGTTGGTTGGTTGGTTAGTTGGTTTGTTTAGCTCCAGGCCCTAGTTCTTACCCTAAATGCAAAAATCCTTCTGTTTTTATGTTGTCTTCAGTGGAGCTATTTCTGATTTCTTGTGGTACAGATAGGAGGAGGCCAAAAGCCAGAAATTTTAATGAAAGATCCAATTGGAAACATATGAATATAACTTAAGTCATTTGGAGGAGAGGAATGTTATTTATTTTTTGCATCAGTATATGCTGCAGTTGTACATTCTTGAGGGAAGTGAAGAGGATCTTGCCTGTGCTTGACATGATGACATTGGGTGTCCTACCGGTAAACGGACTTACTGAAATACATTGCTAAGCCTTTGACTTGAGCAGCTAGTAAAAATTTCATATCTTAGTAGGTTATTCCCACCAGAAGGAAAAAAATGAGGAATTTTAAGTGCCATTTTCTGCCTTATATGAACTTAGGACACCCTGCTATCTTAAAAGGAAAAAACCCAAATAATCTGGGGCGATCCCCTTGCCCATATCCCAAGATTGTTTCAGCCATACCCTTAACATGAAATGTTTATTTATTCTGCACATTGATACTCTTCAGGTTATTCTGTGATTTTGTTTTTCTGCAGTGGTTTGTCTGTTCTTGAGTTTTGTCTCTGTTTCTTCTAGTCAGCTCTTTTTTTTTCTTTGTCCATCATCTCAACCAAACCAATTTTAACAAAGTCATTCTGCCAAACTTATTTGAATCTCTGAGAGGCCTTGCATTTGCCTTTTTTCCAAGCAAAACTGTGTGCTTAGCTGTCTCTTAGAGATATACCTTATCTCTTAATTTAGAGATATCTTCAGAGAGACCTCTTAAGAGATAACAAACTTCTCTCTTAAGGGAAAAAACAGTGATGATATAAGGATATAAGGACCTTTCATATAAGGATCTTTGATGAAAGGATATCTTCTTTCCTAATTGTTTTCTTTCTTAGTTCTCAATATTTGGTACCATATGAAATACTCCCTTCTTGTGTTAAGATTTACAACACTTCGTACAGCAGACCTACATGAATCAGTAGACTGCTTTTTAAAGAATCTGTGAAAAGTAGTTGAAAAAAATGCTTGTTCTAAGTAGGCTTACATTACTATACAGAATACAAAACAGTTCTACAAGAAGATGTTTTGAGGTCAGCAAAGTGTTCAAGAACCACTCTTATTCTGGCTTAAAGGTAAGACCATATATAAGTTCTGTCCTTACTGCAGTGCCATAGCTCCTGAACTTTCTCATCAGAGTATGACAAGAAGTATTGTCGGTTGGATTCTTTTTTCTTGTCTCTTAGGTGCTTTCTATATTTACGTGCAGTTTACTGCTTTTGACATGCATAGTTTTATCTGCTACCAGGTAATTATAGCTATAGGGGTTTTTTTAATAGTATTTGTCCCTCAGATTACCTTAATGAATGTCTTAAAGGAACCAAATGACAAAGGCAAAGTGATGGCAAAAATAATATTTCATGCAAAAAAAGGAGAAGTAATTATTAGGAAATATTTTCTGTCTTGGTTCTTTCCAGGCTGAGGGCAGTTTACTCTTCCCAAAGCTGAGTGAAGAGGGTAAGATCAAAGGGCTAAAGCTTAAAGATGGTGGTGCTAGGAAGGAGAAGCATCACTAAGGGCTGGTAGATACAGAAGGACACAAATAGGATAAATACTATTTTTGAAAGGTTCCTGAGGCTTTTTACAAAAGCGGATGTGGTGTTCAAAGGGACAGAGCACTTCCAATCTGCTCACCCAGGAGAGGTGCATACAGAGGCCCTGCAGCTCCAGGATCCCCATGGACTGCTTCAGGGTTTAAGGGGCCATTTCCCCCACGAGGGGCACGTGGGCAGGTTTGGAGTGAACCAGGCCATGTTGTGTCTGGCATGGCTCTCTAAAAACTCCATGGTCACAGTGACAGGAGGCCAGGAGCCAGCACCTTCCAGCCAGAAATAGAGAACAGCCTGAAGTGATTTTACAAATGCTTTCAAGGAACATCATTGAAAACTTAGGCAATGAAAAAAAGAAAACTGTTTGTTGCTTTAAGGCTTTGTTCTGCCTCCTGACTTTGAGTGAATAAATATATGACGTTTGTTTAGAAGTGTTTGGGTTTCCCTGCAAACTGAGATTCTGACAGCTTTCCACAAAAAAGGCTTGCTTGTGCCAAATTCAGATGGTCCAGTCAGTTGAATAAATGGCGTAAGAAACTGGGCAAGGCATAACTAGTCTGAGGTGTTTGCACTGCGTGTTCCCATGAAGGCCACCAAGAGGGGTGTGCACACAGCAGAGGACTTGCGCAACTCTATAAGCTGTGCTCCAGCATCACACCTTCACTAATTTTTGTAGCTCCTCTGCACGTGGTCTTGCTATTCATTCAGTTATTAAATTCTTCATGAACTCTGCTTATACAGTGCATATTCAATGATTGGAATATATATAGCTAAAACAATTAGATGATAACCATACTATCTACCTGTGGATTTAAGAAATTTTTTCAAGTCTTGGCTTTCTTCTTGGGTCTTTAGGCTTTCATAGCACAAGCTAAAAAATCCATCCAAATGCAAAGTGTAGGTTGTGGGGTTTTGTGCTTTTATAGAAAAATGTTTTACCTAGTAACTGCTGAAGGACATCCGTGAACCTCTCATGTAAAATTAAGTGTCCAGTAAACTTGTAAACATCTATTTTGCAAAGAGCGGACAACATGCAATTATATGTGCATGCTATCATTTTTAAATAACCTTTGCTTCACATCAGGTAAATTCAGTTGGTTTCCTTATTCTGGGAACAGTTTTTTGGTTAAACATCATTGCAAGGCTGATTATGCAGTATTGTCATGTGCCCTCTGTATCACTGTGGCTGTTGTGCGACTGAAATTTGGAGCATACTAACACAATTAATTGAAAAATCCTGTTCTTAAAATAATTATTTACAGGACTGTGTTGTATCACTGAGTATCATTGTGAACATTTTAAATACCATTTTTAGGATGTAATATGTTTTAATGGCTTACTATACAAGACCCTTTATCATTCATATGCTAGAGTATGTATTTTACTACAGTAGTTTCAGACATTTTACAGTGTTCCTTGGGGATTCAAATCCTGCAAGTTTGTTTGACATGTACCAAAGTCACCTGTTCTGCACTGTGGTATAAGTAACTGTTTATAAGAGAATACTTCTGTGGATTTGAAGTTGAAGAAATATAGTACATTCATCTACACAATAGAGGTATAAATAACATTTCAGGAGAGACTCACTTAAATCTATCTAGCTGAGTTGGGATTGTTTTACTATAAAACCACACACTAGAGAAGCCATTTGCCCACTTTCATTCTTCTTTAATGTATGGAACATCTTTTTCAGTGAGAGACACAGATGAAACTTAAGTGGTTCAGCAGATTCGAGATCAGAGCTTGAGACTTAGAAGAGTTTTACTGCTGTGACTCAGGAATAATTATTAGGCAGATAATGCCAATACCATTATAACCTGTAACAAGATAATGGCAATGACATAAAATGAAGCGTTGAGGTAAGTATGGGATTTTATTACAGATAGTGAAGTAATATGAACCTGTCCAGGGAAGCTGATAACAAAGCCATCTGGTGCAATGTTTGAGAAAGCTTTCTGTGGGACTGCACAACTTGAGAGGTACTTCAGTTTGATAAAATTTCAAACTTCACTTTCCACTCCAACTTGTAGTTCCCAAATGTGTAAATTCTTCAAAAAAATTAATAAAAATGTGTTAGGGTTCTATATGTTTTCTGGAAGTTCCTCCAAAACATTTCTCCTTACATTTCCATCCAGAATGAGAGACATTCAACAAGTCCTACTAAAAAAGGCAATCCTCTATTATCAGTGGCCTTCAAGAACAACTGTAAGAATTTAAGGAAAAACTTCTTTGGAAGTCTATTCTGTTCCATACTTATGCACTAAATAATGTAGTAAATGGTTGGACTTTTAACAAAGGATATCCTTTGTACAGTAATTCCTGAAATATGAAATACGACCTTCCCTCCTCCCCCGAAGAATTTATGTTCCTATGACCCACCTCACTTGCATTTTAGGTGCCTATATCCATCATTACCATCCTCAGAACTCCCACTCAGCAGCTGCCTATTTTGGCAGCACTTACAGTCTGTCCATAGCTATCCCAGGTTTTTACATTAAGGATCTGTACAGACGTGAAATTGTACTTCTGAGGATGCTCAGAAGCTGTATTGGCTCAGCAGAGTCAAGCACCTTACCAGCAAGGTTTATTTAAAGGGCAGGTGAAATAAGCACCTGACTATTGTAACAAAAAGTTAGAGCTGGCAAAAAACCCCCCAGTATTCCAGAATGAAATAGTTATTATTCATTGGCAATAATTGTTTCTTGTTCTAAAAAAAAAAAAAATAAAAAAGCTAGCATGATTAAATTATTTTTCTTCTTATTTTGTTAGGGAGTTAGAATGTTAATGGGAAAGGTCAGAAAAAGCAGTTTTGCTTGTTCTAAAAAAGCAGACTAAATGGAGAGCTGTCAACGGAAGTCCCCAAAGTAATAGGCCACATGCCTCTGCACGATTAAAGCAGCTGTGAGGGCTCTCCTGGAGTAGCAGCCTTCTCAGACAGAGTTACCTGAGGAGCTAGTGGTGTCATTAGTGCCATCCTGCAGCACAGTCCAAGAAAACAACTGAGGATAACGTGGGATGGGACACAAGGCGGTAGGCTACTGGTCTAGGGACTCATGAGAGGAGACATGATGCTCCTTTTACTCGAATAATTTCTGTTTCTTACTTACATTAGTAGGACAATATACAGAAAGGCTCTTGGAAGGAAAGGCTGGAGCACAATCTCCTCTGTCCAAAATGTGTGCTGTAATCTCTAGCCAGCAGAGTTATTTGTTTGTGTTTTCAGTGAGTTCCTTTCTTCTTCATCCTCTGCTTCCTGCTCACAACTTCCCAAATCTTGAATTATTTTCTGCATAGTGGTGTGGCTGCAATGAGAGTATCCCCTTCCTAATCCTTTACAGAAGCCTTTAGTCCCAGGGGGTGATTGTGTGGGATGTAGAATATACGGATTTAATTAAATTTAAAGGCAGTGGCCCTTTAAAGTGAGCTAGTCAATCCCTATCCTTCATTTCTAGTCTGTTATCCAAGACACAGGGTATCACTAGAGTGTGTATTTTAAAAGGAAACATAGGACAGTGAGTGAAGAGTTGCAGATGTGGAGAGCAGTCCCTTGAGGAAGAGGATGGTGGGTGCCCTGTATGTGGTCACTCATGAGGACCCAGAGAACAGACCTCAAACACAAAAACCCCACCTGTTTTGCGTCATAAAAGATACAGGTTTGGCCTTGAAGTAGAAAAAAGCCACCATATGCCTAGAGCTAACGGTAGCATTTGTACTTACATGTCAGGTGGTGGCTGTAGCGGGAAAGAAAAAGAAAAATGTCAGGTAGCTGCTGAGCTTCCATTTTCACACAGCTCTCTCAAGACCTTTCTTTTCTTCAGGTATCAGCCCCTTGCTATTCCAGATATGTAGTAGACTCCAACAGATCATTTGATTTGTATTTGTCTGTTCCTGGAGTCAGTAATGACAAGCCTTTCAGTTTGCATGTATGCCCAGGACTTGGAAGTGTTTTCCAGCTTTCAGTCCCACATCTTCTGGTCATTTCTTTCTGTGCCCTAAAATTCATGTCATATTATTGTGATATAATATTAAGAAGCAAAAAATCTGCATCTTGTTTGTAGGAGGACAGATACAGATATCATAGTTTGGATACTAGTTTGAAGCAATAGGGTCCAGTGCTTATGCAAAGGTATCTGTGTGAGCAGACTATAAACCTTACCTGTCTCAAAGCCTTAATAAATAACTTGAATGTTCATTTCTGTCAGGGTGGATCTTTACATAACCAAGTCCTGATTCTTCATAAATGGTTTTGCAATCTTATAATGGAAGGTACTACATATGAACTTCGGATTATTATCCATCTTAATTGTTATCCACTATCTTAACATCCTTGGTCTTCAGACCTGAAGTTCGCATACCAGTATGTCAGTATTCAGCATAATAATGTGCTAGTTTGGTATTAAAACACTCTTTAACTAGAAGGGGTGCATTTAATTGTTGCTAGATTTATTTTCCTTTTTTTTTTGGCAGGAGGGGTGGATCTTGAGATTGTTATTTTAATATTGAGCTAAGAGGAGTTTTTCATTGTCTTCAGAGGTAAATCCTAGGTGGAAAAATTTTGAGTCATGAATCGCATATCTTTGATGTTACTTTGGGGGGCGCTGTAGCCCTATAGAAGTGTGTAGCAGAACACAAAAGGTGGGATATCTGTTAGAAGATTTGCATGGGAGACTGCAGATTGAATACAGATGAAGGACAGTCCCCAGGTCATAAGCACCTCCCTTCTTGAGACACTGCCTCTTTCCATGTGATGTGCAGCCAGAGCATTCTCTAGAGGCATTTAGGCAGATTCCCTTTTTACAATAGAAAGGCAGGGTGTTCAGGACATTTTTAGTAGGAATCTAGAACCTTTTTCTTTCCATTGTATGATTATCCAGATCTGGTTGTGTTACAAAAGCTGCCTATGAGACAGGTCTTTTGTTAAGGAATGAGGAAGATCATAATATTGAATCTCATTTGGGATGAAAAGTCTTCTGTTGTCAAAACTATGATAAGATTATTATCTTCTCTTTGTTATTTAAGATTACTGACTGGCAGAAATTTACTTCATACATAAAATTTGTTGTGCTGGATGATTTTTAATTTAATTATTATTATCATCAGAATGGGCAGGCCTTTATTAAGGGCAGTGCTTTCAATGGTGATCAAAGGGAAATAAGTCCTAAAGTGGTATTCCTATTGTACTGAGCTGCGTCCTTAGTTTTTCAAGTCCTGAAACACTATTTTATCTTTCTTGAACTGAAGAACTATCTATGTAGACTGTCATCTGTGTGAGCATAATTTCATTTCCCTAAACCTCAGCTAGGTAGCAAAAGGCAAAATCGTTGTGCTCACATGACCATTACCACTCACGCATTCACCACTAAGACCTGTTTTAACAGAAATTAATGACAATAAGAAGAGGCTCGGATCACTTATGCTTGAAATCATTAACATATTTACTTAATACTAATGTTATCCTATCTTTAGCATCTCACTGGTGTGCTGAATGTGTGCAACACTTTTAATGATATTAAAATCACAGAGTTGGTGACAAACAACTTTTAAACATCAAAGCTCAGAGAAAAATTAAACAGGAGTTAAAATATCTTGTTATAAAGTATGTAGCTCAGAAAGCAAACAGTTTATTTTGTTTATTTTAATTTGCAAAGCTATTCTTCAACATGAGAGGAAACCAGACAATTCAAATCAGTTTCTAAGCCTCAAAGAGTACAAGCTAGATGGAGACTTTATATTTAAAGTTAGTTGCAGTCTTATTTACCACTCTTTTCTCACAAGAAAAGAACAAAAGTATGTCTTAATATTTTTGCATCTTTATATATCAGAAATTTGCCCTCCCACACTTAAAAAGAAGTGCTGGAAAAGAGGGTTATTTTGATCCCTGGGCCAAGTTCTTTAATGCCGAATTGCAGTGTGGAAAGAATGTCTCTGTCCAAGTTATACATCCTTAAAATGAGCTTTGGTGGAAAATCTGGAGTAGTTTCACAGTGGAATCTCCTCAGCCCAATGTGAGGAGCCCCGTTGCTGCTTTGTTAAGGCAGGTGCCTACTCCATCCAGGAATGGTCTGGTTGATACCAAGAGTGGGTTCTTGCTTGTGAACAAAAAAGGAATCAACAAAGCAAGGATGTTTCTGTTCTGCAAATTACTTCATGATTTCCAGCCAGGTCTCAGAAGTTTTTTCTATGTTCTTTTGTGTTGTCATGATACTGGTGAACCACAAAGGAAACCTGTGCAAAGTCAGTTCATTTTTCCCTTTACAGAAAACTTACCTTTGCTTACTGTGGGTTTGTTTATTAAACTGAATGCAAGACTAGTCATGAAACTTATCTTGGCAGTGACAAGACATGTATGAGACATAAGATTCATGCAAGCTTAGAGTACAGGAAGTCTCATTCAGGGGAATGGAATGGGGTCTCTGGTGCGAAGGGCCACCATTGCTATCCTGGATGCCCAGAAGAGTAAAAATATGGCTTTCTTTTTAACCTTCCTCCTTTGGACAGGCACAGGTGCTCCTTCCAGATCACTTGTTTCTTCCAGGGGGGTCTTTTTGGCCAGGAACTGTCACAGACAGTCACAGCTCAAGTTTGGACAGGCTTGGATATTGTTCTGTGAATGCACATACAAGAGAAAGAGGGACTTTCGTATACTTCAGCTCATTTGTTTGTGTTGGAGAAGGCTGGCACTGTCCTTTTGGTCAAATTAATTTCTTCACACATCACCACTATCAAGATCAAAACATGTCCTTCCCTTATATTTGTCACTACTACAGCAGCTTACAAAAGCATTTCGCTGTATGTCCCGCTACTCAGGACAGTCAGCAGCTTTTTCTATCACATCCTTCCTCTCCCCCATACTTCTGGGACACATATATGTCAACATTAGGAGGAAGAGTTGCTCTGTAGGGAAAAACAGTTTGGTACTAAGGAACCAGCATCTAAGATACACATTTTGGGGGTGGAGGGTTACTTGGATTAATTCTCATTTTGTTGCATGGACTGAATGCCAGTTAGTGAATGGAGTGCATTCAGTGTGCTCTTGAAATACGTCTCTCTGTTTCATTTCATGTGAAGGGGATCTCTGAGAGAGCACAAAAAGTGATAGGAGGCTGTTTTAGAAGTGCACACCTTATCTAAACTAAAATGATAAGACAGATTCACCTTCTGAGTGGTGTCTCTAGGTGTAACACTTATGCCCAGCAGGGAATCCTGGTCTTCCTCACTCTAATAAAATCAACTGAAATATTCATCTGAATCAATGCTTTATGTAAAAGCTGTATTGAATAATAGGTCCTGTATTGTATTGTACTTTCACTAAATGGATGCTGAAATGTACTTTAAGGTTAAAAACTATATCTAAGAAATAATTCCAAAGTTGTACGGACAAGTATATGGAGTATTTATAACAGAAAGTCTCAAGGTTGGCTGTTTTGGAGGTTTGCTCTGTGTGGCACGTAGTATTGTCTCCTGTTAATTCAGGAAGCTCAAGGCCAATATTAACTGTGGTGGTGTTGCTCCCTTACCAAGTACCGCTTGGCAGCAGCACAAGTCTGCGGAGAAGCAGCTGTCTCCGTGGGGCCTCTGCAGCTGCAGGATGAGTATCTGGCGCCTTCCTGTGGTACTTTATTGCTATTGCACAGGACTGAAGAGTAGCTGCAGTAAGCCAAAACCCAAAACGATATGATTAAACTGTAAACCAAATCGGTATGATTCTTTCAAAGGATGAACAAGTTATTTCATTCTTTAAAGAGCTGGATTTTTAACTGTGCAATATACAAATCACTTAGCAAACTTTCCACACAAATACACACACAAATACGCATTCACAGAAGCTTATACTGTTACCTTTCATCTGGCACAGATGCATCAAAAGTCTTGCCCCTGTGCCATTGGTGGGTATTGGCCTCAAACACATGTATTAAATTAATTCTCAGTTGGGATTTGGGAAGAAATAGGAAGAAAGGGAGCACATTAAGTCAGTACAAATGTTACTTGGGTGATTAGATCACAAACTGTAACTGAATGTTGGAAATATAAAACAGCCCCCTTAAAGCTGGGTAAGTCATCTAAAGCTTGCCAGTGATTGTTGAAGAGTATTGTTTCTATTCATTTTCTTAGCTGGGATTAGTGGAGTTTTATTTAATTGTATTTTTATCTGAAAATTACTGAGTGGTGTTGATGGATACATGCTGCTATTTACAAAATAGAATCATACTATAGGGATTCTGACATTTTGCTTAATTGGTATGTATCCTCTACATGGTTTCTATTCCTTAACTCGTAATTGTTCTCATTTGCTCAGTGGGATTTAGAAACAGGGTTAGTGGAATGTCATTTAATACTCATTTCGTTTTGTTAAATGAAATGCATTGGCTTCCATCTTGCCTATAAATTAAGTCATTCTAGTTTCATTTTCTGGCCATATATTTTTAATTGTGTAAATATTTTCCCTTCTCATGTAATTTGCTTAATGTTACAAAAAGTGCCATCCCTAGCCCCCAGCTTTACTTTATAGCAAATGAGTTGCAGTGTGTTTTCTATAGTCCGTTAAATCTGGACATAAATTGAATGCTTGATCTGTCTCTTATGGCAGTCTAAATGTGAACCATTGTTTTCAAAGTTAGCCCTTTTCCTTGCTAAGTGGAGGATTGAAACTAATAAATTATACTTTTGCAACCCAGAGAAATAACCTTCAATAAGAAAATATTTAAAAGGTCAGATCCTGCCTTCCAGTTAAATTTTGCTTAGTGTAGAGGCAGTGGGAAGGTAAAAGGCATCTCATTGCAATCTGATTTCCTCACCCTATTCTAACACTAGTCAATGCGTTGCCCAGCTTCTCTTTATAAATACAAGCAGCTTCAGCTACCCACAATTTTTTAGCCAAGAATATCTACATTGAAATAGAGTTGTGGTCATGCCCTCTCCTCTGGCAAATCATCTTCATCAGGGACTGTGGGACTGTTATGTAGTCTCTGCTGGGTATTCAACATCCAGGGTAGGCCACACACTGGAAAACCGCCCAGGAAATAGATATACAGCCTTTACGGCCCATTTTGTAGCATGCTGGAGAACAACAGAAACAAGTCATCAATCTCTTCTTCTACAAGCATGACTTGAACGAGCGTCTATGGGTTAAAAGCTCCAAGTGCTATCAAATATCAGTTTGGCAACATTTTAGGCAGAGTAAATACATTACACTAGAAAGTCACATAGCCCTTTTATTAATTTAACAGTGCCATATTTCCACTTTGGCTGACTGTTAAAATTCTGGTGGTGGGGCTTTTTTATAGTTTCATTTTCCTTTATTCCAATTTTTTTTTTAAGAAAAAAAAGGATTATGAAATGTATTGATATAATCCAAACATAGAATAAAGGACAGAATTCTGCCGTGCTAAAAAGTAGTATGGTATATTGCTGTGAACCATTGCAACCCAGGTATACTGTTAGCAACACTTTTTGTAATAGAGAACTTTTCCTTCCATTTCTCCAACTTGTTTGCTACAAGATAAAGTGGAAAGAAACATCTGTGGGAAGCTGCTATTGCCTACATACTCCTTTTGGGAAATGGAGTTCCTAAAAAGAAATGGAGTGCCTAAAAAGCCTTCCCACCCCCAAAGGTATTAGGGTGGTATCATGCACAGAAGACACCATGAGAGTGAGCACTGGGGGACAGCATTTCAATTCTTTCATGCTAATGAATGAGGATACAGTTGTCTCCTAGAGAGCATTTTAAAGGACAAGTGATGGGAACTGGATACTATCTGTTTATTCCCACATATATAGGAAAGAAACTTTCTGATATAGCAGACAAATATTTAAATATTTTTCAAATATAACCTATCCTCCTAGATGGCATGGAAATCTGTCACGAGGTCTTGGCATAACTCAGTTGGCAGCAACTGTTGTTCTTCCTAAGCAGCAGCAGCATTGGCACGTAAGGAAGTGACAGAGGCATACTCTAAGTATGGAAAGCTGTCTTCTCGATAGCAACAAGAGACCATTTTCAGATCTGAAAGTCTATATTCTGTAGCAAACAAACAAAAATATTCAGAAGGATCCTGATCCTTGGAATATGCATTTTCCCACCAAGCCTATTTATAACACTGCCTGATAAAAAAGCATATAGAAGAAATGATTGCAACTCAGAGTATCTGGGTTGTATTCCCAGTTCTGTTTGCCCTTGAGTGAGCCACATTAAAAAAAAAAATCCCACGAGAAAGCCTTTATACCTCAGTTTCCCCACATCTACAGAAATAATAAATAATAGGGGTGATCTCATTGGAGTCTGGAAAGCATGTTGAGATGATTTTGTGGAAGACACTAACAAAGTGTCACGTATTATTATTGCATTAGGCTGACTGTACTTCTGACATCCATCTGACATTTCCCACTTGGCATTGATTGTGGGTGGTAACATTTCTGTATTAATTTTAAAGAGGATGCATTATAGCACTGCCTGATGTATAATTACATGGTTTACGATTAAAGCATTTTCTGAGAAAAGCAGTAACCTGTCAGGTCCTCTCTCTTTTTCTCTTGGTTAAACTACCACATTACAAAGTGTATTGTTTCATTACGGATCCTGCCAAGCAGCTCTACTGTGCTCCTTATAGCTACGTGTGAAGTATCGAGGTGAAGTTCATAACTATATTTGGGTATCAGAGTTTATTTCCTCTACTCTCTTGAAGGTTAGCATGACGAGCGGTTGAGGAATGCTAGGGGAAACCGTTGTTAACACGAGCAGGCTGTGCCCGAGCTCGGATTGCCCCGCTGAATCCTGTTCCGCGTTGCAAGCAGTTAAATCACCAGGCGCCGGGACGGGGCTCGGACCACACAAACACAGGATCGGGTCTGTTCCGTTATCGTGTTGCTGAGACCAGTCCTCCGCGTCACAGATAACAGCGTCTCTCCCATACGTTGACACAGCCGGAGCCTAGTGTTGAAGTCGAATACTCCCCGGTCAGACGTGCCTGTAAAGCAGGGTGGTAGGAGAGGAAGGTTGGAGAGGAAATGAGTAAGTCAGCAGCCTGGCCCAGTGTGGAGCTGTGAGGCAGCGTCACTGGAGCGAGCAATGGAGCGGGGAGGAAGTGTTGCAACGACTAACCCTCATGTGTGTGTTCTTCTCTGAAACAGCCTCATCACAGAAAAATCTAAGATAAGAGGGTTTTTGGGAAACATTACTGCACAATCAGTGCAAGATGAAATGATCTATTGCTAATTCTGAAAAGAGGGGGAGCATGCACAGCTCCTCCTCAGAGGTGCTCAGCACCCAATGAAAGGGGAGCACCCATAAAAAGCAGACTGTTATATGAAATTACTGATATTTTTCTCTTCTGTTCTGCATGACTTTCTTATCCTTTGCAAACTAAGCATTGTCAATGGAGCTCTATGTTTTCCCGAGGAGTTTAAGACAAAATTTCTAAGAGGTGCACAGTTACATTGATACTCAAAAACGGTGGAGGGGGGGATTCTTTATTTCCCATGATACTTGCATCAGGTAATTTCATGTAAAAAAAATATAGTGGCATGTGTACATTCTCATAATTTCATGTGTCAGTGTACATGCTTTTCATTTTTTACAACTGACTCCTGAGCAGTTGGGTTCCTGTAAGAATGAGATGATTGAGAAGGGCATGCTATGGGGAAGGGGGGAAACAGAAGCAAGTGGTGATCCCTACAGAAAGAGTGGAAATTAAATGTGACATTCCATTGCCAACTGGGTGTTGATTTGCTATATTGTCTCCATCAACAACTTTTCACCTTTTTGATTTTTTTGTAATACTTCTGAAGTGAAAAAACTCCTCTTTCACCACTACCTCCTCCCAATATTTTTTTCCACCATTGCATAACTATCAAAATACAGACCATCAGTGAAGTTTTTGGGCCACTTGTACGATGTGGATTATCAACCTTTGTTTGCAAAACACTGTTTACATTCTTTATGCTTGTCACTTTTAAATTAATGGCAAAAGAAAATTATGAAGGGGGTGAGTGGGTGGGTGAAGTCCATTCTTTGAATGCTAGATACTTGCAAAGCAGCTGCTAGAATGAAATTTCCCTGGCTGCTTAATGAGAGGATAGTTCAAATTGTAATCAAAATTAGGATTGGTACACCAGACTATGTGTGGGTGTGACAAATGAAAAAGGAAATGCGTGGTAAAGTATTTTTATTCGTAATGTGAAACTAACCTAAAATAATATTAGTGGGTATTAAATTCTGTATGTTCCAGTGGATCAGTTTCACTGGAATACAGAAAATAGTTCTGCTTATAGTAATAGCTCAGAGAATATTTCTGAGACATTACTTTAGAAGAATGACTGAAGTTGAAATACTAGTAGAAGGGAATACATGATTCTATGGGTGTGGTATGCATCTTTTATCATCATGATTTCATATTGTTCTAAATATGTGTTCATATAGTCTTTGGAGACTCCACATTAGCATTCATTATATATGGTTATACAGTTGAAGAAACACATCCTTAGCTACAGTTGGCTTTAGAAAAGATTTTATTGCAGCCTTTCATGACACTCACCTGTAATAGCGAAAAAAGAATATCAGCCAGTGAAAACACAGGTGACTAAAGCAGACTTGTGAATGCAGCAGGGAAATTTAGGGCCCCACCTAACAGCAGCATCCTTTGGCTATGGGAGAGCTGAATCCACTTCCACAGTGTAATTCTGTGGAGTTATCTAAAGTTCTAAAGCTGTCAAGAAAGCTATGGCAAACCAGCTGGTGATCCACCTGCAGGAATATGGGAAGAAGTAGGGTAGACCAAACAAGTTACAATTCTTTGTAACTTTTAATGAAGAGGGAGAAAATCTGTGACAAAACTGCTCAGATAGCAAAGGAGTTCTTAGCACGTGAATGTGCACTGAGTGGTGATACTTTTGCTGGGTGGGAAGTTGATGCTGGTTCTCTGGGTAAGACTCTGGACTGGGAATTGCATCCATTTTCCCACCCTGGCTCTGCCACAGATTTCCTTGGTGAACTAAGCAAGTAGTTAATGGCTTTGGCCTCTGTTTTTCTCTTCACAAAAGGGGATTCTGACCCCTTCCTCCCAAGAATCTGTGAAGTTAAATAAAAGGATGTTTATAAAGTGAGCTCATATTGTTTTTATGGAAGAGGTGCAATTTCAACATTTTCAAAAAATGTTTTCAGCAGACAAAGAACCTTAAATATTATATTTACTTACACAGTGATGCTGTCATACATATATGCTTTCTCTCAGTGCTAAAATCCCACAGTAGTGGGAGGTTCTGTATGAGTCCTTTTTTCTGGCTTGAGGAAAGAGGCCACAGACACCCTGCAAAAGGGAGCCAGCACTGGCTGCCAAGGGCCACTGATACCCTCCAGCTGTGTGACACCCCCACACCAAGCTCCGCTAGTCCGAGCTGCCTCTGCGTACTGGGACACCCAGGGATGGAGTGAGCACCTCTTGGGGTGCGCTTTTCCTTTGGTACATAGGTGAAGGTGTCTCTTCCTCTTCATCTCACCCTAAGTGAACCTGGTTCCCCTTGTGTGCACACTGTGGGTGTTACCAGGTGCTCTCTCTGTGTATGTATACGCCATATGAAATGTTTTCAAACTCTTTCTTCGCCACCCCCCCCTCTTATTTTTGTGGATGTAGTTCAGCTGGTCCTTTTCAACCTTTTGTTGATAAGTGCCATTTTTGTGCTGCCCGTTGCTAAGTATTTGGTGCTGCTCAGTCTCACCCTTCCCCCCTCCTCTTTTGGCGGAGAAAGGACGCAGCATATTTCCAGAATATATGCTCTAATTCCAGCGTCGAGACTACTGTACATCTGGTGCTCTCAGTCTCTTCTGTGCACATTACAGCGTGCTGAACTGTAGGCAAGGGGACAAACAACCTGTCCCTGCGTGGCGGGACATGGTGATTACTGTAGAAAGTGTCACAGGGGCATCACTGGGCACGGGATCACCAGCGACAACCCGATGAACTCTTACCAAAACACAAGCACACGTCTCTGCTCTCACTTTCTCTTAGGCAGCCCCAGAGCATAAAAGTTGTTGGTGGGGCGTGCGTAGAGGTAGAAACACGGTGGGAGGTGGAATTGCGGTAGATGTGACTGATTTACGACAGGAGTTTCCTTTACAGTCATAAGGGGAATTTTGCTTGGTCACAGCAAGTTCGAACCCTCATGAAACAGCCTGAATCATTTGAAGTTAAAATAAAACAGAGAATGGCAGGGGGAGGGGCATGGCCATTTGAAAAAAAAAAAAAAAAGAGGCAAAAAACACAACGTTAAAATTGTTTCCTTTGGTGCTGACTTCTTAAATGGGAATGTGATCCAGAATAGTTCTGGTGTGCAAGCCAACATTTGTTTTAAGAATTTTTATTGTCTTCTTTTCTCTCTTCCCCCTCTCCCCCTTGCCCTCCCCCTCTGCTCTGCAGATTTACACTGACTGGGCTAACCACTACCTAGCAAAATCTGGCCACAAGCGGTTGATCAAGGATTTGCAACAGGACATTGCAGATGGAGTTCTGCTAGCAGAAATCATCCAGATCATTGGTAAGAACCAGGGCTGAGAGAAGCACTGCGAACTGACTCCTTGCATGGGGGAATATATAATTCAAGTTGAATGTATTTAACAATAAGATGAACCCTGAATAATACAATTTGACTGGGTCCAGATGTCTCTGATATTTGTGTGGTTTATCCTTGTCTTAATTAAAAAATATGTTTATGTGAGCATGTTTGGAAGTGGCTGTTTAACCATACTTTAAATGGCCAGAACTGTATCTTACACACTTTGAATTGTCAGAAATGAATGCTCCATTAAACCATATGTCTCCCATGTGTGCATTTTGTTAGTTGGAGTGGCTCATACTTTCTGGGATGCCTTGAAACTGTATCCTGACCCTGCAAAGACAATTGTGGAAGATTTCATGTCAGCAGTTATTTTGCAGGGGCTGAAGAATTAGCAGCGACCTCCTTCGCACTTCCCCCTTTGCATGATTTGGCATGTGGAAGCAACTGCTGCTAACAAGAGTGTTGTTACTGTATGACTGAGCTTTACTTAGAAAGGAGCTCTGTGTCAACAAAACCCTGTGCACTTTATTGCTGTGTCTTTTCTGCTCTTCTTCTGGGTTTTTTTGGTTGTTGTTGTTCTTTTGGTTTTTTAGGTCTTTTTTTTTTTTGGCCAGGGGGTGGAAAGGAAAGTTTTATCTCATTGTTTACTTCTGCTTTTCTCCTCACTGTTTTTGTTTAGCAAATGAAAAGGTTGAAGATATCAATGGCTGTCCCCGGAGCCAGTCTCAAATGGTAAGAATAAAATATATTTTTAGTCTGTGTTGGCACCTCTGCACTTTCCTAAAATGCTTTTTAATAATGACTTATTTAAATTGTGAATATTCTGTCCCACATTTAGCATAAAGTCCTAATTCTCATACAGTGATCCTGTTACTTTCTTTTCCACACATACTTAATGTGTGTCACTTCATTTCTGTGCTTGCTAACTTTGGGTCTTGAGGTAACCCAGCAGTAAACTTCATCACTTCTAATTAATCCAGAACTGTATTAGTAGACCTGTTCTTCTGATGATCCAGATACTTTCATTTAACTTCATTTTTAAGGGCAGTAAATCCAAGGACAAATATTTAAGTGGAGTCCTTGTGTCTGGAAAACTGGTTTGATGAACAAGACTTGCCAAATTATTTTTGAATATAAATAGCCTTTTGGATTGTCCACTGTAAAGTCCAGTCAGATGCACTGACTCCAAGACTTTCAGAAATAGCACTTTAGTCATATAGCTCTCTGAGCTATAGCTGGCAGCTGCTTAAAGACATTTTAATATTCTCAGGCAAGAAGCATTTTGTGACCATGATTCATGTGGAATCTTATTAATCTTTTACTGTGTTTATGGCTAGTCAACTACATTTAATAAGATAAAGCCTCCTTAGAAGGCTGTGGAACTGACAGGTACGAAATCCGAGCCTCAGTAACACCAACACGCATTTACTGAATCACTTGCAGTTCCAATCCTACTCTCTCTTGCTGAGGACTTTGCCTTTCTATTCACATCCAAATAGTATGTGAGTAAGGTGCACAACTGTGTAGCTGGCAAGGATTTTGGAGTGTAATGATTTGGATGAGCTTGCATAATAGCAAACTGCTGAAGCTGGGCTTAAAAACGGAAACGGAGTAGAAAAGAATTTGCATTTATTCAGTGCATTTTTAAAGGGGGAATGTATTTGCAGCTTTTTTCTGCAAAGCTGCGAAAGGTAAAAGGAAAAATTTTGCGTACTAGTGAAGTGAATAATTGGGTCTTTCAGTTCTTACCTTTCAAAAAATGTGCAGGTTTAAAATAAGTTTTTTGGTCTGGCTTTCAGGCTTTTTGAAACAGTCCATAGTAAGAATATATGCAATTTCCTTAATAATAGTTATTATTTTAATTACTCATATTACAGCAGCAGCTAGTGGCCCCAGCTGAGAACGTTGGTAACTCCAGCGTGGAACTCTATTATTACACACACAGATGGAGAGATAATCGCTCTCTACTGTAACCACATTAAAACCTGCCATTCCAGACAAACAAGAAGAGGCAGAAGGCACAGAAAAGTTATGTGATTTCCTGGGGTTATGTAACTGGTTAGTGACCATCTAGGACTGCTTAGGGACCCACCACTCTGATGTCTATCGAGCTTCATTTCCATGAGAGAAAGCAGAGCTGCAGAGACAACTATTCACTCCAGCAATGTTTTCATTTCCAAAGCGACAACATTTGTGTACGTTCCTTGTTGATAGGTAAATCTTTATGTGGCATAGGGATTCTGGATTTCATCTCTAGCTCTGCTGCAGTTACGGGGCAAGCATGTCAGCTTTCCTCTCAAAGCATCTCAGAGACCCCAGATATTGAGTCTGCTCTCCATTTGTCTCCTTTGGGCTGTGCACTGATCTGGCCTAGCTGAAGTTCAAAAAACGTGTAGACGTGGCACTGCGGGACATGGTTTAGTGGGCATGGTGGTGTTGGGTTGATGGTTGGACTTGATGATCTTACAGGTCTTTTCCACCCTTAGTGATTCTGTGATTCTGTGAAGGCACTAGCTTATTGCATTTTCATATAATTTCCCCTGGCAGCGCTCAATTTTGTCAGCCCACTCAGTTAATGGTAGGCCAATTCTCTTCTTGTAGCAGAGGAGCCTTGGCTGTTTGTAATATGCAGAAAAAAACCCACAACCTAACAGTGGTTGAAGCTAGTTTACATATTTGACATATGCCAATATGTAGCAATATGTCCTGTCAGGATTTGTCAGAACATCAGCCATCAATTATGATATTCCTATAGCATGCACATTGGACATTCCTTCACTGCTTTCATTTTAACATTTTTAGTTTATAAACCTCAAGAATCCCACCACCCTTTTCTTTCACATATGTTTTCGTGATCCTTGCTCTTATAACTTGCAATTAAGGAGAAATGTTTTCTGTATTCATCTGCTATTTGAAACCCTTCCCAGGAGGTGATGTCTAAGACATCTTACTAGCTTAAAAGAAGCTGGAGAGCACTGACATGGATCGTCTGCTGCTGGAAACACTTGATATCCTCTGTAGATTATATTGATATCAATTCATAATTAATCACTACCAATATTCCCAAGTTCTGTTCCACTCACCATTTGGTTTTCCTCTTGCCAATGGCTTCATCTTTCAAGCGATTTTTAAGGCATCTCAATTCAGCTGTTACCTTAATTTGTAAACATCTTTTAATGTTTATTTTAAATACGTATATAATACTTCTTTTTTAGCTTTCTTTCAGTTAGGTCTGTTGCAATGTCTTGCACTCTGTGCTCATCTTGGCAGTGATACGTGAAGTGCTTGCAGACAGGTTGAACTGGCTCCACAGGTCCAAGTTTATAGAAATTAAAACCTGTGAACCCCAGCAACATCTAGCTTCTGCATAGTTAGCTTTACCTCTTTACATAGTTGCTGTTATTGTGCTTTCACATTTGATGTCACACATGGAATTTGAGAACTTGAGATGTACTGGGGAATAAATTATTTCGTATTCAAATCTCAGAAACTTTAAATAAATGAAACTTGCAAAAAAATTGGCAAGATTTGCTTTTTTGCTGGGTAAATCTACTATGGTAAAAATATTTTGGTATTTCTTATGAATGGTTTTAATGAAGACAATAAGGATTTAAAACTCTGTATATTATAATATACATTGTCTGTCTACAGTGTCATATAGAGTCTTCTCCTTGCCTTGCCTATTTTTTTCTTCACAGCTATGCATTCAAGGAGGAATATGGCACTTCAGCCTTTTTTTCATCTCTTTCGAGCCCTTCAATGAAGAAAAAGACCACATTCATTTCTATTTTTTCCTTGTATGAATTATTCCATAAGTCTATCAATTAAAGAAAC
Source organism: Gavia stellata (assembly GCF_030936135.1). Lineage (NCBI taxonomy): Eukaryota > Metazoa > Chordata > Aves > Gaviiformes > Gaviidae > Gavia > Gavia stellata. Next base: position 43,765,545 of record NC_082597.1, read on the forward strand.
CTAGAATCATCTTTCTTTTAGAAGATAATGGCCTTTCAAGGATTTACCTTTTGATACAACCAAAAGCTAATTCTTTTCTGCTTCTTTTATAAACCATTTTTATCTTTAATTCGTGTTGTAAGTTCCCCATCATTAGAAAAGGCAAGATAGTGTCCTGGGTGGAAAAATATAAAGATTTTCTCTACTGGTCCAAAGAGAAAGAATTCAGATTTTTTTTCTTCCTGAACATATTAAAAATGTACTGGAAGATATACAGTGTTTTGTCTCTAAACAGATCACATCAAACAAATAGTAAGCATGCAGAGTATCAAATTTATTCCATCCTGGGCTTGTCAGAGAAAATGCAAGAGATTCAAAAAATGTTGGACTGAAAATCTTTTTATGGTGAGATTTGCAGTATTGTCCCTAGAGAATTTTGCAAAAGAAATGTTTCTGTTCTTTCTTCATGCAATCTATGGTGCTTTCAGCTGCATAAATAGTAAAATGAATTCAAATTTTCCAAAAATTTTAAGTATATTGTTTTTCAAGTTGATTTTTCCTTCAGAGATTGACATTGTCTTATTAGCTAGCTGTTTTTTCTTCCTTAGAATTAGCTCTTGCTACTTCCTGTGAGAACTGTCTATGCCAGTACACATCTATGTACAAAAGCATCCTTAATTGTAGTTGGTAGCAGGGGTTTTCTCATAGTTATTAAAGGGCTGGAGAGACCCTTCGTATTAAAAGGCTCCTAATGTAGTTACACGCATTTAATGAAGGCTATTTTTCATTTTGTCAGTCTTGTCTTTGGCACAGTTTTCTACCAGTTTATATAACCAAAGCTATGCTTCAAAGGTAATTTTTGTAGTTTAGGATACAGACATGGTGCAGTCCAACAGAGGGAGTTGGGTTCAATAAAAATACAGGTCTTCCTTACCACATCCTGGAAATCAGGTGGTTGGAGAAGGTTTTGGAGCTGTAGCACATTGCCAAATGGATATGAACATTTAGTAAAAAGCTGCAGTTAGCAGAGCTGACACCATCTTTGAGTGAGTAGCAGTGTATCTCTTAAAAGTGGGAATCAGTGTGAGTATGTGTAGCACTAAGTAGATCATTTCTGCAACATTGTACTTGATTTCATTAATAATGCCTTTAAAAAGTTAATAAATTGAAAATGTTTCAGAAAAGAGCCACAAAAATGCCAGCAATTTTGCTATATTTTATGAGACTGAAGAAAAATTATGGAGTTTAGCAAGAGGAAGCCAAGATTGCAAGGGGAAGAGGTGCATGCAAATATCTTCTTAGCAGGGAGTCATCCTGGGGATTTGATGAATAGGTGGAAACTGGAACTGCTAAGTGTGCCACAGAGTATACCTGCCTTACAGTATGTAGACTTCCCTTCAGTATAGACACCTGCCTTCAGACTTCTGACAGAAGCGTGCTGGGCAGACACTGTTGAGTAGCATCCCTTGGTATCTAGGAATATCACTATCCAAGGGCGAGAACATCAGCATTAGCACTCTGTGTCTAAAAATTGTTTGTGAAAATGAGGATAATTTTGTATAAAGTAAATATGGTAGGTACTACTAAGGCCCATAGAATTCTACATGAAAATGTGTGAGGTATGGTTACGTGGAGCTCTTTGAGGACTGGGAAGCCTGAAAATGTCATCCCTATGTTCACTGTCAAGTGGGTCCACATGTGCTCTTTCTGTCTGCGCACTGTTGAACTGTGTAAGAATCCTCTGGCTTCGCTGGTGCAGTTGTTGGTAGATTAGCTGTATGGATTAAAGATATACTTTCTACGCTTTGGAGCAGTTCCAGGTGAGCCTTCCACACAAGCATGACACATTGAAATATATACAGAAATTTGGCTCAGTTTAGAAATATAGTCCCCTACAACTGGAAATTCAATCTCAGTTTCAAAAACTAATCCCAGCTCCTTTCATGTGCAGGCCAGTTTTTTCCCTCAGTGGCACCTGTGCAACCCCCTTTTGTTTAAATTCTGACTGTCACCCCACGGCTATCAGTGGATCTTCACAGATTTCATGACTGGCTCTATGGGAGTTCCGTGAAAATACAAGGGAATAAGAGACTCTAGTTTTGTCAGCTGTGCAGGTTTGGTGTGCTTAAATGAATGGAACACAAGACAGTAATTTAGAACCTTTATTTCTGCGGTGCATGCTTGCGTACTTAGTTTGAAGAATTTAAGTGATTAGCCTGAAGTTTGTTAATTGGACTGTATGCACTTGCATGTAATTGGGTGTAAGAGAAGTAAAAGTATTTCACTCTAAAAAGGAAGAGTACCATTGGGCTTATCAGGTTTTTATTAAGTTTTTCAAGTTGGTTGAAATAGCTGCAGTGTGGGATGGAACTGCAGGCAAGGGATCAGTCATAGCTGTTTCTTGGAGATCCCCATAAATGCTATTAACAACTTGTTAGGAACTTAACACAAAGAATAACTGGTCAGTGTTTGCAAAAGGTCTATGATTCTCATCCCCCAAGGATCTGTGCTTGTGACTCATTCATTATGTACACGAATGATGTGGATAAAGGCATGAATAGTAAAATGACAAAATTTGCAAGTAGTTACTCAGGATAATAAAATCTAAATCTGATGATGAAGCTGCAGAAAGAGCTTGCAATTCTGAATAAAAAGGTGTGTTGAATTCTTATTACCTTTTACCAGTGAGGTGTTAACAGATATGCATAGAGTTTTCTTGATGATCAGCTGATCTCTGTGTTTTGAAGAACATGCAGTTTGCATAAGAGATAGGACAAGGCCTGAGAAAACAACCTTAGTTGGTACAAATCTGTATTTAAAAATGTAGTCAAAAGGAATGGCTTCTCGCAATATGGGCAGGACAGAGTCAAAAGCTCATTTTCCTATCCTCTGGTAAGCAAAGTGTATCTTGGATTCGATAATGGAGTAGTCTTTAAACGGGAAAAAATGAAAATACTTATTGAAAAGGATGACAGGTTCACAGCATGATATCTAGGGAAATGATCTCAGTAAAGTCAGAGGAAAAAAAAAGGTAGCAATTAAAATCTGAGCTCCTGTGAGAGGTTTCCTGTGTTTATAGATAGGAGAGCTCATATTTTAACTGTGTTACGTGGAAAGAATTTGCAAGATATAGTCATAGCTTGTGTGTGGGTGTTTAGGGGAGAGGAGACTTGAACAATATGCCCAGGTGTTAGGTATAGGACTGTGTGGAAAGGATCAGAGGAAGATTAAGAGTTTTGCTCACATTGACGACTAGTTAGAAAAATAATTTTAATTTCTATGAGAGTATTCAGATCTGGAACAGAGAAAGAGCCAAGATGCTCCTTCCAGTGACACTATACCTGTATCGTAGATTACTGTAATCCAGATCATTGGCTATTTGGCATGCCCACGTCAGGAATAGACACCCTTATTTTTATTTGCCAGAGAAATTTTCAATATACAACATCAAAATCAGCACATAGGGGCCTTTACCTTTTGTCCACAACATGTGTACAGGCATGAGAAGGCTAGTAAGCGTGATTTCTTCTCCATTCTTTCAACTTTCTGGCAATACAGATCAAATGTCATATCATTTGCCTTCTTGAGTACACTTAGCATGGGGATTTCCAGCATCATCTTAAAATTCCCCACTGCTCTGCAAGTCTCCCTCTCTGCCATATGTGTTATAAAGGACCTGGCCACACTGGAGATGAACAGTCATGTTTATGTTACGATGGGAACTTTCCCTTATGGGCTTCCTTGGATAAAGTAAAAGAGCCTCCCACGTTGGAGACCTGTTACCTCTTGGAGCAGACCCTGATCTGCCTTAATTAAAAGTCTGCACTTGGATTTCTGTTCCCATTAGTGAAGGCAGAGTTTGGACAACAAAATAGATCAAAGGGCTTCCAAGTTGCTCTTGATAACTGCCCATATTGTCCATACCTCCATGCGGCCTTAAGTCAGGGTGTTAAGCAGAGGGTATTTTTATGAGGACATTTTGCCCTCAGTGTAGGTGAGCCTGTCCCTGCATGTTACCTAGCTCCCAACAATTGCAGCTCTTCCTTGGTGGTGGCAGAAGTAACATGCTCCCCATTCCCTGGGAAGAATTTGTCATGGTAATGCACAGCTTATATGTTCTTTGACGTCCCTCCTCCCCAAGCATTTACTTACCGGTTAATTCTGCATTTCTGAATCCAGCTCTTGTGGTTTGGCAGAGTAAAGCCTCATGCAATTCTTTTTTTCGGGAGTGTGGGTAAAATACCCATTGGAGCCACACTGACGACAAATACTTCTTTTCACAGTCTGTTCTCTCCTACCTTGCAAGACTGGCAGCTCTGGACTGAAGCAGGCAAGGCTGTTACAGCTCCATTATGAAAGGATCTAAGCAGATGCTTATCTATGCTGGAGATGGCACTTCTCAACATGACACATATTCAGATTTCCCATTTTCTGATGGTAGTTTCATGTAGACCCATACAATTCTTTACTTAACTAGCTATGCTTTCTGAGATTCCTCACTAGGTTTACATTCAACCTGTACCCTTACTGGGGTGTCCAAGACTCTCATAGCCAGGACCAGGTCTTAGCTATCTTTCTGAAGATGTTTCCTTGGACAAGTCCTCTCACATCCTAGGTAGGTTCAGAGTGTGATCTCTGCCTTTTGAGAACCAACCCCACTCCCACACCCTTCCCCAGTGACTGTTTTCAGCTGTTCCAGGGAAGACTTTCTTGCACGTTTGACACATCCAGCCACTTGCAATACACTGTGAAGTGTACAATGTACAAGATGGTTTCAGAGTATTTACAAGTCATTTGGCATTCAGTGAGTGTTCAAGCTGACTATTCCATTGAAGCGTCTCATGTTTACTCGGTTGATGATAGGAATGTACCTACTAAGATGCATTTTCAATTAGCTCTACTGTCCAGGTTTATAGGGGCCTGAAGCTTATTCCTGCAGTCTGAGAAATCCTGTGGCATACAATTCGTATGTCATGTCCTGGAGCTCAAAGTAGTGAGAAATGATTATCAAGCCTTCTACGCATGTATTCATGATGCCACCTGGAAATAACAGGGATGACAGCAGGAATCTGTATGTGATACTCTTCCATGTGCAGGGAAGTGACCTCTCTGTTGAACTGGTATGCTGAGCATCAGGTTATAGCTAACTGCTTTTAATGTGCCCAGGGCACTGAACATTTTGGAGTGTGAAATAAGCCTTTTCAAACTCTTCAATCATAAATGATACGTGCAGGACAAGCTGACCTTCAGCACTGGACTCTCCCTCTTTGTTTTAGAAATCAACAAACCCTTTTTATAAACTTGTGTATGCCTTATAGGGGGCCCATTTTTTTTTCTGTGTAATCCTGCATGCCACAGATTTTAAAAATTCTTTGGATAACAGCAGTGCATGTAGGTATATCTACAGTGTAAATATACAAATAGATAATGCAAATTGAAGAATAGCTACAGGAAGTAACATCTCCATCACTGCAGAAAATGAAGTTTATTTTCTGTTTGCAGATGAAATTAAATTGACATAAAGACTAGAGTAAAAATGAAAATGAGAGCATCAGAAATAGAGGTGTGTGGCACCCCAAAAGAAAAAAATTAAAGGGAATAATGAGGGTCCATCTAAAGATACATTATGGGACTAATTGTGACAATATGAATGGAGGAGGTAAAGAAAGAAAAGAGGACAGAATTTCAGTAAGGGTAAGGGTAAAGATGTTAATGTCAAAGATGTTTGACATTCAAGGATGAAGATGTTGGAATTCTGGTTCAAAGTTTTGCTGAAAAGAGGTTATTATTGTTATTAACATAGCAGATTTGAGTAAGATGAGCGGCAAATTGGTTTAGCATGGAACTGGCAGAGGAGGAATTCTGACTGCTTTTGTGAAAAAACTCTAAAATTTCTAAAAACTCTATAAATGGAAGAGAAAATACAGGTGGGGTGAGAGCTGGACAGACAAGCAGAATAACAGTTGCCTTTTTGTGGGAGACCAAATATGTTTCTATTGTGAGGGAAAGAGGAAGCTAAGAAAAGGATAAGACAACTGCTGTAAGTGTTAGATCTAGTAGAGCATAAAGGATGGGAAACTGCATCCACTCTGCCTAAAGATGTTACAGGCATGGAAAGGAAGGGGAGAAGGCAACCAAATAATCACTTTTTTGATATGATTTGATTCTGGTTTGGCTTTTTGTTAGACCTCTTTATTCTGTAGTGAAACAAGCAGTTCTCTTCACATCCAGAGAAGATCTGTGAACATTAAAAGAACCACAGGATTTATGACAATCCCTCTTCACAGAACAGCTCAGAGTTACTCACTTGCATCAGGCAGCGAGATGCATATTCCCCTGAGTCACTTGCATTTGACTGTCTGAAGTCATAAAAGAAAATGCTACAGGAACACATCCTGGGTATTATTTTACTAGGCTGGAAGAAGTACATTATTCATTAAATATAAATCGCATGCAGTTATTAGCCTTTTTGTTTAGGCTTACAAATTCCTTGTCCTATTAATGCGTGGAATCACATGAGAATAACTCATCTAGATGTTAATGAAATAATCGTGTCATAAGAAGTACTTACACTGTGATGATATCAGTCTCCATGAAATGTACTGAGAAGTTAGGTTAGGAACGGGTTTGCTTGCTTAGGGGTAGGATTAGGGTTATGCACATTTTGCTTCTGTTAACCAAGATTTCTGAACACAAAAAGATCTTTTTGTTCCTTAAAATGAACTATTTCCCTTCAAACCTTTTTTTTTTCCTAGCAATTCCTTGAAACCCCCCCTCCCTTTAATTTATATCTGGAATATGCCAGTACTTCCATGCCTCTGAGGCACGCCCATCTCACCCATCTCTTCTCCCCATCCCTCAACTGTGTTTGTCAGGAATTTCACTCAATCAGAAACTCGTTCTGTTAACTGTATTGGGAGTACTTTATTCATGAAGACTAGTGGGTGGCATTACATACACTCTGAAGTATTTATTGTTTGAAGAGATGCAGTTGACAGTCTCCTTATTTCCCCCCATCTTCAGTTAGCTTTCTACCCTCTTCAATTTTCTGGGTTTTTTTTCCTCAAAAATGTCTTGTGAACATTCCCTGAAGTTTTGGAATTGATCAAATATATATTTGTGATACAGATGCTTAGACAAAGAGATGCTGAAAAAATGGCCTTGCAACCTCCATTAATAGAAATGCACTGAAAAGTTTAACACAAACATGCAGTTAAAATACATACACACAGATTGACTATGCCATGCATTTTAGAAAGCACCTGTTAGTTATAGTCATTAATACATTTTTCCCAGGATAGCAGCAGCAGGATTACAGTAAATATGTGTGCTTCATAATAGTGTATTTTTATCACCTTCTATAGGGAGAGTATGTTATAAATAATAGGAATGTCTAGAATGTTTACTGGATTTAAAAATAGAGAAGAAAGTGCGTGATGTTTAGCTGAACAGCAAAAATGCATATTTAAGCTTTACAAGAAAATAAACAATGTCTCTGAAGTGGTTTTATTTTACAGTATATCCAAACAAGCCTTTTTGGTAATTTTGAGATTTTGTCAGCTTTCTAGATTTTTATCAAATGTCTGATTATTTTGGAACTGTGGCAAAATGCCAGTTCTGTTATGGCTATAGTTGAGGACTTAGTTCTATTTAAAGATTTTCTAACCACTCCCTTTACAATATTTCTGCTTAGATTCTCTTATAATTTCATGTGCTGTATGTTAGTTAGGAAAGTTTATTGTTCCATGTCTGTGAAGCCTTGAATTTCCTCAGAGAGGTAGACTTTTCACAAAAGAGCATTTCTTAACATTGAAGCAGAGTCCCAAGGCCTCCCAGTCATCCTTCGTTCTATGATAATCTTCCACTGCCTATCTTGACACATGGTGAATGCTGCAGCTTCAGTAACATGCAAGATTCTCAAGAAACAATGTGGGCATGTGTTTTAGTGTGTAGTGCACACACATGGACATGCATCCATGTGAAGTACTGTGTGTGGTTCTGATGAACCCCCAATGAGTTTATTCACTTTGAAAGGCATTTAAGTCACTCTCCTTGCTTCTCATTTGTGAATGAAGGTTTGTGGGAGCTTCAAAATTCTGGGACCTTTGAGGAAGCCTTATGTTTTCTGCACAACTGTGAGAGTTTGAGATGGGTACTCTTCTCTAGAGTTGCCAGAGCTACTTTCTCTACTCCTAGGGTGATTCCAGATTAAGTTTAGAAAAGAGGTACTGAACATAATTTTGAGATTTAAGCATTGAGACCTGCAAACAATAAACAAGGGCACACACCAAGTATGAATATAATCATCTTTTAATTGGTCGGGCTCGGAAATCCAGCTACGGGGAAGATGTTTTAATGGAGATACAGGAACTACACAACTGTCCGTAACATGCTGTCTGTGGTGTAATGCGTAAAGCAGCAGAGGGTGCCAGAAAGCAGTAAATTGTGGCTTCCGTGGTAATTAATGGAAAAGGAAAGACATTGTAACCAGCAATGCTAGGGTGAAACAGGGCTTGCATTGTGAATTTGGCTGGAGAAGGGAGGGAAGAAGACACACTTCTTGTAATTTTAAGCTCTTGCATATGCTTAAAATTAAAATAAACACAGTCCAACAAATTGTCAAACTTTTGGAGGTATTGTGCCTAGGTGACAGTGCTTTTCAATGAATCATCTTTTAGTGGCTATACATACCCAGTATTTCAAAGCCTGGCCCTATAGCAAAGAGGGTGCAAGACAGGAGGATAATAAAGTACCATAGAATGTCCCGATGATGTAGTGTGTTAATTACAAACCAACATGGTAACAAAACCTATCCTGTCCTTCTGCATTTGTAATTGTTAAACTCATAAAAAAAGATTTGACAACCTCCCCGTGATCTCCTGCTGGAAACTAAAATACAAAAAATTTTATGCTAGATAAAGCTTTTTCAGCACTATTGCATTACTTCCAGAATACGATACAATTACAATGTTAGAAAATGAAGGGAAAGAACAGAAAGTAGGTGCATACTGAAACTGCTGTGATCAGTCCAGATGTATTTTCTCACTCTGCCCTTGATCTTTGTTGGAACAGGAGCTGCCTACATCTGCTGCAGCTAAGTGCTAGCCTGTTTCATGGAAACAATGCCAAATCTGCTTGATTTTACAGGGTCTTTTACACACTCACCATTTTGGAGTTCCTTGACTTTTATACGCACTAACCCGTCTAACCTTGCGCTTTCATTTGGCAGTAATTATACTCAAAGAATAAACTCCTCTTTGAACTTTGTTGCAAATCCCTTCCATCTACAGCCTCCCTCCCAATGTCCTGCTGCTGGGACACATGAATGAGCACGCACTGCTGCATCAGAGTAGTGGTCCATCAGGTCAACATTCCCTCTCTGAGAATGCCAATGTGAGAGGTGACTCAGGAAGAACAAGTGACCCTGGCAAGTTTTTTTGGTCCATTCTCCTCCTCTTTCCCCCATATCTACAGTTACTGTATTAGGGGGATTAGAGGGTACTTCTTTGCCTGCTCCTTCAGCATTCATTTATGCACTACTGTTGTGGTCACCACCATTTATTCCATGAAATGTCAGAATGAAGCATGCTGGATTTCTCAGAAAAAGATCTTCTGTCTTCTACAATCATGTACACAGCCATGGGACCGGGTACAGAGTAGTCATGTGTTTTTGATTGATTGCAATTACTGCTCTGCCAACCTGCCCTGCTGTCAGGAGCCCACAGATCTGACTGATCTGGAATGGCATGAGGTACCATCGGGCAGTTGAAACTCTGCGTTAGTAGAGAATTTGGAGACATTGAACTGGACTTAAATACTGATGTTAACTCTAAATATAAACTATTACAGCTGGTGACCCTATTATAGGCAACACTATTAAGGTACGCAAAGGTAAATTGGCTTAAGCTAGCAGTAGAACAGGCAAGTTATCACAAAGGCTGCTTATTTCAACAGCATTAACTAATCCCTTCTCATGTGAAGGCTCTCGATTAGGTTAATTAAAATATTAACACAATCTTCTTATGGGTTTTTTTTATGTAACTTGTCTGTTTAAATCCACTGTGACCTGAAACTTAATACACAAATCGTTAGAATACAGTACAACCATTTTTGTTCCAGCAGAAATAAATAGTATAAATACAGTAATCTATTTGGCAGCTTTCTGATGTGCAGGAATTATTTAAAACACTCCCTGTCTGAGGAGTCTGCTGACCATATGATCAACAGATGATCATATAACATAAATCAGAGCTATACTTATTTTAAGTTGAACTTATTTTAAGTTGGCCCAGTGTCTGGATACGAATTAGTCTGGGCAGGCTTGAGTTTCAGAGTCAGTCCAAGATACTTTTTTTTTTGTTAGTAGTTGATTGTATTCAATCTCACAAACTGATTACAAATAATTTCTGCTTTTTGAAGTATTTATATCAACTTAAAGCATTTTTTACCTATGCAATTCTTTCAGGTGGCTTCCTGACCAGCACCAAACCTGTGAAGTCCAAAAAGTTTAATCTGAACAGTCTTCCTGAAACAGAAATATGTTGTATTTTAGCTTGTAGTTTTTGACAGTCTTTAATTGTATAATAATTAGAATATGCTTCGTTTAGGCTTGTATTGTCAGCTAATTAGAAACTTGTTTGAATTATTCATACCTCTTGATTCTTCAGAGTTTCTTTGGAATTACAATAGGAGCGTACCGATGAAATTTCCCTGTAGGGAAAAAATATCACAAGAATTTTCTTTCTCCCAGGGTTTCCACACTTGAGAGTTGAGACCTATTTGCAGGTGAAATAAATAATAGTTCATAAAGTTAGATAGCTACAGTTTTGTATATCCTAACTGCACACATAACTAGCTAACCAGCATCTCAGTCTTGTGGGCTGTTTTGCCTGTCACACACAGATTTTCTCAGTAATTCCTCCCAATAATAACTTAATTTTTTTTTTTTTTTTTTTGGTAAAAACTCTCAGTTCATGGACAGATCAGCAGCAACACTCCACAGTAAACATATGTGCAAGGGTGTCTTCACAGTTCTTGTATATATAAGGCTTCTATTTGGATTTCTTAACATAAACAGTTTTGAAAGATTTATATTGTTATATCATATAGATTTACATATTTGAAGATATGCATCCCTCCAAAGCCCAGTAAATGCTTATTTTTCGAGTAATACTGGCTGTATTTTGGAACTTGAAAACACTTGGATAACTATTTAAAACACTGCTTCCTCCTACACTTCACACTTCATTGGCTGCAACTGGAAGTGAAGTGACAACAAGGAATAAGTGCTTGTTAAGGTCTCATTTTATAGGCTCGAGCACTTCTGATGTTTCTATTATAACATTTGGCTAAGAGTTCAAGAAAAAAAATCCTGGCCTTATTGAGCTTAAGAGCAGATATCCCATTGCCTTCTGTGGTTCCGGGTGCGTTTATTTTCCTTGACTGAGAATCTAGACACAAGATCTTGTGAAAATGTGGAAAACGCTTCCCAAGGTTATGAGCGTATAGCAAAGAGATCGATAACTGTAAAGGCTGTATATAAGCATGGTATGAAAACATATACAGCATGTCCTAATATTTCTTTGTATATTATGCTAAACATGGTATAAAAGACAATGCTCATGTACACTAGCAAAAGTGAAAGCCTGAATCTCAGTCCTTCATGTTACCCCTATGGCTTTTAAAGATGTCTGGTTTAATTTGAATAGTTTTAATAACCTGTGACATCAGTTCATCATTGGCTTTGTTTCTTTTGAGTCTTTTTCTTTAGGGCTTAGATCAATTTGAGTCAGTAACAGGAAAACTAAATATAAAGGAAAAAAAGTGACTTATGTTATGTTCTCTACTGCTTATATCTTCCCAAGGACTTCAAGTTCCAGCTGGAAGACCAGCCACATAACTTTAGACCTACAAAAATCTCTGGACTGTGCTTTTAGAGTTTGCTAATAACAAGTATTTTTATCGCTTTTCTTTTGATGAACTCAATGTTCTATAAATATTTTTCAAGCTAATATGCAAAATACATCTAATTAAAAAACATCAGAATGTTTATAAAATCAAAAGGCCAGAAGGGTAGGAGCAAATTGTCGGTGTGTCTCCTGCACAAGCTGTAGCATTATGACTTCTGGTATAGTCAAGAAGAAGGGTTCAGAAAGCATAAAGTGCATCTGGATGGATTCCATTTGCAAAGTTCAAGAGATGCAGTGAAATGCCCCATAGTTTACCTGTTTACTTATCTTTTAAAGGATTCATCCTGTCACTGGTTGTAATTGCCCTTATTTCTAAAAGCTGCTTTTTCATGAGCTAAATGAAGTTGCTATGTACTAAATAGTGGTTAAGGAGAGATCTGGAATGCTTTCAAAGGTTTAATTAAATCTAGTAAATGAACACTCTGTTGTAGACTCTTTTTTGACCTAATGGAGAGAAAGTCCTCTGTTTCAAAGAAGTGTGCATTTTCACATTGCCCTCCAATTTTGAAAGTTGCCAAGTTCCATAAATATTTAGACGTTGGTAGCTTGCTGATTCAGATGTGTTGCATAACTAAAAAAATTGTAGACAGGCTCACTAAAGTGATGCATTGCTTTAAAAAACACTGTGTTTAAACAGAGTTCCTTTTATCATTGCCTCAGAAAATGTCCTCCCAGGGTAGCATTTATCTTCAACCTTGTGTTCTTAGTGCATGTTAGGGCTCTTTCACGGTGGTGGTGGCCACAGGGCTGCTGAGATGAGAGCACTGAAGTAGAGAGTTACTGTGAGACTCTGGAAGACAACTTTTGCCTAGTCTTGTCTTTTGATCCATGCTGCTGTGGAGTCATATTTTAGCTTTCTAAGAAATTCATGCAAGATATTGAAATACTTTCATGGTTTTCTGAATCCAAATTCAGGAGTCTATTCAGGATCAAATCCAGCACTATATTCCAGTCATAAATCCAACAATTTCTTCGTACGATTTCTATTATAGCAGCACAAAAGCACTTCAGAAATTACCAGTGTTGTATTTTGTGCTTCACAATGTCTGCTGTAGAGACTACTGTATAGAAATGGGTAGAGCAAATGCAGACAAGGCACAGAAGGAAGAGTGATTAAGAAAGGAAGACAAGAGAAGCAAGATTCCACCATTATATAGATGAACAGAGTAATAATTTGTATTCTTCTCTTATGTGTTTTTTGGGGTGTTTGTGGATAGGGTTTTTTTGGTTTTTATATGAAAATGACCAGCAGATGTTCACAATGATCTGTTTGGCCACCTAAAAATTATGATTATGATTAATGCTTTTATTTAGAATAACTGAATTGTTCATTAACTTGTTTATGTGTACAAACAGAAAAAACACCAAACAAATTGTATTTGACATTACAGACATTATCTCCTTTTCATCCCAAGCTTTCCAAGCACCAAGTCAGGGACAAGGTGAAAAACCTGCAACACCAATTGTCGCTTTCATGTTCCTGAAAGGACTGACAATAATACATGCCAAAAGGGATCCATTTCACACTGTAGCATTTTCTTAAAAACAATACACACCCCAGCTCATACTTGACCTCAACAGTGACCTCATACATTCTTTTATCAGCAGGTCAGTACATATGTTGGTTGAATTCTCCAAGTATTTGAGAAGTTAATTTGTTTTCACATTTCTGGGTTTACTGGTCATATTTCATGTTTGGAGTGCATGTTGGAAGAATTTGGTCTGCGTGTTCCTTAAAATCTGTTGGAAAAGAAAGTGGACAGTATTTCAGTTTTAAACAGCACCATCATCCTTTCCTCAAAAAATAACTAATAATTAAATAACTCCAGCATCATTTCCTAAAAATTTTTGCCTGGGAGGCCTTCTACATACCAGTAGTTATTATCCTCCAAGGTAAAATTCTCCCCAAATGCCTCCAGTAAATCAGTTTTTAATTTGCATATATGGTCTCTTATTGCAAAGGCAATGCTGAGTTTGGAACAGTTTTTTGGACTGGATGTTACATAGTTCACTGATAGTTATTTTCATTAAATGCTTCTTAAATTATTCTATTGCAAGTAATGAGGAGTTTGTTAGAAAAAAGTTAAACCCATTGTGTGTACGTGTCAGTGTATTCTGCTTAACACCCTGAAATGCATTATAATTTCCACAGAGAAATGGAATGGGCCTTGCATCTCGGTGAGGTAACAGGCCACGTACAACAGCAAGTCAGCAGAACGCACTTAATATCTCCCAACAGGACTGCTAACACCTGTTTTATCTGGGTGGGTTTTCAAATTTACACCACCCATGGAAACTTGACATTGCCTTCCAGTATAGTTAAAAAAAATTATTGCAATAAGCTGTCGTGTTAGAGGCTCGTGGGAAATAAATTATCAGAACATAAATAATGTGGGTTTTAATTCTTTGCTCTTCTTTGTACTTTCACAAGTTTTACTGGGGAGCTTGTTTATCTCCTGATTTTCCCTTTCTTCACATTTCCCCCATTTCTTCAAGGTGAACTGGGTATTCATGACAAATTTCACCCAGTCTCAGTAGACTTTGGTCAAGGAAAAAGTGCAATATACAGCCTGCCATAGCAGCATCTTGCACAGAGAACGCAAATTTGATACTAAAGAGGTTTCTCAGTTGGGTCACTGAAAGTTTTGCATTACTCTGGGCCACATTTCTTCCCATTGCATTTACTTCAGGATTTGGAAGAATTTGGGTGTATTCTCTGCTCTTCAAAGTGTCCTTATTAAGTAGTAGTAGTAGTAGCAAAAAATATATTTTATTATGTAATAATACTATGTACAATTTCTTCACAGGGAATCTTGATGGAAATACAAGACTTTCTGACAGTCTTGCTCAATAATAAAAATGTTTTAGTATTAATTTAGTATGAACACATATATATGTTAATAAGCATACCCAACTTTAAATATGCAAGTAACAAGAAAGTAGATGGCTTGCTTTCAGATGTGTCAAACTAGTTTAACCCGTCCAATACAAAAAGAAATGAGTCTGCTTGCTATAGTTAAACTATAATACTTCTAAAATGAGCCCATAGGAATTTCTTTCACATTGTTCCCTTTGAAAGTCTTTAACCCTGCTCTTCATTCTAGCTACAGTAGAGATAAATTTTAGAAAGGAAATTTTCTGCAGTAGGATCCTCCCTTTTGGAATACCTAGGAATCAGGTATTGTGGATAGCATACAGCAATACAGTGTAGAGAAAATACTACAACAATTTTGTAAGTAAAATTTTGTGACAGCTTTTCACGGAAAACAGGTAAATCAACAACAATGCCAAATCAAATGGAGTGCATGGCGTAGGTAGTCATTCTTATAATGATTGAGGTTACTGATTGGTACTTTTGCAAATAATTAAAATAAATCTTACTGTATGTTATAACAAATAAATCGTAATTGCTTACTTTTTATGGATTACATATGTTTTGTCCCACAGAATATGTACAATTATAAAGGCATTAGCGATTTTTTATATTTTAATTGTATTGCCCTTTGCAAATTTTTCTAAAGAGGTGAGCAGAACATCAGATGTGTCAAACGTCTGTTTTCAAGTGAACAACAGGGGATTCTCATTATTGAATATTGTTTCAGTGATTGTTTAAGAATCGCCTAGACTCCCAAACAGTGCTGAATTTGTGGCATTTGAAGAATGGATAGGCAGTAGGATAAAGGCATTGGACTGGGTAATCCATTTTGGTACACCAGTTTTAATCTGGAAAGACGCTTTTGACTTCAGTTGAATCTCCTTGGTGTAAGCCGGCTATCAGAAATGGGCGTGTGGGCCCAATATTTAGCCTGACAAAATCATAGTACATACAGATATGTACAAAGCAAGCATGACAGTAAGTAGAACAGCAGGCATTGTATGCAGTTATCGCTTGTTTGAAATGGAGAAAGATCTTGAATTGTTTGATTTTTATTTTTTGGTGAAGAAAGTATTGGACCTGTGTCTATTTTGTATATAGTGAAAAAAGCTGAATGTCCACCTGCCTGGTTTATGAAGTCTGGCTTTCTTAAATAATCTTAGGGATAAAACTGAGGATAAAAACATATGTTAGTATAGAACTGCAAGCATATTCCCTTTATATCTCAACCTTGTAGCTTTCTATACCTATGGTTTAAGGAGAGGCAAAACAGGAATATTAAACTAGTGAAACCAGCTGGGAAGAAAACCCATAAGGAACAAAGTTACAAGGCAAACCAAAAATCTGGGTGTTTCCCGCACTGCAAGTGAGTTGTCAACAAGTCACAATGTGTGTAATGGATGACTCAATTAAGAACAGAAAATGAAATAAATTTGTCCTTCTCAATCTCTGAGAACAGCTTTAGGTGTAGCTGGTTGTGCAAGACTATACATTTGGCCAAAAAACAGACCTTTTAGGTAGAGTGTGTGTGTGTTTGTAAGGTTTAAACAGGTATCTGTGAGAGTGTGCATGACCAATTCTCGTACTGTTCTCTATTAGGCAAGGGAAGATGAGCCTTTAGGCCATGCCCACCTTGAAATATTTTCCAGTTTCTTCCAGAGCATTCTGTATAACCAAGTCTACCACGGACAGTTTAATTCTCTCACCAGCTCCAACATGTGCACCAAAGAAGCTTTTATCCAGACATGAAGGCATCTCGGTTTCTTGCCTGAATCTCGGTTCTTCTTAGAGGCTGCAATTAAGACCAGGTCACTGGCACTTCACCTACTACTAAGAAAGTAGCCAGAACTCAAAAGCTAGGGTGTCTCTTTCCATGCTCGGATCGTATGATAGACAAAGAAACAGTATCTGCTCTTCCATTTTTCATTTTATTCATTTTATGCAGCATGTGTATTGTGAATATTTAGAGTCCAGGATGCTACCTGTAAGGCCTGAATTGTATTTTTATTTGATTTTGATTCTACTAGTGCTATATAACTTGAATGAGAATGAGCTGTGTAACAATAATAAAATATTTTCTAATTCTGCATTCATTTAAATCCATTGACCTCCACAAATGTTAGTGATGAATATCCATGGGAAAGAAAGAGTCAAATAAAGGTCTCTCAACTCAAGTTAATAGTCTGGGGAAATTTAGGAGAAAACTTGCTTGAAATACAGTTACTCTGACACAGAATATCTCATGCCATACTACTAATCACAAAGGAGTACTCTTTAATATTGGTATTGAAAAAAAAAAGCAATGAATACTGAAGAATTTTATGGAGTTTCTGTGCTCTGGAAGGTGAGTATGTATGTAAGTCTCTGGGTTTCTGTGGCAGACTATTTCTGTGAGTGTCCCTAATCAGCCATCAGCAACATTAGAAAACTCCTACAGAGGAAATCCTTTGCCAAGTTTTATCTGGGGCTTTGGGTCATGAATCAAAATGTCAAAACACACAGAGAGCTACGGAAGACAGCACTGAATGAAGTGCTAACAGAAATTACTGGTTTACTTTTGCTGCCAAAATAATCAAGAGTATTTTAAGAGCATATATGTATAGAAACACTGTAATAATAAAGTGACATATTTATAAAGGTGTGCCATTCTTAAGCAGGAGGAATCTAGCTCAAAGTAGACAAATAACAACTAACTTCTGTATGTGTCTATATGTTCTTGTAAACTATATTGTCATAAACTTAACAAGAGAGAGTTAGTCAAACCAAGATACTTTTCAGAGCTTCTTATAAATACAGAAAAACATAATGCTGTATTAGTCATCATTCCTTGTCTTCTGAGCATTCCACAATTAAATTTATGTTTGGATGTGAAGAAAGTGTTGTCTGCCAGACAAAAGAGATGAAAGTAATCTTGGTAACAGCAAAAATAATTATAATAAATAGACACATTCTATATGTTGAGTCACTGGTGAGTACAATCCCACAAATGAGCTCTTCCTGTAAGTCTGCTAACTGCTGGGTATTAAGTACTACTGTTTATCTACATGCAAGTACCACAGTCTGGTTTAGTGATTTATTTCTGTCAGTAAAATTTCAAATAGCTTCCAGTCAAAAGCAGATTACCCACAACTACACAATGATGTAATATGTTACAGCAGATTTGCAGTGTATCTTCTTTGTACGCCATGTAATGTATTAATAGCATCAGAGTTCTGATATTGCTGCTTATTTGTACATCATCGTTTGGATTATACACCCTTAAAATGTGAGTGCAGAAATATCTTGGGGCTCACTAATACTTATGGTGTAAGTATTTCAGGTGCTTTTTTTCAGAATGCTGGGTGTATGAACAATATTAAAAGGGTTTGATTTATGAAAGAAGCTTAATATATTGTAAGCATAACTCAGTAGGCTTAATTTAAAAAGCATCAAAGGGTGTTATCTACTTGATGATGCCTACAAATCTTAATTCCTAAATTATCATCCTCTTAGCTGAGTTTATCCGCACCCATGATGCTGGAGCTACATTTCAGAATTGAACATATTATTCTTAAGTTTTTATAAGGAAGTGATTATATTATCAGAGATAGTTTTTTGTTACCTCTGAAAAGCAATCTTATGTAATATTGATTGACTTTCAACCTGGTTAATTGAATAGCTAAGTGGACAAATATCTACATGGCAATAAAGGTTTATTATATCATTAATTCTTTATCCCATTATAGGTTTTAAGAATTTTAATGTGGCATATCTGCTATCAACATACTGCACTTCTTCCATTCTTTTGAACCTTTACTATACAATAAGGGCCTTGGAACAAAAACTTTTGGGGATTGACAGTGATGGAGAGCTGCTCAGCAACAGTCTGATCTTGGCAACATCTACCCCTACAAGCAAATTTGCAAATTTGAGTCACTTTTCTGTATCTTGATATGTAAGATTTGCAGTCAATCTGTATATCCCAAATTCTATACTGTAATGAACTATATCTTCTGCTACACCACTTTCTAATTCTGATGATACTATTCACTCTAATGATGAACATCAACTCTGTAAAAAACTGATACTTTTTGCAAGCAAAATTCACTACAAAATTGTGGGCATATGTAAGATACAAAATTTGCCTGGCATCTTTGTTAAGTGTCACACTGCAAAATCTTCAGCCCTTGATATATAAGCAGGTAGAGTTCTACATATGCAGTGTCAGCTCTAGGAAGAGTTTACCCCAGCATATAATAACCCCACCACTAACTACTTAAATAAACATGGACTTCAGGGATTCATACCACTCTTGATTGAAACAGTATTGAGGAGTGGAAGCTGTTTGAAATCTCTTAGAACTTTTGTAATTGCAAAATTACTCTCATCTGTTAGTAAGTTTGAATAAAAAGTGTTTGGGGCTGCTAGGGTTTGAGTTCAAAGAATAACTGTGGTTTGCCAAGGCAAGAAGTAGGTAATTAAAGCAATGTTTAGAGACACACTGAAAGCTTCAAAATGGGACAACTTTAAAGCTAACGTTTTCTAGACTGGAGAGGAAAGAAAGGGAAAATACCCAAGAATGTATTAATGCATGTCTCATTGAATCTCATAACAGTTCCTGAGAGTTGTATAGTAACTGCAGTTATTATCAGAAAACCGACTGTAAGAGTTATTTTCTGACATTTTCAGTGTATTATGTGGCTGTGAGTTGCCACACCGAACTTGCTCAATTCACAAGTCAAAACAAGACTTTATTATAAGGCTAACAGTGCAACCACAGTCTATTGTCTGAAAGCTGGCCACTACTATTGCTTCATACACCACCACCACGAGGGATGACTTTGGACCTAGGGCTTCTATTACAGTTCTCTTGACGAACTGTGAAGCAAAACAGAATTTGCTTTGTAGTTTTGCAGTATATTGAGTCACTGGTGTTAATGGTAATGACTAGTTTTGTCTGAGAGTTTAAAAGATGTGACTTCAAAGACACATGTTGTAGAAGTAGACATGTAAAGTAACTGGGTACCATTTCTATAGGATATATTTCACCTTAAATGTATGTTAAGGTTTGTGTATTAGGCTTACTATTTACTAAATATTCACTATTGCAGATAGCTACTGAGATGTTTTCACAGCACATTAGGATTCAAACGCTCCCTAATAAATTAGTTTTTGTTTATAGCTATGGTCTCCTCAACTACTGCAGAGGGCACATGCCCATTATGAAAAACATCTTGGTTACACTATGAGGTTTGCTAGCAAATATTATTTCAGTTATTTGGAGGTGGATGCTACTGACATCAGTCTGATTTTTCTTTTTTTTTTTTTTTTCCTTCTTTTTTCCTTTGGCTTCCAGTACTTAGTTGTAGAGCAAAATTTCCCATCTTTGAAGTAGTTGGTTCTGCATTATGGTTGATTTGAAAGTTCAAAAAGACACTCAGTTACACAGCTAATATCCAAACAAATCTGCATTTCTTTTAAATTCTTCAGGACAGCAAAATTTCCATTCAAATTGTTTTCTTATGTAGTTGACATTGTTTAAAATTTGAGTAGAAATATTCCCATCATGTGCATTATTTTCACGACTGTTGCAAGGATGTAGTTGGAGGTCAGGGCTGAGCCAGCCCAGTGCCTTGCCGTTGCCATTAAGAGTGGCACCATCTGCCTGTCCCTCTTTCCCACCTCCCCGTTCCTCTCCCAAACCATGCCTTACTCAGCCTGGGACACGCCCTCTGCTCTGCTGACTCCTGTGCTCATCTGGCTGCATGGGAAACTGGAGTGACTAAAATACATTTGCCTTTTTTGCTGGGCGAGTTTTCTGCACAGAGCCAGCTCCCGATGCGCTCTGAGAAGCGCTGAAGCCCAGCAGAGGCGGCAGCAGCAGCAGGGCCCCACACCTGGGAGGAAGAGGAGGTGAGGAAGAAGCAGATCTTCCTATTTTAGCTGCAGCCAATTTGCAACTGACTTAGCTGTGTCACATCTCTACACCTTATGAAATGACCCAGTTAATTTGGGTTTTTTTAATGGTGTAAAACTACAAAAACATTTAAGAAAACGACAGAGTTAAGGCCAGAGTTTCTGCAATTATTGTTCTGGGACAGAGTTGGAGTAACCCCCATTGATTTTAGGATGGTTATTCCACATTCACAGCTGTGCCAATTGGTGACACCTGCCAAACTGATTTGTGAAAGCTTTATGGTAAACTCCAATTTTGGAGTAACTTTAGTCACTGTCAGCTGCAGAGTTGTTTCTGGCTTTGGGGTTTTTTTAATTGATTTAGGAGAGAGATTATTTATCATTCCCTATAAATGGCAGCATGTCCTTTAAAACAAGTGCTTGAAAATACTTTTATAAAGATGTGTTTACTAATGCTTTGGAGTTTATTGTCCTTAAAAAGCATATATCTAAAAAAATTGCAGGTATTTATAAGTTTATAAATACGACCTGTGGATCAAGAGAGTTTGTGTGAGCTCGTACTATATATCTCTAAGGTCAGTAGTAAAAAGAATATTTATATTCCTTTTAGATAATACCATTTTCTGAGAATAATGGCAGAACTACAAACATAGAAAGATGACAATAATGAAAAGCCCTCCTCCTAGGTGAGAAAAGATACTGCCAAGGATCAAGTAGCTTTTATTCAAGGAATGAATTTCCCCCTCATGTTTTGATGGTTGAAAACTATTGATATGAGGTATTGTAAAATGTGTAAATGTTCAAATAAAATTAACTGCATGGACTTGATCTACTGCAGGCTTATGCTTTTGGTATTGAGCATTCATTTCTTTTTTTTAATGTTCTCCAATGCAAATAGGTATTTAAAATATATTGTTAAACATTTTGGTTTATTTTTGTGGTCCTAATTGCCTTGGAAAAATCCATCAACCCAAAAAATGTATTTTAAAATCAAGTCTGTTGAAGGCATTTGACATAGGACACCTCTCTATACATAATTTTTCTGTTTTCATAGCAGCATATTTCTAGACAAACCTATTAGATAAAGATTTTACATGTATAGCTGGATATTTGCTTCATTGATCCTGGGAAGGCTGGGGGAACTAGCTGGGGATGGTGACTCAAGAGAACCTTTTGGAACAGTCTAGCTCCCTAATCCGTTAGAAACAGACACATTAAAGGAGTTAAATTAATTCTGTGATTACTTGTTTGAGAAGCAGAAGTTTTATCTTTTTATTGATCTACATTTAGGCTACATATTCTCTTATCTAAAGCTCTCTGTGGTAACTGTAGATTTCTTCTAAACCACCACCAGAAGTCAGCAGCGTGTCCTTCACTAAGCAAGCACTCTTCCCAGAAGCATAAACATTAAATAAATTAAAATTCTTTACAATAAGGTTTTAAAGAAAAAAATAGCAAACAAACCACTGCTGTGACATCATTTTCATAGAATTCTACATCATCCAAGGAAATACCTTCACTACACATTTGTTGGAGGTTTTTGCTTACATTTTTTAGTTCACTCAGTCACCCACATCTCCAGACATATACTCAGTGTCTAATCCTCTATGGATGCTTTCATTGCTGCTTGTTTGTCGCATATAAAATCCAGTTTTATGTTAAGTAGGTGGGTTGCTGATTTGCCAGCATGCCATTCTGGATCGGGCATTTATGAATTGTTTTTAAGCACCAAAGTGGACAATGAAAGCTTTATA
This sequence comes from Gavia stellata, assembly GCF_030936135.1. Lineage (NCBI taxonomy): Eukaryota > Metazoa > Chordata > Aves > Gaviiformes > Gaviidae > Gavia > Gavia stellata. The sequence continues at coordinate 43,788,017 of NC_082597.1, forward strand.
TCAATTCCCCAATTAGCAGTAATCATTCTTGTTAAACTTTGGTAAAGAGCTGCAGTATGCAATGAATGTAAAGTATTCATTCCTGGGCTGTTTCTTTTCTCCCCCCCCCCCCCCCGCATTTCCACATTTTGTCAAATAGTCTTACGCTGCTTGTTATTTCTGTTCATATTGCAGATTGAGAATGTTGATGTCTGCCTTAGCTTTCTGGCAGCCAGAGGCGTAAATGTCCAAGGTCTTTCTGCAGAAGGTAAGAGAAACAAATTATCAGAACAAATAATAGGACTTTTTCTGAAAACTAATTTTCTTAATCCAAATTATTTGCACCTAAATACCAAACTCCAGCTGTCTTGAACAGCATGCAGATATAGATTAGTGACAGCGAGTGAGAGAGTTTCCTTTTCATTTTCCCTTGAAATTGAACCAAGAAATTCAATATGTTTATGAAGCTTGAGACAATGTTTTAAAATAATATTTTTTCAATAGTATTAATATTTTCATGTTATCACCACAATATTAGATAGGTACAGGGTTTCCCAAGTGTACTTTTAAACTTGTATATATAAGGGATTCAGAACAACAAAAATGAATATGAGTATCTTGCTCAGTTAAGTAAACCCAGGGAAGACTTTTTTTTAAGCAAATTTATTATTAGTAGTAATGTTGTCAGGATTAGTCTGAAAATTATTGTATTCTTTTGATGTCATGTATTAAGTGAAAGAGTGAATGGTCTTGCTGCTTACATTATAGCCCTTTTTGCTGAATTAGTCACCTCAAGTGATTGCCTAATACGTTTACAACTAAGTTAATAAATGTATACCACTAAAATACCAATTGTCTTAATTAGTATGTAATATTTGCCCTATTAATGTAAAATTAAGTCAGGTGGATACTTTATCTTGTAAATTAATAAAATGTACACAAGCATTTGTCCTACAACAAATTAAGCAGTTTTGCAAGGTGCTGTGCACCTTCAAAATCCCTCTGACTTCCATGGCAGCTGAAGGCAACACGTATTAACAAGATGCAACCCAGTATTTTTATTGTTCTTGTAGAACAACTAAAAGCTAGAAGGAAAAAGACTTTTTTTTCAAGATGGTAATTTTGTTGAATTTTAGAAGGTACCCAGAGAAAAAAAATTGAAAACTAACCACTGTTTTATTTTGAAGTTAACTCAGAATTGTTATCTTTCACCATTTCCACCTTTCTAGTACCTTAGCAGAAGTGTAACATGGCCACAATATGTACTCACTTTTATTGTCTACTTACGGAAAGCTCCTTAACTCATTTAAAAGAACCTCTGGATATACTGTAGATATATTGATGCATGAGAACACTAAACACTTACATGTTACTGTTCATCTCAAAGCTGTTTAGAACCTGAATTTTAGTGCACTCTATTTTTATTTGCATATGAGATAACAATTACATGTATGACTAGCATGAATTTATTTTATGAGAATACTCTGTTGCTTAATACCATGACACGATGCATGACACTTTTTTCCTGTACTTTTTTAAATCAAAATCTGAGTACATTCTGCAATACATTTCTTTGTTCATACCTTTGTTTTGCTTTGGAAAATATTTTTTTTTAGGATATAAGCTTCAATTGTGTAGCATTAAGTTCAAATACTACTAAAAGCAATCATACTACATAGTGTTAAATGCAAGGACTATTTTTGAAAACTTTCATTAATCTTTAAAACAGAATTTTAATAAGGCAGACCTTGAATTCTGAAGTAAGATTAAAACTAGTTTTGCTGTTTTGCAGTTGATCATGAATCTGGGGTAAATCCACTAATATCTTTGTAATTGTATTAGTTCAAAGTATCACAGAAGTGTGATTCCCTTAAATATACCATTTCTAGCATGAGTATTATCCTGAATATTAGAATTTCTCTTGAGGAGAAGACATTGAGGAAAACAGAACTTCTTTTTCATCATGAAGTTGTCAAGTTACTTTCATAGTCTTTTGTCAGCACATTTATGTTTAAAATCAATTAAGTTTAGAAACCGTAAGTTTGTTTCTTGTAATAGGCTTTGGTAAATATGTCTTATTACTACTGGGTCATTTATTAATGACCAGAAATTTTCTGGAACTGTAAATCATGAGCTTAACATTTCACAGTTTCCCACCTCATTTTGACACTTGATCAAGGAGGTCTAGAACAAAAGTAATTTTCAAATCTTGACTGCAGAATCTCTACTGGAGAACCCAAATGATAAATAATAAGCCTGTTGTTACAAAGAAAAACACTCCTCTCCTCTTCCTTGCAAGTTTTTAGTACTTATTAGAAGTTTCTGGGTTTTTTCTGTTTAAGAGAAATCTTCCAACTTTAACTCGTTTAAAAGTAGGAAAGAAAAAGAAATTCAAAACCGATAATATTCTTCTTTAGAAATAATAAAAAATACAGTTTAACACAAAAAGAGCAAAATTTTAAGATAAAAAATGATAAGTGGGATTTAACACATAAAGGCTTCTTTTTCTGAGCATTAAGTGATGCAAAATCATAAGAATAAATAAACCAGTATCACATACAGAAAATATTTTAGAATCAGAGCAGCTTAAAGATGGATAGCTATGTGTTTTTGTTGTTGGTTTTTTTAAGATAATTTTAAATATAAGTTTTCTGTGTTCCTTGATAATGATTTTCATTGAAACCAACGTGACTGCAAAAGTAATTTTTGCCTAAAAAGCTTTCTAATTCTGAGAAACTTCTGCATATCACTGGCGGTCTCATGGGGAATCAAAGATCCTGCAGCATCTTCATAGGGAAGATGAGACAGTATGGATACTTAGAACAAACTTCCATTTTGCAAAGTATATTCCAGTCTCCAGGATTGTGTTTGCTTTTGAAGAACAGGTTGAGAGCGTAAGGGCTCCAGTGTTTGCTGCCCTGTTAGTGTATGTAATTCACATTTCACCTAATCCTTTTGAAAGAAAATTAGCAGGGTTTAAAGGACATGAATATGACAGTCATTGTTTATAAGTCCTGTTTTAAAAATTGCCTAAGAAAGGCTGTGTAGTACATACAGCTCAGTATCCAGATTTGCAGGGAAGGCAGAAAGATTGCAGTGTTGCATGTTAGGTTACAAGGCTATAGGCCTAATGAAAACCTTTCACAAGAAGTTCAGTGCCAAAGAAAATTAGTAATGAGGTTATGAATGGACCTAAGTGCTGCACATAATTTCATTAAAGCCTCCTGAGGCTTCTTTTTTGACACAGAGACACTTTGTGAGCAAAGAATAACATTATCCTTTTAAAACTTTCATCTCAGGCTGGGGAAAGACTAAGAAAGGAATGGGAGACATGAGGATGCTACTGTGGCTGACCAGTATTTCATATGGGTAGCTATTTTAGCCTCATGTGAAAGGTGTAGTTTTGACGTCTTTTGAAGTCAGTAATAGCAGTGTAAAAGAGAAAGCTAGAAAATCATGTAGTTGGAAAGTTCAAAGATGTAATCATAAACCTTACAGTCACCTTTCTTAATAGGTATTTTCTATTGACCTCTTTGTCTCATGTTCCTTGCAAATTCTTTCGAATGGATATGTGCTCATCCACAAGACTGTTACCATCCCTTCTTTCCAACGTTTCTGGAAGTCAGTGTTTACTCCCAGTGTGCAACAAATTTGCCCCAAAAGCAAGAATAGTAATTTAAAGCCATGAGGTAGAAGCGATGTGTACCTAAGGCCAGAAAGAATTCAGATTTTTCTGAATGCCCCTCTGGTTACTGAGAATATTTGTACCGTATTGAGGCAGGAGTATACGTTTCAGGTCATGTATATTATTTAAGGTTTGGTGTACTTTTCTTTATGACCATGCACACATGACTCATCATGAGGACATTATGGAGGTATGTATTTATTGCAACGATGACATGTAAATAAGCAAAGATTATAACAAACAATAAAGTATCAGCGATACCTAACATGTCCCTGATATTAGGGATAAATTAAGAGATATAAGGCATAAAAATATTTAGCTATAGCTATGTACAGAGATGTTTTAGTATAAAATGGTTACAAAACTGAAGTCTAAAACCACAGTGTTTTCACTTCTTTTTCTTTTTTTTTTTTAAATAGAAATAAGGAATGGAAATTTGAAAGCCATTTTAGGGCTGTTTTTCAGTTTGTCTCGGTACAAACAGCAGCAACATCATCAGCAACAGTACTACCAGTCTTTGGTGGAGCTACAGCAGCAAGTCCCTTCACCTCCAGCTGAAATCAGCCAGTCCAAAACACACCAAGATATGCAGTCGAGGTAGGTTAAAAAATTAATTTTCTCAGGTGTAAAAGCTTTTTATTTTTCTGTTCAAAAAAGACAAAATTTTGTGAAAAAAATGTGTCCACTCTAAGGCTTAAAAGACTGGCTTTTTCTTGGGTTTTTTTTAGGTATTTTTGCAATGGATGTAGGAAAACTATCTTAAGTGTTTGGTATGAAGCTTGCATTTCTTGGGAGTAAAGCTAGAATGAGAACAGAGTATATTTCCAATTAAATTTAGTTCAAATTTTAATTAATTTTAAAGCATTCTTTCACTTTATTATTGATTCTACTGTCCTTTGCACATTAAGAGACTGTTAGTGCGCCCTGAGGATAGTAAACTGATTATTTTCTTGTTTTCCTCACATAGCCAGCTCCACATCTAAATGAACCATTTCAAATGATTAGCAAAATACATGGGGAAAAGGCACAATTAATACTTTCATTTGCTATAAACTCTTTTCATCCCCACACATTCTGTTTTTGAGTGCCTAATTCTATTTGAATGTTTTTTGAACGGGAGAAGAAATGGCCTTAATCTAGTTTCTTTTAAGCGGTCAGTTTATGATTTAGTTTCAGGAAAGCAAAGCACTCAGCAGAATCCTTAATTGCTGAATTACATTGCTTTCAGACTGAAGCTGAAAACATATTTTGAGAAGGTAGTTGCTTACTGGCCATGATAAAAGAATCGGTTTAAAACACAAATATCTGTTTAAATGGAAAGAGTATTAGCAACATATACTTTATTGGGGAAGTTAAAAAAACAGCCATGCATGTGTAGGACTATGTAAAGTGTAGCTCTTAATGAAGGGGTTTATATATTGCTTTGTTGGGTTTAACATTTGTTTGATTTATTATTTGCTTGTTTAAAATTTTTTGCATACTTACTGAAGAATTGTATATCTAGAATGTGATATATCAATGATGTAGGTTGGATTAAAAGTATCAGACTGTGATAATGGAATTTTGGTTCTTGAGTCCATTCACATCTAACGTACCCTTTCTTGTTTGTAATAAACATATTTCTTCTTCAGTTGAGAAAACTTTTCACACTTCAGCCTAATAGAAATCTTTGTCTTGTAACTAGGAATGTAGTGAAAATATGTTTATAGGAAAATGTTGCTGATGGCATTTTAGTTATCTCGTTTGATACAAAAATTAAGATACACTTGCGTTTGCCTTGGGCATTATAATGTGAAATGCATTTTTTTTTCTCTGCTAATGAAAATTAATTTCTTTGAATGCTTTCTCTATGAAGTCTAATATTAACATGTAATCTAGGGAATTACGGTGTAATCCTAGAAGAATCTGACCACTCTCAACATTTTCTGAAGCTGAATTTCTGCTTTCTGAAGGTTATTTAGTACTGCATAAGAGGCAATAACATCTTGTTATTTAGAAATTAAATGTTTTTCCTATCATAAGGAAAACATTTTGAATGTAGGTCTACAAGTGTTCACTGCTTTAATTAGTAGAATTAAGGGCTTAGCCAGCTTTATGTAAATACCTTTGGTTACTGTTTTTTGTTTACAATTTAATAAAAGAACAGAAACATTTCCTGCTTTTCTCATTTAGCCATGGTGATTTTTTAATAAAAAAGTAGTTACCGTGCTCCTTTATACATCGTCACTATTGCAAGGAAATCTGTCCAAAAAAGCTTGGAGCAAAGCAGTTGTTTACTATTTGGAAGACAGCGATTGCACACTAGTCCTTTGTCTGCTCAGGAATGGTAGGCAGAGAGAGGATGAAGTATTTATAAAGCTTTCTTTTCATTATAATTCCCCAAGATCTCATGGTCCTTCAGTGCCTTTTTCTCCTGTTCTACTTTACTATGTTTAAATATACTGCAGTAGGAGGAAAGGCAATCATTTCACGCCCAGAATCCCAGCATTCATGCCTTCATAAAGTGACATCTAAGGCTGGTTTAACAAAATTTCTACTTGCATCGGTGTGTTTTAAACCTTCTACTTTAACTCCAGGAGTTTAAAATCATTTCATTCTTTGATTAAATTTCTATTCATAGCCTTGTTTCAGCTGCAGAATGTTTCTATGTAACAAATTTTTACACCGAGGTTGATACCATCTTTCTTATTTCCTATCTGTAAACTGAAAGCAAGAATTTTTGTTTGCTTTCACATGTACAGAAGTTCAATGTTCGTCACCATAAACTTGTGTATTGCCTGAGGAATATGGTTTTCTCTAACCATATGTTTTTCAGTAAAGCCTTTAAGGATAAAGAAAGGCCCTTACTTCTAAAAGCTTTCTTCTGTATGAAAGATTTCTATCATCTGCTACAAATAGGTCTAATATTCTGAGCTGCTAGCAAAACCAGGAGCTCCAGGACTTCAAAATGAACAGAAATATGGATTTTTTTAATACTAATTGGCTTTTTAATTTGTCACTGTTTTGAATTAATACTAGGAAATTAGCCTAAAATAGTATGTCCCTTTCTAAGAAAAATGACTACCTTTGAAAAACAGGTTTTCCACAAATAGATGGGCATATAAAAATATACATTGATATGAACTCTCTGTGGTGGACTTAGCAACCCTTCTTTTCACAGCAGTCATTTAATTTAAATTAATTTTTTTTCCCCATCAAAATAAATATTTTGGAAAAGAATTCAAAATTATTTCCCAAATAGCTTTTTTGTTTTAAGCTGTTAATGAGTTAATAAAAGCTTCTGTTTAGAAAGAAGCCAAAATATGAAATTAAAAAAGAAAAGGTGCCTTTGATGGGATTCATCTTGCCTCTTGCCTGCCTTTTGCTATCTGAAATGTAGACAGGTAGCTTACATGACTCCCAAGGCTGATTTCTACAACATGATTGCTTTCATGGCAACTGTGTCTCAGCATTAATTACAGAAGGAACCAACGTGACTGACTGATTTACAGGGCAGGAGTTCATGATTTAGAAGGTCCTAAGGAACTCATATGGCTGCTTCATGGGACATTTGAGACCTTTAGGTGTTTTTGGCAAAAGTAGTTTCTTATAGATACTTAAACCTTCCTCTTTCATTGTATGAAGAGTATTGAAAAGTGATAAAAGCTAAGGTGTGCAATAATGCCACATTCTTCACTTTTTCCATGTGAAATTATTAACCTAATAGGTAATCTAACTACTAGCAATAAAAGAGTAATTCTACTTTTTTTTTAAAGTAATGGCGATAAAACAAGCTATTTCATCCTTTCGTAGAGGATGTTAATCTTTAAGGCAATTTATTATTACACCTTTATTGTGCAGCTATGCCTCACTTTCTTTACTAGCCTGTGGAAGTTCTGAATATGCTTTTAAAAATTCTTAATACTTTCTGTTTTCTAACATTTTATACTGTGAAACAGGTTGACATGTAGAAACCTTAAGGCAGCAAATTACTCATGGTGTATATGTTGGAAAAATTATTTGGCAAATGCACATAACAGATTATTTTCCATTAATTTGGTCTGTAGTCCTTTATTACCTAGAAATAGTTCTTTCAGTTTTTTGAGAGGAACAAGAAAAATTATCTTATTATTACGGCAGAAACCATATAATGAATATAATAGCAAACACCTGAATGGCACATTCATCTTTATTCAGTAACGGCAAAAGTCTTCAAACCTAATTTGAGTAACTTTTCAAATGTATTGTGAAAATTATCTTCTGATACCTATGGGTATTTTATTTTACTTTAAGACTCATGTATTTCTACTGTGTTAGACACCTGAGAAATAAAGCTGTCTTTTTGAGGCACTGTAGGCATTTAAATACGTTCGATATGTATATGTTTGTATGTGTGCAGCCATGTAAGCAAAACCAAAACATACACAGAAAAAGGTGGATGCTTTTTATAGACTTCATACTTTTTTAAAATGTTCAGTAGGCAATCACATTTCATGTTGTAATTTAAGTCTTTGAAACTATGTCTTAATATTTGCAGTTACTTTAGGTTAGATTATTGCACCAGAGAAGTTATCTTCTTTGTTGCTTCCATCTAAGGTATGGTAAGCATATTGCTTAATTTGAACTTGATTTCCTAGGAGGTAGAAAGCCATTGTGTGTGCTTTATTGAACAAGTATGAAAAGGTGATGTTCTCCATTGTTTCAGAGAGAAATACAGGTTATACATGGGAGAGGGAAGTACCTCTGAGAAGTCACACGGAAGATGGTCAGGATACAGAAGTGGTAGCACCCAGGCCCTGCTGAAGACAAATGAAGTTTTGTCTTTGTATGTACAGGGTTAGCGTCTCACTCTCCTAATTTAAGAGAGTGGTTCTGATGACGATGATGATGACAATGATGGTACTCTCATCCTGATTTCCAGGTTATCATGTCCGGGTCCCCCTGTGATCATTATTGGGTATGAGCCCCTTCCACATGCCACTGAAGCCAGCTTACTTTAGTATCAGCCTCAATGAGAGAGTGTTTGGGCCCTTTGTCAACAAAAGCTGAAACAGGCAGAAAAAAATGATATTAGGACTCTAGAGCATTCACAGTCAGGTTGTTTTGATATGGTAAACAAACCCCAGGGGAAGGTGATAATCGGAATATAATGAGACTGACAAGATTAGGTTTGTGCAGAAATGGGGAATTCAGGTGAATAATCCAGGAAGCTACTTGTCCTTGCATGACCAGGTAATCAGTGTCTCCTACAGGAGACAACACAGGTCAGAAATGAAATTAAACTCATTTCTGGAGGAACCTCTCTCCCCTTAGTGTAAAGTTTGCATAGGAGGATAATGAATTTTCTACAGCAGGCTCCTAACAAAGTTATCTCAAGTTGGTCAGTGTGGCAACGTTCCTAATCCTATGTAATCTGTAACCAAGCTCAGAATTGTGAAAATTGTGCACTCAGAAGGGGAGCAAGATTCTGTACGTGAAAGAGTATTGTTGGCCTATCTAATCTTAGGGCCAACAGTAACATTTAAAATTAAATGTAAAAAGAATGAAGGAAGTCAATTTATGGTAAGTGAAATTTCATTGGCAGAATATGCTTTATTTATGGAAGATTATAATTTTGTACCACTAAGTGTAAAAACTCTTAAAATGATTTAGACGAGCAGTGGAAAAATCTGCAGTAAATAATAAATGGTAACCTAAAGGAGAGAATGGTTTTAGATGTGATTTCTGATTTCTTTTTATCCTAAAATTTCCTATATTCTTGTATGACTAACTGTGGGAATTGAATACTTCAAAATCTGAGGTAGGCATTTCACTCTTTAATTATGACTTTGTTGCTGCTTTGGGATTTAGTTAAAAAATACAGTGCTGGTGGCCTTACTTATATCTGTCAGTACAGATAGATGACAACAATGGTTACATTATATTTTTATGCTTCTCTTTGCTAGTGGATTCCATTATCAAAGCAATATATCTAAACTTTCTGCAGTGATGATCTTTCAACCACCCAGATACTAAGAGAAACCACATGTGGATGAAAGAAGTTCTGTCTCATTTATGGATTAGGCAGTAACTGGTTTCAGTAAGCTGTCAGCAAAATTCTCCAAGACGGACAAACTATTTTATCACGTACAGGAATGATGAGCACAGCTTGAGGTCCAGATGGATTTTGTTAAATTTGTTATATTAAAAGAGCACCCTGGTTTTCCTAGGCATATAAACAAAGTTAGGTAGCTGATTTCTACAGGCAGTTGCATATATAACCACTGCAAGGAACCGGGTTTCATGTTGCCTCCTGCCCAGAAGTAGTAGGGAAAAAATGAAGCATATTGAACACACAGCTTGTGCTGTGTGAAATACAGTAATGCAAATGTAGTGGTTATGATTATGAATTTAAATAGATCCATGCCAGAATACTGGCAATCCGTATACCAGTCTTGGTTACACTGCTCTCAATTTAGAAAAAGGCCTTTGTTTCAGTGTTCTCGAGGCTTAGAAATATAACCTTAACAGTCTGCACTAAGTGCATTGCACTGACGTAGGCTAAAAAATGAAACGTTACATAGCCGTGTGTCTTCCTTGGTTAATGGAAAGGAAAGCGATGAACCAAGTGTCTTCACTGTCTTTAGCTCTTGCTATTGCTAGTCACTTGGTTCTAATGAATGGAAACAGGCAGGTAGTTCCTGCTTTTCCCACTAAAGAATCATTATTTAATGGCTGCAAAGATGAAAAATTAGGAAAATGTTTATTTCTTCTTTCTGTTCTGTTTTCTAGTAAGGGTCTAAGCAAATAAACTGCTAATAGCCTAATCTGATGTCTTTTTATGCATCTGGGAGATAATGCAGAATGAATTGCTTAATGTGATTGCACCAGGATCTGCAGCAGCTGACCTACAAATGGTCCCTAGGGATTTAATTTTACTTTAACTGAGCTATCTTTCTATCTTAAAAATCAGCTTTGCCCCCATTTTGTTTTACTCCTCAAAGACACAATCACATTTCCCAATGAAAGGAACTTCAGGAAGGAAGTTCTTTCATCTTCATTGTCCTGAAGTCCAAGTAGCTAAAGTATATACTATCTCTGCATACCAATTAAATCAGTTAACTGTGTACCTAAGCAAATAGATGATATTTAATAATGATGAGTTGCATAAATTAGAGAAGAGATTTGTTCCTGTGATAAGCACTATATAGGTCATCAGGAAAAGTGGTTCTTCTTGCACATGACTTTTGTTTACCTCACACAACTATGAACTTAATTTACGCATTTGATATAACTGTCATTACATGCTGGGAATTACTGCAGTTTCAGGAGTTTTCTAGGCTACAGCTATGATATATTGACAAAGCAACATGTAAAAAATACACCTTCATAACCGCCTACATATTAATAATACTGCCAAAGTTTCACTAGCAATTATTTTGATTTTTTTTTTCCTAAAATTCACCTTAATGGCTGTATTTTGAAACAGCATGAAAAGAATGCATCAGCACTATGTGAAGTTCCATAATACATACTTCTGTTTTATTTGAGAAACTTAGAAATTACCATACCCAAACGGGTTACTTTTTGATGATGTCAAATGACTAACTTTTCTAATAACCTTCACACAGAAAAGGCAGAAAAATGCAATAGCAAGAAAGTATTTTTCACACACTTATTGTCTGTAGCCCATCCTCTCTAAGATAAGAAGATATCTAACAATATTTCTTAAGCTTAAAAAAAAGGAAAAAAAAGAGGGGTTTCAGTTTCTAAAACAAATGGTCTTTTCTATAGATATAACACCTACTAGATAGAAAGTATAGCAATGTAAATTATAAAGCATTTTATAGTCTCTCAATAGATTTTACGATTTTTTTAAACTTTTCATCTCCTGTTTAAAAATTTCTCTACCAACCTCTCAGAAACTGCTTGTATCTTTCACGTTCTTACATAATTTTATGGGCTGGATCCTGAAAATCTTGTACTTTACTGGTTGGTACCTCCCCTTGTGTGTTATTTAGTATGTTCTACAGTTCTTCCTCTCTGCAAAGTACCTGAGGTTTGTCTGAACATTTTCTTTAGGAACCTGTGACACTGATTTCTCCTGTTTATAAATTACCTCTGCCATCTGCTCAGGAATGATATTTCGTTCTCTGCCTCTTGTTCTGTTTGCATTTCAAAATGCGACTCATCCTTTCTCATTGTCTGTTCTTACAGTTTTCAAAAGAGTGTTTTAATTCTGTTTAGTGACAATTTTCATCCTGTGCATTTCAGATATTCTCATTGTCTTGCACTTGTCTCCTTTGCCACTCATTGCTTTTTATATCTTATTTTTGGTGAACTTCGGCCATAATTTTCACTGTTGCTAATCCAGATCATGTAGAATTTAATGGGGAGTGTTCCATTCATCCTTGTAGCATTTTAACCCAACTTTTTATATATCTCCTTTCAAGGAACAGAAGCTTTCTAATGGAGTTATTTTCCCTTAAGACATTCTTTGTTGCTCTACCCTCACACTCCATACAGTTTCATTAATTCTTCTCATTCTCTGAAAGCGAGTTCTGCTGAAATTGTGTCCAAGCATTTTTTCCTTTCCCAGGTCTTCCACCTATTTAATTCTGATGTCTTGCAAACATTTGAGGTTGCCTATAAATTTGTGTATATGGCAAACATAAATAAATGTAAAGTTCAATGGCAGCCATAGTGAACTATTGCAGTCTTCATTCTTTCTTTTGTCCTATGATTAATTTTCTTACCTGTTCTGAAGCAAAACATTGTTTCTTTATTCCTTGATAGATCCCTTGATAGCAATGTATGACTCAGTCTTCTCCTCCCATTCTTGTGTTCAGTTATGTCATGGTTTTATGTTTGTACTGCTACTTTCTTTGCTACTGTCAGTCCTTTTTATCAACTTTAATCTCTTAATATTTTCATAGACTGTGCAACAAATGTGATATTCTAGGTACTGTTGTTTTGCAGATGTCAGTTAATGAAATAACAGTACACTTTGTAGCTGCTATCGAGAAGATGACTTCCTCTCTTCATTGACCGAAATAAAAATTACAAATCCATACACTTCCAAAGAAGCACGGGCAGTGCTATTTATAACAATTAGTGCCCATGGGAAATGGATTAAAACAGAATTGAAAAACTGAGCTTTTGTTATATTTAAAATTCATCACACTTACAAGAGATAAATTAGACAGCTTAGGAAAATCACATATATGTATTTGCGTTTTGATCTGCTTTTTTGAAAATGCTTATGGGAACGCAGCTAAAAAGATGGTAGAAGGTTTTGTAATTTCTTTGTATTGGATAGCTCTTTACTATTTTACAGTCAGTGGGGAGACCCAGCTAAATGCCCACAATGTACTTTAATACCTTAAATAAGAACAGCCTTAACTATGTGTTAATTGGTTAACAGATGCAGGTTTATAGCAATTCCAACTATACTTTAGGATGTGTTGATGAATGTGGATTTTCTGGAAACCTATGAAAGGGTTCAAAAGACAATGAGTGTAGATAGGAAAAAGTTACAGTCTCAGGCTTTCTGGCATGCCCTTTTTCATTCCTGCTAGGAGAAAACTTTGTTACAGTCTTATTCTATCAAACTGTGAAAGAGAATAGTGGCATAATTTACTGTGCAGATCATCTGACATAATTTTGTTCCAGTGCAAGATCATAAATGGTATGGAGATAAGTTCATAAAAGGGTATGATTTGTCCCTAAGGGTCTAGTCCTAGTTCTGGCAGCACGCTGTTATCCATTTGGCTGATCTGTTCAGAAAAAATAGTGTTTTTTAAAAGATTGCATTATTTTAGGTGAGCTACAGGTCAAGTTAAACACAGTAGCTAAGTAGCGCATTTATTACTTTGTTGAGATCCTCTTTGTTTCTTTAATGTTGTGATTCGTATATTCTTTCATTAAATTCCACAAAATACCTATACTGCAAACACTGGTGCCAGGGTGGGAAAGGTACAGTCACTGTGACGGACGATTAATTCTTTTTACAAGTCATCATGTTCTGCAAGAGTATAAATGTTGATGCAAAACTGGGTTATCTGCATTTTGGTTTATGAGCTGTGAACAACAGGAAAACATTGAAAACAATTTTACTTGTACCTCCAAGCCTGAATCAGTTGGAGACAGACTTCTTGTATAAGATGCCAGAAGTTCAAAGAGCGGAAAGGAGAAATGTCCACCTAATATAGAGCAGATGACATGGTATGAGCTAGAACTGCCTGAGCCATAGACATTTCCTCTTGTGAATGAAAAAATAAATGTGTGTTTCTATGTTAGAGATATACATATATATAAAAATACATCTATAAAATACAAAATATAGATATATCTATAAAATACAAATACGTATATAACATTTATGTATAAATTAAAACATTTTTAAAATATGTATATGTAGATAGAGAGACACATATACGTAGATATAAGCATATATTAATTCAGCAAGACTGGGCTAAAAAGGCAAAAGAAATGTCTGAAAAATATTGTTCATGGGAAAAAATCAGGTCTTTTGGTTTCCTCCTCAGTCTTCCTCGGCTGTCAATTTGAAGAATCGGGGAACTTTTAGCTGCCCAGACTGTTTGCTATAGTGAGGAGCCTGGAAAATTTTGTTTCCTGCGGCATCTCTCCAGACAGGCTTGGCATTTGGAGTCTAGTGAACCTTATAATATTATCTCTCATACTTTTTGCCACGCAGACTGATGAGAAGTATAAAGCTAAGGAGTTTGTTAAATAAATAAATAAATAAATAGATAGAAATTGTGTACAGCACAATCAAGATGTTCTGGGGAAATTTTTCCATTTAACATTCATTACTTTTAATCTAGTTTCTTTATCAGGGAATCATTCTAATAGAAAAGTCTCGAATAGTTCAGGAGTACAATCACCCTAGTGATAGAAATGCACTTTATAAGATCAACAGCCTACTAAAATTCAAGTATGCCAGTAAGGTAGAAAGACTTTGATTACATACTATAAACCCCTTTGCCTTTTGTCTAGTTTTAACAGAACACACAGCTGGCATTTTAGAACCACCATGTGACTCTTAACATTATAGGAAAATGACAGTGTGATGTAACACGATCCTTTTGATCTTTCGAAAGACTGTTAATAAAAAGAAGACAATATTCGGGGTAACACTGCCTGGGTTACTTTTTGAAGAAGGAGGTTAAAATATTTTCAGCTTGATTCATACCCCACATCCTGGTTTATAGGAGCTCCATTGTTCAGCTTTACATGGTATACCGACTTTCAAGGGGCTGCTTCTTTCCTGATATACCGTGCTATTTGTGTAGCAGCAAGACAGACTTTCTGGCAGTGTAGGCCGGTGTTGAGCAGTCACTTGCCTTCCCTCTTCACCTTCTTTGTTCTTATTTGCCCATTTCAGTTGAATATTTCACTTCACTTTCAGTGGAAGGGCGTTTAAGAACCTTTACTATTGTAGCTTATATTGACTTTCTAGGTTCCCCTACACTTCTTAGGATTATTTCTTAACCCTTTTATCCTGCCTGCAACTGCATGCCCTCAATCAATTCGCTGCCTTAGTGGAACACGGTGCATAGCTCCCCAAAGTGACTGACTGTGCTGCAAGGCCAGGTGGTGCAGCACAGAGTCCTGGTTCCTGCAACCAGCGTGGCGACTGCTGGGGCTCCTCTGGGGAGTCGAAGCTGTGTGACCATGTCAGGGAAGACTACTGGTGGGAGTATTATGGCAGTTGAAAGGGTCTTGGGAGCAGACAGCTGAGAACTAGAGGCTTTGAAAATCCCTGTTTCCAACCCTCTGACAAATAAATCCTTCCTTGTCCTAAATACTGTAGTGTTAAACTTTCACTGTGCTGCTTTAATGCAGGCACATATTTATTAAAGCTTTGAGTGAATCTATAAGCATAAAAAATGACTGGTTAAAGCAAAACAGGTTTATTTTCCTGACTGCCAGATGTTACCCACAGACAATTATTTGGTAGGATGGAGGGCAGCAGGTAAATATTTGTTTATACATTTAGAAGAGTGGGTAGACTTTAGACGTGTTGCAGTTCACATCTGTAATAGTGGGGCCAGCAGTTGGGAAACAGGCATCTGTGCAAAGCTTTAATGGGTCCAGCACATCCAGTGCTAATTGAGAAGGAAAACCCAAAGTCATTAGCAATTTGATGCACCTGGTTTATGAGCTGTTAAAGTTCTCTTTTTCAGTTTTATTTGTCAAATTACTTTGGAAAATAAATTTACACAGTCACAGTGGAAATGATGCTTTACTGACACTAACACATCCATCAAAGCCTTTCAAGCCTGCCTGAAAAGTTTGAAAGCAGTCTATAAGCTGATGTTTCATCAATTTGCTAGTGGATGAAGTCCCAAGTACCAGGCATGGAAGGAAAGCACTCTAGCAAGCATTTCCAGATAGGTGCTTCCTGTATTTATTGTTATTAAAAAGAAAAAGGGAAAAAAGTGCCATCTGTTTGTGGGCTAGCTTATCAATAACTTGGCAACATCACTGAGATTGAGTTATTTGATCTTTCTAGCTGCTTTGGAATTGTGTTGTTTGAGGTAGAAAAGCTACGATATGCTATGGCAAGGCATCCTATTCACTCTATTTTTCCAGCTCACTGTCCGTGTTGATTGTACTGTGTATCATTTTACCTTTTACAACATAAATGCACTAAGGTTTTGTTTGACATACCATTTTTCTCACAAACTTCTTAGCTTAGTCAATGCAGATAACGAGCTAACCATTTCTAGATTCCTTCATTTTAAATATGTTGAAAAAAGCCACAAGGGAAGATCAAAGGATGGGCTATTATGCCAGGCACAAATGTAGCAACTTCAGCAAAACATCCTATGTCACATTTGCATCATAAGTCCAGACATTATTAAGAAAGATAGCTGTAAGTGAAATATAATTCAATATACTAATGACTAGATAGATAAAAATATCTAAACTGCAATTATTATGATACTGTTATAATTTATTACAATTCCTACAGAATTTATGGTCATACAGGAGAGCACTTTGTCAGCATTACTGTGAAGATATGTATCAGGGAATTGAATGCTGCTTTTATATATTGTATGATTCCTTTTTGCCCTCTTAAGACTGAAGTATTCTCCTTTTTTATATTCATCATGTGCACATGTGCCATTTGTAATTGGCAGGCACAGCGGCAATGCTGAACCCTTTACTGGGGTTAATAATCATTAACGTAACAATAATCATGCATCCCGCACAAGTCTCACATTGTCCCTTGGTTTGTGCCTTCCCCTTGCCCCTCCTCAGGACTGCTGTGCCAGTATGGGAAGACCTTTCTCCCTTGAGGGCTTCTCCCATCTTCTCTATACTCAGGCTACCTGCTTCAGTAGACTAGCAGAAATTGCTTGACACTTTTCTGGTAGACTCAATACCACCAGGTGTTTCTTATAAGTGCTGCCAGTCTATAAAGCCAGGACTAGAGCACTATGGTTTCTGCTGCTACTCAGAAGAATCTTGCTGGAAGATGCAGAACTGTAAGAGACAAAAGCAATCTGCGACTCTCAGAGTTTCTGCTTGCTCGGTTCTCTGTCACTTCCTTAATAATGCAAGGAATTTGATGTTGTAATTGCACCTGGCTTAGGCACCTACCTATATCCTTCGGCTGTGTGGATCCCAAAGGATGCACCTGTTCATAGTAACTGAAATTATCTGGCAGGAGGACTTACCTTGGCCGTACTTTTGGCATATCCCCTATGCAAATGCCTGAAAAAACAGAGGTATAAATTTGCTGTTTAGTGATGACACGCTGTTGGGTGTCAAAAGGAATATACAGTTCTTAGCCCTGTAGCACAGCATATCTTCTCTTGCAGAAACACTACTCGGATGCCTTAATAGACAAAGATGCATTTTCCAATGGAATGTAACAGTGTGTGAAAGCGCATGTCAGGGCTTTCCTAATGAAGCCTCTGATTCATTGCCTGGGTAATGCATCGCATACATGACCTGTGCTGCTGCAACAGTAACAAAAATTATGATGGGATGCTTCTTCCATATAGCTCTACTGCCAGGAGGGTCACCTTTCTTTAGCAGGGATTTTTCTGAGTCCATGTTGGATCTGACATAGCAAATTTGTTCCTAACTGTCAGACTGTGAAGCCAGTCAGGTTGCTGGAGAAACTAGTCGCTTTATATTTGTGCTTAGTACTTTTTGTGGATGAAAAGAAAAAAAAAAGGCACAAAGTTTTGAGATGCCCTCTGTGTGAATTGAGCTAGACTTCAGTAATTCAGTCACTGGAAATGTGCCTACATTGTCTATTCCCAAGATAATTTCTAGCAAATGAGACAAGTTATGACAATATCCATTATTTCATAATCTGTGCCTTGCATCTCTCATAAAAATCTGCATGTTTGCATTATTTCATATTTTTGCCAGTTAATTTGTGTTTTCTATCCATGTTCAATTTGCATTCATTAACTCATAATTTGCTGGTAACTGTGTTCTTTCTATACATGTTCAAAGAAATTCTTTAATTCAATTTTTCTGTTTCTTCTCATACAGTCTCACAGCCAGATATGCAACTCAGTCTAATCACAGTGGAATTGCAACCAGTCAAAAAAAGACTTCTAGGTCAGTTAAATATCTCTAATTTATTGCTTGTTAGTAATACTCAAGCAAGTATATGCCCATTGATATTTTATCCTTTGGACATAAGCAGACATTAAACAATGTGTATTTATGTTATGCGTGCAAGCTTTGCAACAATGAGCTTTGCCATGGGAAACCCTTGTATGGACTGGAAGGAGCTGATTTGTACTGTATATTAGTAATATTTCTGGTTGTTATGTTTCCTGCATCTTTGTATCCTGCATGTGAAATATTGGATGTGAAGGATTAGTTGGTGATTTTAGTGCTCTCTACTCTCTGGCTCAAATCCTTAATTTAGTCATGAGTGAAAAGTTTGGGAGTCCATCCCAGTTCCTACTAGCTGTTTTGCATGTATCACAAACCCACCTGAGAAGTTGACTTCACAGAGCCAAGTTCATGCAGAAGCAAAATAGAGCAGGAAAAAAGAACCACTTCCAAGACTTCTGCTCCGTCAAGAGGAGTCTGCACACAGTCCCCACTAATGAGATGCTTTGTTTTGGCAGTGAATTTGACAGAGCTGTGTGTAGGAGTTGACCTGTTTCAGATTTCATCAGTACTTTTGCTTTGTCACTTCCATGAGCACTAAAATCTACAAGCCAGATTGCAGAAGAAAGAAACTGAGGTCTAAAGCTTAATCTTGTTTCTAGCTTTTTTTTGTGGGGGATAATTAATGTGTTCATTAATTATACCTTAGCTGTACAGTTCATTGGTGAGAACAATGAACTCTAAATTGCATCATCTACAATAAAGATTGCATTTTGCAGTATAGCGCACTAACATAATTTTAGTTGCTGGTGATAGCTTGGAATGAGCTATACCATGGTCCAGTTGCTTTGCACCTGCATTTATAGGTCTTCAGTTTTCCTTATTGCTGATGCTCCTGTCTTGTCCACATTCAACATGTCGGGGTTAACAGTCTTATTGTCTAATACTTTAAATCTGTGGCAGTGTTTCCGAAGCCTGTTCAGAGGTATGTGACTTGTCCCTTATTTGTTATTCTCCTCTTTGCATTTCCTTAGCTGCTTAACATGATTCTGCAAGAGCAGTTTAAAACCTGAATTCAATTAAAAAAGACAGCAAATGAGGTAAACTGGAAAGTGTGTAGAACAAATGACCTCATGTATAATGTGCTTACTGTGGCAAGTTCTTGAATTCTGGCATGCAGAATATGTGCAGAACTATTTTATATTGTAACAGAACAGAGGAGTTTCCAGTGTTGTACATGCCTTCTCATTGCTTTTTTCATTACCTTTGACAAACGATCTCAGGGCTCTTACTGCCTGTCAAATTAGGGTAATGAGAAGGAGCAAATGGATTTTTAAGTTTGTTTTAGTGCATTCTTCAGGGAACAGAAGATCACTCAAATTCATGGGTCACGGTAAAGGTTAGCATGCGTACAGCTGCAGAGCAGAGACAGTCTGCTCTGGGCTCGGCACGGAGACTAGCAGAGCAGGCTGGCAGCCAGAATGAGCCATAAAAATAACTAATGGATTAGCTCTCTGAGGCTTAAATTGGTAAAGGAAGAGAACATGGAGCTGTTTACATATGTTTGCTAATCAAAATAAGAGGATTTGAACATATCTGTTATACCAAAAATTTTGGACGAAATCTGATGTTTTGTTATTTTTGTAATGTGATTTTTTTCTCCCTTCTGATGCTGCTCTTTCATAATCTAGTGAAACTAACAGAATTCGATAACTCTGGTATAATTTATATTGCCACTATTAAAATCATCATATCACCCCAATAAGTGAGAAACAGAAGAGAGATCATCTTCTCCTATGGCAAAAACCTCTTGCTGATTCGAGCATTTCATTTTGTCCATCAGATTAGAAAACTGAAAAGGAGTGGGGGTGCCCACAAAGGTGCTGCAGAATGTTTGAAGTAAGCAGGTATTAAAGAGTCTTACATCAGAGAACAGATTCAGACAGAAAAAAGATGCAGGCTTACACACACCGGGGACAACAGTCTACATTTTTTTCCTTAGCATAGCCACACAGTAAGGTTCAGATGGTGGCAGCAAATACTAACAAATGAACTGTATAGTCTACATTATATACTTCTATCTAAAAGGTACACATGCATCTGTAGCATCTAGCTAAAATACGTATTTTCAATATTTTTCATTAAAAATAATAAAGTGGAAGTGCTTTAGCCAGTAGGCCACTGAAAAATAACAAAAGATAACTAAAAAGCCAGTTTTTATGCTAAAACACAGCTGTGAAATTTACTAGAGTAAGAGATACAAAATATTTCTCAACTATGTATTGTTGTGCTTTCTAACCAATTTTTGTAACATTTCCTCTTCAAAAGTGACATATTTAAATAAAAGTTGATATTGCACTTTAATGGTTTGTTAGGATGAATCTGTTTTAGCAATGTTAATGGCAAATGCAAAGCATCTTCTTACATGTCTTGTGACTCTAGAAAGCATCTTTTTCCCTTTTGTGTGCGTAAGGATAAGCTTTTATTTTCATTTGTGGAGTCTAACTAATTTGAGTCCTCCTGTTCATTGTTGCTTACCTGAAATCACTGTTTTCAGTTGTTGGTTTTAAATTCTAGTCTGATATTTGCATACTGCCTCTTCTATATGTTGCATTACATAAAATGAACTGATTTCTGATTATACTATTCCAGGCTTCCAGGACCCTCAAGGGTGCCAGCTGCAGGCAGCAGTACCAAAGTCCAGGGAGCTTCTAATTTAAATCGGAGAAGCCAGAGCTTTAACAGCATTGACAAAAACAAGCCTCCACAATATGCAAACGGAAATGAAAAAGGTAAGTGATTAGAAGTTACTAAACTTATTTTACATAACATGCAAGAGAAAAAAAAAGTCACCAAAAGAACCCATCCACAAGGGTCAAAGAAGTGAATGGAATGTAATATTTAGACTTGGTAAGGAAGACCTATGGAGATAGGGCTCGGAATTAGGACTTGTGGTTGAGTTGGGATTAAAGTTCAGAACTGAAGACTTTCAAAATGTTGTAATTATATTTTACCCCTTGTTGATGGAAATATCACTGGGTCATTTCTCTGAAGTGAAAACGAATCCATATTGGATGCCTATAATCCTGGTCCATATTCAAGTCTACTCATACCCAAAGGACGACTGCCATGATTTTCAGGAGACTTTGCATCTTAGCCGCTAATGGAGAAGAATCAGAATATTGTATTTGCACCAGAATACTGCATGCATCTATTCCTTCAGAACCTTACCTAGTGTATATATAAGAACCTTACTTAGTGTATATATAAGTCTGACTAGAGGACTGGAAATTAAGCAAAATGTAATGAAATTTTGCAGGGATTTGAATTCAGTGTTCATGTTCTAGTGCCTCCTTTCCGTTATGGACACAAACTAATGGTCCTTCTGTTTCTCTCACCCTGACACTGTTTTCCTGGAAAATGTGCCTCTTCAGGCTTTATCTCATAAAGAATCATGTAAAAATTCAGATTTCTGTGTTTTGTAACTAATCCAGCCCCTTCCCCCCTTCTTTCTCCCTTTGTGTAATGAAAAGCATTTTATTCATATCTCTGGGTTAGAATACAGTTGAAAATGATACAATATACATAGTACCCGTTTGCATCCTTGGGGTCTGTGGGAGGAAGAAGTATGCAGTGAATGTTCTTCATCCAAGCAGCAGGCAGCTATCCAGATTTTTTTTACAAAATTCTGATGAACACACTTTGCCCCTAGCTCTATCTGAAGATATAAAACCATCCTTTCAATAGTTATTTCTTTATTTTTACTATCAGGGTTGAATGTTTTAGATAGTTCTATAGTGGAATTTATTTTATCAAGGACTTGTTTATGGCAAGACATCCAGGCTAAAACTAGAAAGAGATCAGAGTGAAAACTGAGCAGACACTGTGTAGTTCACAAATACAATAGTGAAGTTATGAAGTAGGAGATATGGCTGCTTGAGTGAAGGTATGTACAGCAGTTTAGGTTTTAGAATTGCTTTATAATGTTGACATAAGTTTGCTACTGGAATATGTGAAAGTGAAATGATTCAAGGTGAGACATCCTTCTAGATATTATTATTCTTAGCTTATTACTTGGAAACCGTCTTTTGACTGCTAAGGTTTGCATTGCACTGCACATTTATGTGGCTTTTTTGCATGATGGATTTCTTTACTTTCCCATTTCTTTACAGCAGAGAATGAGAACCTTGATGAGATTTTTAGTGAAGTCACCACTTGCAAGAGGATAAGGGGTGGCTTTGTTTGTACATAATCATTCAATTCATTTTACAGGATATAGAAAATTTAATGTTGCGTAACTACAGAGTACTATATTTGAGATATTTCTGTCTGCTCTTTTTTGTTTCTTTCAAAACAGCAGAACGGATGGAAGAACGTTGATTTTACATGAGAATATAAACTGAATATAAGTTTGTTTTAGCGTATAAAGCAGAAGTTAATTAGAGAAAATGACTGCTGTGAGTGCAAGGATAGTGAAGTGATATTTTTTATAACACCCTAAAAGAACAAATGGGAATCTGTATTTGAATTCACCATGCTACTTCTTTGCCTAAAGACAAAAACAACTGAACCATGCTATATTTTAAATTTGATTATTATAGTGGCTTATTTTTTAATATTGCAATGAAATTTCCAAGTAGTATTTCAATTTTTTTTTAATGTGTTGGAGGATGTTGTATGACCTGAGTTTTTTTGAAGAATTTGTTTAGAAACAAACTTCAACCCTCATGATAGTAATAGTAAAAATAACAAACACCTCTTTAAAAAAAAAAGTGTCACTATATGTCGAAAAACTGATTTTTCCTTACAGTGTGGCACACATAAGAAACCTTATATTTCAAATTTTGCTGCTGATGCTGATGCTTGGAGCAAGATAACTTTAACAGCTTCCACTGAATGGACATACAGTCCATACACTCTAATTTCTGAGACATAGATCATATAGTAAATAGCTTGTAATTCTGCATGAGTGCTGCATAAACTGAAGTGGAAAAAGAGATGACTTGTGCTAGGTAAATAGTCATTAGAGGTTGGGACCTCCAGACCTCTTCAAGGGCAGACCACTTTTGGTACATTTTTGTTTGCTGTACACCTTCCTGTATGTGCTATAAGGAGACCTCAGAAAAGATATACAGCATAAGGGTTTTTTTTTAATCCAGTTATATGTAATACTTGAAAACCATTTTTGCATGACATAGTTTCCAACTCAGTCACAGTGGGGAATGCATATGTAGTCACAGGGTTAAAGGCGACCTCAAGGTGATCCAAAATAAGATGTGATATGGGCCTTTTATTTAGTATTTCATTATTTAGTATATCATTAATGTTATTTCCTTTGAATGTTGCTTAGGGAGTAGTTCACACAGTAAGAAACCTAGCTCCCCTGAGCGAATGCAGGTTTGCTCTTTATTGAGTACAGCCCAGTTTTCACCGACAGACCCAACCCATTGCTGTGACACAGGTAATGGTGTGTAGCTGTGGTTAAGTCAGGAATACAGAATGCACCAAAACAATAAACATGCCATTAGCTGAAACTCGTCTGTGGAGCTGATCTTTTTTTATTTTTTTTTTTCCCCTGGATTTTGCAGCTTATGGATGGGTTTCAAAGAACACATCTGTTTCCCAGGTCACGTCACATCTATCTGCTTCTGACTTAATAAAATAAAGAAAAAAATAAAATTATGAAAATGAAACTACTTGAATAAAGTAATTATTCACATTGCTAATAAGGTGGACACCCAGGGCATTTTGAGTCCAGCAAAGAAATAATGTTTTAATTCAAGTCAAATTTTAAAAACAAATTTACAATACACTTTAGAGCTTAGAAACACTGTATCTGAACACAGATAGGGTCTCTATGCCATGGAGTTTAATTGCCTACTTTTCAATATAATTTAATAATATAAAATGGTGTTTGTGTATTGTCCAAACTTGGTTTCAACACTATTTGATTATTTTGCCCATACCAACTCTGTCCTGGAACTCCATTGTTGTTCATCTATGGCCAGTATGTACATCTATAGCTAATTTGTTCATGTTTCTTCTGGTGCCGGTATTTTGCCAGTTGTCCCTGGTGGTGTTCTCCTGCTGTGCTGATAAGGGGTAGCAACTTTCTCATGGACATCTGGAAAGGGACAGTTGAACAAGCTGAATTCTTTTAATCTCACCAGTTAGACCTCTCAATCCTCCAAACATCCTTATAGCAATCCCTTGCATATCTTCCATTTCTATCAACCTTTTTTATTGTGAGTGACTAAAATTGGATATTCTAATCTGGGCACCTGCTTGCTACAGAATATTTAGCTTATCAATACCTAACTATGCTGCAATGAGGGAGCTGTTGTCACAAAGGTTCTGTCTTCTCCAACAGCACAGAACACAGCAAATATCACAGACAAGAAGAGAGAGGAGGTTGATTATATATTGGGCCCAAGTTTAAACCCTCATGTGTCCTTTATTTGTGCAACAGCCTGTGAAAAGTGGATTTGAAAATGTCCCTTTGCTTGTCATGGTCTTGCTGGGTTCTGGCAGAAATTTGACTTTTTGCACTGAACACCTGGGGGTGTTGCTGCTCTGCTTTCCCAGGGCAGGTTGGGCTGAGCTCTGAAGCACTGAGCTCTCAAGCAGAATGCAAAATTGTTTTAACCGCAAGCTGGTTATGCCTTTCAGCAATAAGGGGATTAGGCCCTGAACAGAAGACTGTCTTCTTGTAAAAATTAGTTTACAGAAATATGAAGTCCTTGTCATAAGTTGGGTTCGCTCTGTATCAAAATCACCACAAGGTGGGGACAGATTTCATGTAATGAACAGCTGAAGCTAAGTCCAATTGAACGCGCAGAAAGCAACGAATCATATGCAGCTTCAAGTAATGCCTTTGGGCTGGGGGGGAAATAAATCTTTCTATTCCACATCTTTAAACATACAGACAGGCTCTCGATATTTCTTGAGAGCATGCAGTCCACATTCCTTGTGGAAACATTAAGGATACACTTTAAATTGAAGATTAAAGGCAAGCTAAAGTTTGCTGTGATTTTTTGGTACTGTTTATGGTTTGTGACACAGGGATCAAATAAGTACCAGTGGTTCCAGGAACCTGTGTTTTTTTGCTATCTATATGTAGCAGAACAAGCTGTTGATGAAACAGTAAATACTCTTCTTTTTACAATTTTTCCCCCCAATGAGTTTAATATTATATAGCAGGAAATATGGCAAGGCATACATTCTTCTTTTTAATCAGAACACTTTTTTTTTTTTTTTGTAGTAAAACTAATAGCCTGAAGCCATACAAATGTAACAGAATTAATACAACAGAGTCTAGTGGCATCCCGCTGTTCACAGATTGTTAAATGTATTCTGCATTAGTTTTGCATATTCTTATGGTGAATTGTTCTTCTGCAAAACTATTGGGATACCTAAAGACCCCAATTCTCCTGTGTAATTATGGCAAGCTTAGTGCAAGGCAAGATGTGTGCAAGAAGGTCCTTGTGCACACCCAGTCCTGGGCTATCAGCCACAGGGCTGATCCCTGGTATAAATTAAGGAAGCCTGAAGGCTGCAGTAATTTCCAACAGCTGTTGTTGGCCCCAGGCTCTCTTCCAGGATCTGAGGCTCACCAGAAAATAGCAGGGGCCCAGCCACAATTCCTGCCTTGGTTGCAAGGGAGGGATCAGCTCTGCAGCTGCCCACCAAAGCTGCTCCATGTGCATGGTGCTACCTGGAGCCTGGGGAATAAGCCATAACCTCACCTGTCCCAAAAAATGCTCTGAGGCAACCCTTACCAGTTCACATTTTCTTGCCTAGTCACTGGATGCAGCAGAGCTGCTTGAAGCCTTCTGTGAAGGTGGACTAATCTCACTTAGCGTTGTGGGATTTGCATATCAGGCTGAGGAGCACACAAAAAACTCTGGGCAGATGGAATTATACAGAATCTGTTGAAGGTGGATGTGATTGGCCTGCTGCGGTCCACTTGTTAATAAAGTCAAGCAAGTAAAAGCTGTTACATTTCTGTCATGTTACTTTTGTTCAGAATTTATTTTTAATTATTTTTAAACTAGAACTTCTTAATGCTATTTAGAGAAGTAAATTTTGCTATGTTTGCATTCTCTTTGTTAAAGAATCACAGAATCACTAAGGTTGGAAAAGACCCGTAAGATCATCAAGTCCAACCATCAACCAACACCACCATGCCCATTAAACTGTGTCCCACAATGCCATGTCCATACATTCCTTGAACACCTCCAGTGGACACACCAGCCTGCTCCAGTGTTTCACCACTCTCTCAGTAAAGAAATTTTTCCTAATATCCAGCCTGAACCTCCCCTGGCACAACTTGAGGCCATTTCCTCTTGTCCTGTCGCTAGTCACTTGGGAGAAGAGACCAACACCCACCTCTCTGCAACCCCCTTTGAAAAAACAGCTCCCCTTTCAGGGTGCTCAAAATCCTCCCTTTCCTACGTGTATTAGTGGCCTTCAGACTTCCAGGTGGGTAGTCTAATCCATGCTAGGGCCTTAAGGCTGAGACTGCAAAAATGAAAATGACACATAAATTCAAACTCTGTTTTAAAGGGACAAATACCTTCAGTGTCCTCATCTACTGTATTATTCAGATAGGGGGCCGAGGCATGACTTTGGTTTCATGTGTGTATGCAACACGTCAAGCACTCTTTTTGCCATTCCATGAACTATACTTGCACTGCATGTTTCATAGGCTTTCTTGTAGTACTGAATTTGATATACTATAAGTAGGCTTACTCCTAATTCACTGACAGTCCCGAGACTGAATGGCAAGACAAGATAGATACACTGAGAGAAGGTATGTCATCTGCTGAAATAGCTATCTACCACATATTTGATTGCCATTACCACTTCATTTCTCTGGTGCTCCAGAGTAATAGTGCTAGATTCTCAGCTGTGTCTTGGAAGTCTGACCTGCATACAGAAGAGCTTAACCCTTTCATGCATTGGTCTGTTTTGCTTAATAAGGCTAGATGACTTTTTTGAAAATCATGGTTGTCAATTAGCATAGTTTGAGTATTGCCAAAGGAGTCTTGTTCTCATTCATTCTGAAGATTCGCTGAAGTTCCTGAACGATGTGAATGCAGTGAAGGTACCAGAGCCACATAAACGAGCCTTCTGTACCTACCTGAGCTTCACGCCCAAAACAACTATTGTTGCTGCACTCATGGAGATGATATATCACTGTAGCTTTCAAGTACTGACACTGGTGAAATTGTTGATGTATTTTTTTCCCACCTATGAAAATGAACTAGGATAAGTTCCTGAAGCCAGCTACTGAAGTTTGTTAACTGTACTTAAAACAAAAAAAAGTATAGTGACCTGCCATTTTTTGCTTTTACGAATATTGATTGTATCCACTTAATTTCAGTATTACTCAGTCCTCCTCCTCCCGCCCAAACCCTCAGCTTTCTAGCACATATTTTGCTTTCACTAAACATCAAAACCATCTTTCTCTGGTTTTGTTTTTCTTCCAATATTTTAACATTCTTTTTTCTTCCATGTCTCAGTGTTTTATTATTAACAAGTGATTGGAAGAATTTCTTTATGACTTATTAAAGATAAAATCTTTAAATTGGAAGGCTTAATTTTCATAATGAAATGGTTACAAGGAAGGTGTTTCCAAGGCTGTCTTCAGCTCATAAGAAGTATTGCACAACACTGTGATGGTGGGGGAGAAAAAAGGCATTTTCAATAAGCACCCTCATGTTCCATGCACATGTAAATGATGTTTATTATAAATCACATGTAACTCTGTTTTAAATGCCAGAGGAGTACGGTATCACCTTCAAGCAGGAGATCGGAGAATAACTGTACCATTATGGTTCTTTCTGTTTTTCAAGCAGATTCACCAAAAGGCCCTCACCCATCTGCAGGCATGAATGGAAATGTGCAGCATCCCACCAGCACCGGGCAGCAGCAGGTCTCTGCCATACCCTCTCCAAGTGCCAGCAAGCCTTGGCGCAGCAAATCCATGAATGTCAAACACAGCGCGACCTCTACCATGCTGTCCGTGAAGCAGCCTAGTCCCGCAACCTCCCCTACTCCATCTTCAGACAGGCTCAAGCCACCCCCTTCTGAAGGCGTGAAGCCCCCTTCATCTGGGCAAAAATCTATGCTGGAAAAATTCAAGCTGGTTAATACTAGGACTGCTCTGAGACCTCCTTTGTCACTGAGCTCAGGACCCAGTGACAGTGGGAGAGAGGATGATACCTTTTCAGAGTGTGGTGAAATGGATGTCTTAAGCGGTGGGGTGAACAGCGGCGGCTCCACAAGTAGCAGTCCTAAAGTATCACCGAAGTTAACCCCTCCGAAAGCTGGAAGCAAAAATCTCAGCAATAAAAAGTCTTTGCTACAGCCAAAGGACAAAGAGGAAAAGAACAGGGACAAAAACAAAGTTTGCACTGAGAAAACAGTCAAGGAAGAGAAGGACCAGGTCACTGAAACATCTACAAAGAAGAGCTCAAAAATTGCAAGCTTAATCCCAAAGGGAAGCAAGACGACAGCAGCCAAGAAGGAAAGTTTGATACCGTCTTCTAGCGGAATCCCGAAACCTGGATCGAAGGTGCCAACAGCAAAGCAGAGTGCTTCATCTGCATGCACGGGAAGTAAGGAGGTTGAAAAACTGAGGACTACAAAAGGAAACCAGTCCCAATCAACACCAAAATCTCAACTCAGCGAGAAGGCTTCTCCTTCCTCTGCTCTTGCTTCTTCTGAAGGGAAAGAACCAAGCACAGCTCTTACCCCGGGGTCCTCTGCGTCTCTGTCGGCCTCGATGGCTGCAAGCAGTGGCCAAGGCACGGGAAATGGTGTCGTCCAGCTTCCTCAGCAACAGCAATATAGCCACCCCAACACTGCCACAGTAGCTCCTTTCATTTATAGGTAAGCTCACAGAGGGAAATTGGGTTTGTGTTACCATTTAGGAAAGAGAGCTAAAATGGATAGAGCAATGGTGGACCACACTGTTATGTTTCTCATCTCCCAGTTCCTGTCAGAGCATCATGCACATGTTTTACTAACGTTATTTTTTAATTAATGTTACTGTACAAATAATTTCTTCCAAGAACTCTGAGTCTCTACCTTGTACAAAAGCAATCCACTGCAAATATTTGCCATTTAAAATTCAGGATGTTTTGATTAGAAATACTAATCACATGATACATTCCCTGTGTTGCTTTTGAAAGGTCACAGCTGAGTCAGGTTTCTACTATGAATATTCTTGTTTGCAATTTAAGAAGCTCAACATTTATTTGTTGATGTTCAATAACATTTGCTTAAAATACACTGTTCTCTTAAAAAATCCTAAAATAAACTGCTCATGTTTTCAGAGTATGTAACAGCACTCATAGGATATTAGAGCAAGAACCATACACAACATTTTGGGCAGAGAGAAAAGGTTGCTGTTTGCAGGTCCTTTTCATGTTTAGTTTTAGACGTGAACTAGGTATAAATTAACTTCATGGAGGCAGTTAATTTTTACAGGTGATACAAACTCTTCTGATGGCCAAGGCTCTGGCATAGAGGAATGAACAGTTACATGTATCAATCTTTGTCTGAATTTATTTTGCTATATGACAGAGCAGCTGAAGAGAAGCTGGGAGATTTCATTTTTGTACAGCTCAGAAGACAGAGTAAGTGTAGAAAGACTGGCAGGCTGGTCTGAGTAATGATTTCAGATGTCAGCTGTTGGGGAGCTTTAGCTTCAGTTGAGGTTAAATTTAACATCTGATAAAATGACAAATACATTGTTAAGCAAAATATACTGGCAGTTTTTGTTAGTGAGTCGTACTGTAGATAATCTTGGCTAAAGATTAAAGAGGTGCTGACGTAGCCTCTGAGGGAGTGTATATATATCATTACACACAACTAAACACAGCTTCAAAACCAATCTGGATGAGTGATAAACTGTTTAAGTTAATTCTGAACAAAAGCAGTTCAGAAAATCATATGGGGGGGGAAAGGCATAATATAGGTTATATTTATTCTAATACGCAATGGGTAGCCTCTTGGGTTTCAATTAAATGTATCACTGAATGCGCTTAATATGCATGTTTCTTTATAACTATCTGGAATAACCTCAGTGATACAGACGATTTGCAGCGTGGTACATAGGATGGCCTACATATGTATTAGGGTGCATATATAAAGAGAGAGAGAAAGTAACTATGCTTTGCCTTCAGATGCATGTGCTGTTTAATGGCAATTTTGCTACTTATTGATGCCGTTTCATTGCATGATGGAGATATCTTATCGTTCTTTTAAGCTTTATCATGAAGCAAAATGTATTTTGAATTTTAAAGGGTGATAGAAGCATGCATCTTCCAGTAAAATTTGGTATTAATAATCGTCTGTTTGCTTCAAACAAACAGCAAAGGAGACTGTATTTGAAGTTAAATCTCGCATGAAAACAAAATTCTCAGAGCCAAGGTCTGATCTCAGAATGCCATAAACCCAGAGTAATAGACCGACTTTGATGAGGTTACTTCAATGTGTATCTCTGTAACTGAGAGCAGAATCTGACCCAAAAATACACAGTAACTACATTTCTTACCATTCTCAAGGGCTTTGTAATAGTACACAATGATTTCATAGAAGAATATAAATATAACCAAGGATAAAATACCCACATTTCCAAAGTCAGCATATTTATTTTTGTGGACATATGGCAAGTAGAAGTGTGCATGAAGCTGGGGTACTGTATTTACACTTTCTTGCTCTTAAAC
Source organism: Gavia stellata (assembly GCF_030936135.1). Taxonomy (NCBI): domain Eukaryota; kingdom Metazoa; phylum Chordata; class Aves; order Gaviiformes; family Gaviidae; genus Gavia; species Gavia stellata. Next base: position 43,818,989 of record NC_082597.1, read on the forward strand.
ATAACTGTTTTCTGAGCAGTCGCCACAATTTATACACAAAATTTTCAGGTGCGCTTGTCAGCTGCTAGGACAGCTGTATAGATCAATGAGTTAATAAAAAATAGTTACCATTCAGACTAAGTTTTTTACAGCTAGAAGGAATATCTAGGCTCTGTACATTTGTACTACAGTCCTTGTAAAAAGTTGCAATATAATTTAGTAACAATACAGTGCATTTTATCCAGAATCCTGCAGAATACTGCAATATACTGCAATATACTACTGTGATGAGTTTAGGCTGTTAACACAAGGATAAGTAAGCTAGTGCTTTTCCTGGTTGCTGATTACTGCAGATATAATGTATTTTGGAATGTTTGATTATCACCCAAGAGGATATTACTGTGGATTTGTGAGTAAAAGAAAGTATTCCAAAGAGTTGCTTTGAGCCCAGCATGTATTTTGCTTAAACAGAGAATGCAATGCTATAACAGCTATCAACACTTATGTTTTCAAGGAGTTGTGTATTTTTATTAATGGACAGTAGAAAGAAAATACTGTTTCACTAGGAGGTTCTGAAATTATATATTGCACTATTCAGCTTTGCGCACTTGGTGCTTTGTCCTATCTGATATCACATAGTATTTTTATGCCTGTTAAACACCATGGCATGGAAATTCATATGGGATTATGACTTCTCTTCAAAGATTAGCAGTAACAGTCAGAGTTGCATTTGAGATAATCTAAATGGGTATAATTTAAATTCTTCCATCCCCCTCAACAAGTGATTATTTATTTTCAAATGTGGCTGTGAATGTGTTATTTACAGCCCCTTATGTGTTCCCTCTGAAGTTGACTGCAGGGTCCAACTGATATAAGAAAGGCTGAAGTAGATGTAATTTAGTTGCCAGAAAGCTTGATAAGAGAGATACAGTGGGAAAAACAACTAAAAGGAAGATGTAAGAGATTGTATAATTGTTTAAAGTATACCAGACGATACTTTAAATTACACATTTTTCTACGTAGACAGAATTGGAGGAAGATGGAAATTGTGCCATCTGCCAGAGTCCCTTAGATTAACATTGAAATTTGCCATAGACTTTAGTTATCTTCCTAGTGGTGCTTAAATTTCAGATGGAGAAGAGTAACACAGAAGTTTAGCGCTTACTAAGTTATAGCAAAAACAGGAAGAGGGGGCATTAATGAAAAAAAAAAGTAGTCTGAATCTTTCTCCTAAAATCTCAGCAACAGAATAACAGATTAATTCCTCAGTATTTGGAGTTCTTAGCTTTCCTACGCATCGCTCAAAAGCGTAATATAACCTGTAATTCCAAACATTTTCTTGCACAGGAAAGAGCCTGTTGTATGCAATCATTGCTTTATTTTTTGAGCACAGGATTGTGTAAGGTTGCATTATTTCCATAAAAAAGGAAACATAACTAATAATCCCAGGAGTAACACAAATGTCACCTCATTCCATAGGGCAAATCCTTAGCTGATGTAAATCATCATAACCCTACATGAAGTATGTTATAAGGTGGCAATTAACTCTTGCTGTGGATTTGCTCAAACACTAAAGAAATATTTCAATAGGAGAACATTGAGTTGTAACTGGACGCATGTACTGCAGTTTAGTTTTATTTTATTGACTCCTCCAGTAACCGCTGTAGGAGCTTAGTGGGCCTCTTTCCCATGGCTGGAATATCGAATCTGAAGTGCCCAAATCCCAGGGGCTGTGGTGCCCAGGAATTACTTATTGCCTGAAGTGCTGAAGTATAGAAACTGCTGCAGAGACTTAGCTGACCACTCGTCATCCTGAGCTGCACTTCAATGTTGTGCATCGCTTAAATTTCAGTTCTTCAGGTAAATTTGTAGTTTAATTATAGTGACATTTGGAAGAAATTTCAGCACTGTCTGAATTGAGACCTTGCAGAGATACTCTTTCAGTGTCAATGCTGGACTACAAAAAACAGTTTCGCACTCCTTTTGTCCCTGAAGAATAAGAAACTGGTAACTTCAGCTACCTAGTAGATTGGTACAGAGAAGATGGAGCCAGACTCTTCTCTGAAATGCAGGGTGATAGGATGAGAGGTAACAGACACAAGTTACAGCAGGGGAGCTGCTGATTAAAAGAAAAAATATTTTTACCTTGAGAGTGGTGAAACACTGGAGCAGGCTGCCCAGAAAGGTTGTAAAAGCTCTGTCCTCAACCCTATTCAAGACTCAACCACATGAGGCCCTGAGCAACTTAATGTAACCAGACTTGCTTTGAGCAGGTCATTGGACCAGATGGCTTTTAGAACATCTTTCTGATCTAAATTACTTTATGATTCTGTGAGGACTAAAGTGTTCACTAGATAGAGGCAGAGAAAGGAAATATCAGTATAATAAATAAACATGTTACCAGGTACTAAAATCTTCTTCCTATCTCCTTTCCTATATGGTGATTGAAACAATTCTATTACTAGAGCATAGCTTCAAGGGTGCATGGGAAGTACAGAGCTGTGACAGATGGGAAGGAGGAAATAATCTGGTTGCACCTCTGGAGGCACAGTGAAATTCAATTCCAGCTGCCTGTTCAGGATGTTTTTATACTGGCTTAGGGAAAAAAATAAACTAGTCTTCAAGGATCCTGCAAACACAGCATCTGCAGGGTTTGTTGAAGCCATATTTATGTCCAGTTTTAATGACTAGAAGCTACTCCTGGTCACTGATTGTGGAGCTAAAATTAAGTTTTCAGTAAAAGATATTCTATCAGTTAATTGTGTCTGTCAATAATAGATTGTGCTGCTAAACATACTGCAACCCTTTCTTTAAAAATGTGATGCTTCAAAGTTATACTGCAGTGCTTTATTGATTTCCATTATTTACATTACCTTTGTGAAAACAAAACAACAATCCCCACCAAAATTTTACAATCGTAGGTAGCATTAAACATTGCCACCCACTAGTTTTACTTGTAACAAAAACACACTGCTTAGAAAAATCCTCCCATTTTCTCTTGCTTGATTTTCAAGTAATTTTGCAAGAAAAGTTTCCAGTGTAGAGGTGTGTTGGCTTAAGAGATGGGAAGGAAGATAATAAGCAAAGAAATCATTACAAACACATACTTGATTAATGCTGAATTAAAACAGTAGCTTGATAATTCAGTTGCTTGCTGTTTATGATCTGAAATTATTCTTTTAAATTGCCATACAATCAAGTGTGGCCTTGTTCCTTTGACTGAATAATCAGTAAAATGTAGGATAAAGGACCAAAAAGGATATTCTGTTCAGTCTTCTGTCACTAGCAACCATATTAACCCTTTCATAAACCAACTAAACTTTATTTTAAACTAGTTAATCCCCACTACTCCAATGGAAAGGTTCCTCCAGAAACTCATTCATCGCATTGTTAGAAATTGTTTACAACCCACATGATGAGACTGCAGCCATTTATTACTTTGTTAATATTGTCCTTTAACTTAAAAAGTTGCTTTCCCTCTTTTTGATCTCTCTTTTTAAATATGTGAGGGAATAATCCCATCCCCTTCCTTTTCTTTTGCAAGACTAAACCAAATGGTCTCTTTCCTTTCAGAAGGGTTTATTCTTCCCCATGAGCATCCTAGTAGCCCTTGCCTGCAGCTGTTCCCAATTTAACTCACATGTCTTGAACATGGGTGATCAAACTGCTCATATTCCAGATGTGGTCCTGCCAGTCTGTTACACTGACAGTGATACACATTCAAGACAGCTGCACCTCAGAGAGTTGTTGGAAAAAAACCCCAGCATATTCATCTGATGTCTTTTGGAATGTCAAGTAGAAACCGAACAAATCTTTGATGTTATCTGCGTTTATCAAAGGTTGGCTGTTTCATTGGAGATGGGAAATGACTGACTGCTTTAAAGACAGCTTGTGAAGCAGTGTTCCAAATTCTGTTTTTAATTACTCCTGTACAGGCTCATTTTAATCAAAGTGAATGAGCTTGTGCAGGTGTGACTGAAAGCAGGATTTGTCCCATTAAGCGAGTTTGATGCTCTTACAAATAGGTAACATATAACTCAGTGGGTTGGGGATAAATATATTCTCCAATTGCCATGATTAAAATAGAAAACAGATTGTCCTGTTTTCATGACAGTTGCCTAAATTAACCTGTGCTGCAGTTGCACAGCACTGGAAGAAATGTCATCAGGGTTGCTTTGACTAAACTGAAATTATTTTCACTTTCCTTGATGCCAAGAGAGATGCAAGGATTTAAATTTGTTTTTAAGGCAGTGGGCTGTGAATAGGTAGAGGATAGAGGGCCATTCATTAAGGCCAATGTGTAAAGTTAATGAGAAGATCTTTTAATTTGCTGTTTGCTTGCCTGGAACTTAATCTGCACTGCAGTCCTGCAGAGATCACTTGAGTCACTCATAGGATTAAAATGGCCCAGAGAAAGAAGTAAAAGCTGTAAGTATAGAAGAAGACAAATCTCACAATTTCATTTTCCTTTTTTTTTTTTTTTTTGAACTAGAACGGCTCAGCTAAGTAAAGAGGCACCTACATGCTTTTTCCAATGTATCACACCCTGTGACAGGCCTAGAGCAAAGCCACTTGAAGTTGTAGGCACCCAGTACCTCCTTACTCTCCAAGACCTGGGGCTCCTACATGGTTTTGCTTAGAAATCTTTCACCACTACACCGTTCTCAGCCCATTCAGGCTAAGCTCGACTCCAGAAATAAATCCAGGGCCTTGGCCATCATGCACCAAAAGGCAGGGCTGCTGTGGGAGCGCTGGCAGCTGGCAACTCAGTGGAGACCTGGTAGGAGAAGACCTATTGATGAGACCCCCATCCCCAGGTTCCTCCTTGGGGTACCTCCATCATGGGTGCCCAAGGGCTGGGCCGGTGCCTTTTGACCCATCACTTCCACAGTAAATAGCCAGTTTTCTCAAGTAAGCAGAACTTTAACTGCTGCAAAATCCATAGTCCTCTGTGGGATTTCTGTTGTTGCCTCAGATAATTAGAATCATTGATGTTTTTACCAAATTAAACATAAAAATGCTGAATGAAGTCAGTACAGCAGTTTCTTTGTTATTTGTTTCGATAGCAAATAACATTTATTTTACATTATATTTAAACTTCCAAGTTTCAAGTGAGATGAAAGGGACATTTCATGCTTCTTAGATCTGTTATTTCAGGCTGCCTATAAATTTAAGAAAACCGCATCGTATTTACATTTGGTTTGTGTTTCAATGGTTTTCTTTCTGCAAATTAAATCAAACATTTTTAAATTATTAGTGTTATATGATATTTGTTATTCAGTGTTTTTACTTTAAGGCTTAGATTCTACTGCCATCTTATGTCCCAGAAACAGGATTTCGTGCTGCAAAATCGATCCGATTCTAAAATTGGAATGGAAATCTTTGGAAATATCTCTTCTCACACTGTTTTTCAACATCTTTTCCTGGATATAGTTACATCAAGTTTTTGAAACCAAAAAAAACCTGAATGACGGATATGTATTTTAATTGGTATTTGGTATATGTCTAAAAGGTGTGATGTGACTGGGCAAGTGAAGTTGTGAACAAGTGAAAACTTGTATTTGTTGTTATTTTAAGTAAACTCATCATACTAAAGTTTGCTTAGCTACTGTAAATCACTCATTACTTGTTTGTACTCTTGTAGGGAGATCTAGTCCTTTTAACATAAGCATCTGTGGTCCCATACAGTCAATCGTGTTCATCTCTATTGACTGTGCAGACGATAGTCGCTGCCAGAGGGCAATCCAGATCATTGAAGTTCTGTGTTCACCATTCACTAGATGAAGAATCATGCAAATGTGGGGTACTGGTGACCAGTGGGAGTCCAGACCACTTAACCCCTTTCTGATGATAGATGCCCAAATAAACAGGAATGTATTCTTTCTATCCTCGCTTAGAGAATAGCTTACATATAAGGTTTTTGGTCACTCAGGGAAGGGTTTGCATCACCCTTCTGGCTTGATGCAGTGACTGATGGTTGAACAGTTGAACAATCAGGGATGCAATGCCATAGGGTCAGAAGGAAAACAGGCAAAAAAGATCTCTCTTTACTTCTAACCAGAGACGGACTGATGTAAACTCCAAATATATTCTGTGGAGAATGCTAGGAATACTTGATCTGCACCCACCTAGCTGGATGCTCTTCCTACAAGACCAAAAGCAATCTCCTCTTTCCTAGCATTCCTTTTAACGAACTACAGCCTTGCTCTGGCTCCAGCCCCGGCAGCTCCATGGCTTGGGTTTAACAAAAAGAGTGCAGACCACTTCAATTACCTTTACCATTATTATAAATGCCTTTTTCTGAGATGTGTTTTTGTGCTGATAGTTTGCCCTAGACTGATCCAGCACTAAATCCCAGCACTAAACTCAGACAGGAGTAGTCATGAGCATTCATGGCCTCTCCAAGTGGCTTTCAGTGAAAGTAGACATATCCCTCATTCATTCTGATGATTTGAAGCAATATGGGAAAGCAGATGGGACTGTGGAATTTCAGTGTGTGTTCACTGGGGATGGATAGAATGGGCTTTTTGTTACTTAGGACATTGTCCTCAAGCACCAAATGTAGTATTACATTGAATGTCAGTAGGACGTAGTTAACCTTGCAGCATGTGCTGCGCTTGTGTTTCCAGTTGTGTGTAACAGAGAGAAATAGTAGATAAGAATCAAAAATATTTTTTTATAGAGCGGTTGTCCATTTCCAGTATCCCAAAAGTATAGAAATTGATAAGAAAGACACTGCATCAGATCAGACATCATCTACATTTCTATTTCTGTGTAAGTAGAGTCAAATGGTTCTGGTAAATGGATTCCACCACGACAGTACTTGTGCCGTTGTACGTGCATATATCTGCTTCCTCAGTTACTGTCATGAATTACTGAACAAATCCATTCCGTAAGTAACTTCGAAGAAAATGTTAACTGGAAAGTTATTTCATAAAATAAGTTGCTATGAAATTATTTTGAGAGATAATTCACTGTTTTTATTAGTTATACTTCTAAAATACACATTCATCACACAGTTAAATATTTGTATTTACAGTTTAGTTGGTCACTGGAAACAGTTTTTATGGTGAATTTTGAGAATTGAGCTATAAAAGTAACATTTTAAAATCAGGATATAAATATTTCACTGGTCTTTTAAAAATCAAAAGACTGAATGTGCTATTCATGTCAGGAAAGCGGAAAGAAATTAAGCTCTAATTGAAGACTTTTTTCCATTTTATTTCAAAATGTGGCTAGTATATCTTTAGATATATACTTTTACTGTATCCAAATGTGGTGCAGGTTGCTATTTAATAACATCGTTGTTCAACGGTTCCTGTGTAAACTAGATGCTACAGCTGCTCCTTAAGAAGAGACAATAATTGTGTGTTCTATTTTGTATTATAATCCCTGTGCTTGTGTATTTCATGCTACTTACCATTATGCAGTAGCAAATAACTGTATTCAACAAAGGGTACCCATTACAATTTATCAATGATATCCATAGAAATATACCATCACAGAAAATATGGTCTATCTGTTAGCAAGTTAATGGAAAAACTTTTATTATCCCGTTTTGCCCAGAGTTATATAAGGGGTATTAACAAAAGAAGCTGCACATAGATTTGAATATCCGGGCCAGATTTCCATTCCAGCCTTGCATAAGCTTCTTCCCACATGGCCTTTCTCATTTAATATTTCAGCAATTACAAGTTTCCATTTCCCTTATACATGTGCAGGGATGTGACTTAACCAATTTAAATGGATTTTGCCTATATCTGGTTGACACCTCTTGTGGAGAAAAAATGAGGAAACAAAAAGGCTCCAAACTTCCCAGCATTAACTCTGAGTTGTTCCTGAAGAGAGAAACAGAGAGAGTTCCTAGTTGCTTGCAAAGTTGCGTAGCTGGAGTCAAACTAAACCAGTAAGAATGTGACATTCATGGTATTTTCACCATATAGTGATACGATTCTAGATGGAGCTGCAAGTAACATTTGTTTCCATTAATACATGAATGACATAATAATAATCAATCTTCTTGCTTGATTTCAGAACTCTCTCAGAAAATGACAGTACCTCTTTACCACCTGCTGACTCCTGCACCAGTCCTACTAAAATGGATTTGTCGTTCAGTAAGACTGCCAAACAGTGCCTAGAGGAGATATCTGGTGAGTAACAATAAGTCAGGAGAAGCCTGCGAACTTCTTTATTTACATCTGTTTCTTACCAGGAGCTTTGCAATAGGTTGAAATAATACTTCTGACCTGTATTCATGAATGGTATTAAATATGCAGAAAATTTGGGTCATGCATGATTACTGCTTCAAATGTACAGGTCTCTTATCTGAACTGGCTCTTTCTGTTCAAATATCCTCTTCATCATTTTGCAGGAGCTGGGCTTTCACAAGCTAGGGTTTCAAGTCATTATTGTTAGAGTCATAGTGAGTGCTCCAAGAGGAGCGGTGGAAAATCTACTTCAGAATGTTTCACACTGTGATGCATTTAAGATCATCAAATTAAATCATAACATCAGAATTGAGACATAAATTACACAAGATATAATTTGCTTTTATAAATTAATCTATATTCAGAAAAGGGGAACATGAACAAGTTCTTACTATTGTACCTGACTTTTAAGCTGCTGCTAGAGCTAAGCTGCTAAAGGTTGTGTTCTGGAATTCCTTGTAAACCTTGAGTAAAATCCTTATTAGGTTACAAATGTGAGGGGATTTTTTTAATCATATTGGAATAATGTCTTTGAAGTCAGCAGAGCCATGCTGATTTCCGTCAGCCCAGGATCTGGCCATAACTCTGCCTATGGATGTAAAAAGCAAAGTGTGTCACAGCTGACTTTCTCATCAGGACTGAATTGCACTGCAGGGTTGTGTGGGAGTACTTTCAAAGGGACTTTTCACCAGAGATGTTTTGTTGGGGTTTGGGGGTTTATTTTTTTGTTGTTGTTTTGTTTTTTTCATTAGCACCCTTACTCTTATTATCATTTTTACGAGAATAAAAGGTGAAATCCTGTCCCACTGGATTCACCTGTGGTTTTCCTCTTTTACTCCAAATTTTTAACATTCAAATGGATTTATAATGAGCCATGTGGTTCTTCTTACACAGAATATAACTCAAAGCACTAATTTGACACATCAGTCTAAAATTATCTCTCCACCAGAAGGGAAATCAGATGCCCAAGCTTTGTGGGACTGCCTTGGCATTTAGCTGACTCATACTGAAATTGAGGTTTTGTCCTGTTTTGTCTCAGTCCCTTTGGGAGTTTTCTGAGTCTAACATCCCTTATTTGCACAGCCAGCTTTTGTGATAAATATGTCACCCTGAAACATGGTGAAACATTCCCTGGAGGTGACTCATACCTGTTAAAATTAGAGTAAAAAATTATTTTCAATTAATCCAGAAATCAGACTCATTGGTCTTGCATGTATAAAGAGTATAATTGAAACACTTACACAAATCAGAAGATGCTTCAAGGAATTATCTGCAGACATGTTAAAAAAAAATAATATCGATTCAGTACCTGCTGAAATGATCAAACAGGATGTCATGTCTCCTGGCCTTTTACTGTTCTGAACATAAATGGAACAGCATCAAAAAGAAGAAAATGGCATAAATGGCACTAGACATGAGAGATGTTTCTAATCTGATTATTCAGACTCTGGCATTGGCAGTTGACTGACATAGCAGGCAGGAAAGAAAAACCACTGGGAAAAAGTGGTCAACTGTTCGTTGTATAGAGAGAAAACCAGATGTGTGTCACCCATAATTGACTATTAGCAGCAGAAAGAACGAATGGATCAAGTACTACTTTTGCTGAATGAATAATTGTCTGTGTTGGTGAACTATCACCAAGTCATTGGTGATTCTGTCATTGATGAACCTGCATGGAAAAAATCTCATGTGATGGCTGTTCAGGGAGGTATTCCATGATGGATTAGCCATAAGAAAGGACAATCAACTTCTGTTACTTAGGAACATCTTTATTCTGGGATGATCAAGGGATTATACCAGTAATAGCAAGGAGATAAGCAAGAGTTATTTCCTTGATCTGGATATTATATTATTTCTGGATATTATTTGGATATCTGGATATTATTTCCTTGATCTGGATATTATAATTTTCCTGAAATCTTCCAGTGCTGCTATGGATGGGCATCATCTTTATATTATCTCAAGCTTCTTTTGCAACTTGGTAGCCAAATACACTAGTACAATATATTGATAGGCAATAAGGATCATGCAAGGGACTGAGCATCTGTGGAAACCACTAAACAGCTCGTAGGAGAGTGTGCTTAAAGTGCTGTCCCACCTGTATTATGTTTCTACTTCATTAGCCTTTATTATTTTTACAGTGCCAAATATTTGCAGCTAAGGCTAACATGCTCAGGACTAAGATATCTTAGCCCACATCGTTGTATAAACTGTCAGAATATTTACACACTAGTGTTTGTTATTGTCTCTTGGCTGAAGATTACTGTTCCCATAAGTAGCCAAGCAGATCATATCAGAGCTCCTAATCCAATTCAGGGCAAAATCAGCCAATCAATCTTAAACTAAGGCTGTAAGCATGGCTGGTTCAAGGCTTCTCCACAATCAAGCCAAAACTTGGATGGGGAAAAAATAATTTAAAAAAGATTTAGGAGTGCATGTTCAGGCACTGTTCTTCCTGAGTGATTCAGGATACCAAAACCAAGCTGATTTCCTTGCTCTAGTGGCAGACAGTCGTGCCTCTGTTATTTGTGCCCAGCAAGGCAGTTCACATCCCTTCATCCTGTCTGAACACCAGTGATGGAGAAGTAGAGAGGGAAAGCGAGAATCTGTAGGGGTAGTTTCCAGTTCTCCTCTGCTGTATCTCCCTCCCTGTTTCTAAGGGAGCCAGTTACCTTTAAAACCTCTCCTGTCTTCCAGCTCAGAGCTGATGAAAGGATGGGGCAAAGTCAGAGCACAAGCCACTTATTTCCTACCCACTACAGTGCAAGCGATCACTTGGTTTTACTTGCACAGCCGTGAGAGAAGGATGGTGCTGGAAGGTGAGGGGGATGGTGAGGCTGGTGTAGGCGTGGACCCAGAGGTGCTGCCCTGATAACCTGAACAACCTCTCTAGTTATAGCTTGTCCCCATAAATCTGCTGCCCTAGGTAATTTCCCACATGGCTTATGCCTCCTAAAGCCAGTTCTGCCTCTTAGTAGAGCTACTGTAAATCTGGGTTTCTTCACTGTTCCTCCTTCTCTGCTGGAAATTTGTTCCAGATGTGATCTGAAGTGCTTCAGACTTTTTTCCTACCTTTTTTTTTTTTCTCTGAGTATTCCACAGCTCAGCCAGAGCAGTCCCAGATGTTTCCACAGTGCACGTGCAGATCAGCAGTACGGCCCATGTGCAGTAGTTGTAAGGCTTGCTGCACACCTTGGATGCCCCCTGCATGCACGGTGTCAGTGATACCCGTACACACGCTGAATGAGTGAGTCCCACTTGCAGGCTTGAGTCACCTGTGCAGTATTTTTGGTGTGTTCTGTGTACGGTAAACTTGTTGCACATGCGGCACACAAATGTGCAGAATTCTGTCCAGGAAATCCCAGACAGAAATTTGGGAGTCATAAATAAGGATCAGTTCTGCAGTCATGTATGAACACTCTTTCTTGCTTGTACTTTATGTACCAGTTGTGTCAACAAGACTACTCAGTATCTATGTTTCTGCAAAACTGGAGTATAACTTTTTAGACAGGATTTTAAAATGAGAATGAAAAGAAAGGCTAATAAAATAATCCAGTTCGGCTCTTGTTTTTCATGGTATGAATAGGAACAAGTTCTTCAGACTTTCTTACCCAGTATTTCTACTTGTAGTCGCTATGACATTTATCAGTCTTTGCTGCAAGTTTATTAGAGAAGGATGTCAGTAAGTTAATTATTTAATAATCCATTGTAAACTGTACATGTCAGTAACTACAAAATATTATTTTATTAAATCAGTGATAGTGATTAGCTTTAACAACTGTTTACATGTTCAAAGAGCTTAATGCAAAATGTTTGATTAAATAATTACTCATGAATTTACAAATATTGACTAATTATAAAAAGTCCGATGGATGAAGCAGAAATTAAAGAGTAATTTTAAGAGTTATAGGCCAATATCAGTGGCAGGATTAGCATAAAAACATTCAATTTTCAAGCTTTTATGTTTACTGTACTTCATTTTTTGCTCTCTGAAAGAAATAGTTGATTAATAGGTGTGGAAATATTTTAAAAAATTTTTTTCAAATAAGCTTGGCTGAAGAGATTCATAATTTTATGCATTTGCAGATCTCTTACATAATTCATTTGTAAGGCTCCAAACTATGCACTGAGACTTCAAAGAAAGTCTTATCTGACAGCAAAATTTGTCCATATATTATTAGTTCTTAAAATCATTTTTATAATTCCTTTTATGAAAGAGACAGTAAAAATAAGGTAATGTGTTACACTGACTGGGATGAGTTGGGGAAGTTCCCTGTGTTGTTCTTGATTTAAACATATTCCTGCATGGTGGGTGGAGAATACATTGAATTACCAGGTAGTTGGGGAATAATGCTCTGTCATGACAATTTCTCTTCTTTGGTCTCATATGCTTCTTCTTAGCTTAGAAAGATGTGTTTTCTTGTTCCTATATTTCATCATTTTAAAATGGAGGGATGAGCTTTACAAAAGTATTTTTCAATAAATAAACCTGAGAACTTTCCACATTGCAATTTTACATTTGGTTGAACGATATCCTCCAGAGACATGTGGTAAAGCAGAAGGATAAATTCAGTGTTCTTTATACTGAGCACTTGGTCCAGGATATATATATGTTTCTGCTATATCTGAGGATGATCATGATGGCCTGTCTACCAAATGAGGCAATGGGATTAATGGGACAAAAGTTCATAAAACCTTGTAATTAAGGCTGTAGTATAGTGTTTGTACACACGAAGGCTGAATGAAGGTTGTGTGATTAGCCTCAGTACCTCCATATTCCAACATCTGGCTCATTGTGTTTTTAATATATGTAGAAAATGAAATGTGACAGGTGGATGTTGGAGCTGCCAGCTACCCTCACATGGCTCCCACACAGTTCAGGTGTCATTCCCATGCCTGGATGATGGTCCATGACCTGTGTCCTGCTGGGCTGCAGTGAATAGCTCAGGTGGGAGAAGAAACAGGTCAGTAGAGACACTGAGACCCACGGGGCTGTCCAGGACCCAACTGTGCCCCTACCAGAGACCCTTCCAGCCTGGAGTGGTGTGGCACCTATTGCCAACACCGTACATGAGGTTTGGTGTGGCTCATTGGCTGAAGACATTTCAAACCCTGCCATAAGTTTTTCTGTTCCCAGCTGGAAAGAGGACTAAATACACCTGGCCAGTTCTGGCAGTCTTGTATCTGGTCTACTCATGCTCAGAGCCAAGCAGCTGCACCGTGCATTGTTTCCCTAGCAGAGCAATGCTTAGCACAAGGGGGTACATCCTGTCCACAGGGCTTACTGAAGCCAGATACAGCACTGCAGGAATGACTGCTACATATGACCAGGCACGTGTGCTATGAGCTCGGCGTGAAGGCAGAGCAGGTCCATACCTGCCTACAGCTGACCACGGAGGCAAGCCACTGACTCTAGCTGTTTGGGCACGAAAGGGTGCGTGAGGAAGTTACCATTCATTTATTTGGAGTGTTGGGGAGAGATTCAGCCCTTCTGTTTATGTTAGGAAAAGATCCTGTTCCCTTGATCCCACTGCACCGCAGTGCTGCATGGGGCCAAATCATTGTCCTTCCTATTAATCTGAAATGTAACAACTGAGAATAGTGTACCGATTTGAGTATAAATTGAGATTTTAAAACCATTGAGTGGGAAAAGAATGAGATTGCCCTTCATTTTGCAAATTCCCTACTCCATATACAGCCGTGTGAAGCCTTTCTAATAACCTCAACAGCTTCCTCAGTCGTGCTGAACAGGCTGTTACAGCTGCACGGCACTGGCAGCATTTACCAGCGCGGGAGCACGCGGACAGTGCTGGAGCTCTGCTTCCTCAGCCGGGCCCGTGTCAGCATCCACACCAGCACGCCGGGCTCTGCTGCAGGCAGGCACCAGCACGTTCATAAAAACCTTTTAAGGGCCCATATGCCACTGCAGCTGGCAGACCCTGGGAGTAAACACAGGAGTCTTACCTTTTGCTTCCATGCTTAAGAAGTGGCGCAATTTTGTACTCAGGCTGACAGAGCATTCTTCTTGTCTCCTCTTACTTTGACTTTGCAGGCTAGGTGGGGAGGGGAGTGGTATAGCTTGTTGTGGACTATGTCTTTCTAGGAATGTGTCAGTGATTTTAATATGGAAAACCATCATTTCTTGAGACTACTGATTTTTTTTCTAGATTAGTTCAGTGTTTATGAGGGTTACCTGGGAAAAAATGTATCCTTCCTTTAAAATTTCCAAGAAGTTTCCCCTATGTATTTTTTTCCTTATATATCTTCAAAAAATGTGAACTGAGCCAGTGAAAAGCACGAAGTACACTAAGGCTTCTGTTAAAATCTGTTTATTCATATAGGAAATCTGTAAACAGTCTGTAATTCTTAGGGTGGCTTTTTTAAAGGTTACTTCCCTGTCAAGGTTTCTCAGGTAGGGATTTGAGACGAGCATATTTCCACACTGACAAAAGCAGTATATTGTTATACAGCAATTTTCATATTTGTAGATTTCTACATAATGTTTTATGAAATTAATTGCCCCTAGATAAAAAGTTTGTATCTAACAAATTAGAATGTAATTCAACTAGTTCTTTGTTCATCTGTCTATTATTTCTGGGACTAATATCTTTTTCTCTGTGAGAAAAGGTACACATTTAAACATAAACCTTCTTTCTCTCTTGATAATGTATTTAAAAACAACATTTAGAACTGGTGAACTTAGTTCAGATATGATACTTAGTTGCTTTATAAAAAAAATGCTATTCCATTAATAGGTTTTCTTCAGAAGATTGTGAAACAATGACTTTATTACAGCTTTTTAATTCCCTACTAGCCTCTGAATCTCACAGAGATGCAAACAAGGTATATTTTAAGGAGAAAGAAATGAAATATTTTCTTTTATAAATCACCTTACTGGGTAGGTACTGTTGTCTTCTATTTTTAGCTTCTTTATGATCTTAAATTATATTTTTTTATTTAGAGCAGAAATTGCAAGACTAAAGGTCCATTTGCAAATCTGCTTTTAGCTTCCTGCACAGGGAGTAGCAGTGATATGGAAGAAATAGTTTCTCATCCTTACCTTTCGGGAAGAAAAGTAGGATTTGACTGTGGGCTAGGTCTGTAACTGTAGCATCCCATTCAGGTGAAGCTGTGTCTTGAAACCTATGGCACTGTAAACTGGGCAGAGGCTTCTGTGTCTCCGGTTTAATTCACCAGGATGTTTGCTGCCATGGCAGCCAGCAGCATTCACTGCAGTAGCAGAGAAGAGTCATATATCTGGGAATGCAGGTTGAATACTAAAATGCAAGGAGGCTTGTGCAGAGCTTTGCTTCAGTGGTTAATTTTGGCTCTTTATTGAGCTCTGACGTGGAGGCTGTACTTGCAGTTCTGTGTCAGCCCATCTAAAGTGAAGAGCCGTGCACTGGGATCAGTCACGATCTGGTGAGAGGGGGGAGGAAAGCCCGAGACAGCACTTGTGCCTACTTTGGATTTCAGAAGGCAGCAGCTGTAGACAGAGATGCAGGCCCACCGCTCCGATGAGACCAGTGATTGGATGGAGAGGGGAAAACACAGTTGGCTTTTGGGATTACTTCTGTGCTGGAGCAGAGTGTTTGATCAACTCTCTTCTGCTTGAGAGAAATCCAAGTGAAAATGACTGTAAGTACTGCAGATTAATGTGATGGGAGAGAATTGGCTTAGCAGAGACAGCAGCGTAATTTTAAAGAAAATGACTGTGCCTGTCTAGTCATTTACAGTACATGCACTGCATGTTTGAGCTGTGCTTTTCATTGCAAGTGCGAGTATGTGCTAACTGGGATGTGCAGCACGCGGTGCTGGAGGGATCACCTCCCAGACCTTTCCGAAGAATTGAACTGCTGTCAGTCTCAGAAATAGGAACCCTAACTGTGAAACCCCAGCCAGAAAGATGCAGCGTTCCGCTGAACTGTCAGTGTTTAAAGGCAAGGAGGTTAGAAGAGGGTGTGTTCGTCTTCAGAAGCAGAAGTCTCTAACCAATCTCACGCTCATCAGTGAAGGGGAGAAGAGGCGATACTCATACAGGGAGAACTGGTTTGGAAACGCCTCCAAGTCCAGCCAGAGTTACCATCAGCTGGAGGCAGGAGCTGGGAGCAGAGGCTCCCTTTCCAAGGCACTCTCGCAGTCGGTGCACTCTCTCTGCCGCCCCAGCCTCACTGCACCCCAAGCGTTTCAGGCACTACCGCCTGCTGGAAGCAGGACGTCCAGGAGGTCGGGAGACCGGCGTACAGGTGAAGGCTTCGAGGCTGACAATGAGGAGAGGGGAAAATCAGATGATGACAATGCATCCTGCACATCCCATTTCCCCAGCAGGAATTGGGCGGAGGAGGAGGAGGAAGGCTGCTTACGTGAAGGGACTGCGCATCTGGATGAAGATGTCATAATAACAATGCTGGGGGACCTAGAACAGGTCCTTTATACTGATATTTTAGGTAAGTTAACCTTGGCTTGACATCAGGAAGGGCAGGAGGAGACCCAAGTGTTAGCACATATCTGCATGGAGCAGATTTTTGATCTTGACAGTGATTTTACGAGACAGAACTGGGCTTATTTGCAAGAGTATGCAAAAATAGGGTCTAGACATTTCTTCCTTGTTTGCTTACTCTTAC
The DNA here is from genome assembly GCF_030936135.1 of Gavia stellata. Taxonomy (NCBI): domain Eukaryota; kingdom Metazoa; phylum Chordata; class Aves; order Gaviiformes; family Gaviidae; genus Gavia; species Gavia stellata. Next base: position 43,835,799 of record NC_082597.1, read on the forward strand.
CTCTAAAGACTGTATGAAATCAAGACAAATGTCTAAATCACTTTTGATGGGTGCATGGGCAGCAACAGCCTGTGAATAATTGAGCATAGTTTGCTTATCTGTTTGAAAAAATAAGGTGAAACATTTAAGTGCTATTAGTTTACTCATAAATAATTTAATTTTCATGACATTTGTTCTCATGAATTTAAAATTGAAATCTTGAATCCAAAGTTTCATTTAGACAGAAAATGTCTCGGCCTACCTACAAACTGTCCCTGCAGTATTGCTTCCCCCTTCCTCCCCGCTGATAATTTCATCTATATACGTGGAATTGTGAGTGCCAGGGTTTCAGTTTATTTTAAATAACCAGTTTAGTTATATCAGTGCATGCCAGTGAGCATTTGAAGTCCACAGCCATAGGTGCTTCAAAAGGCTTCTGTGTTACTGGCTTTACTTTTCATCTCTCAGCCCTTTATAAGAGTGCTCAAAGTGTTCATTTCCAAAGCTTTGTTCTTCAGCCAGTCAAACGGTTGAAGTGGCTGCTTGCTTTTCCAAGGTTATGTAGCATGTGTCTAGCCTGGAGGTTCTTTGCTGGTGGCTATGTTAGCCCTGACTGTGTTTAAACATTCAGGATAAAATTTTTGCTGTGCATGTAATGTAAAAAGCTATCATCCCAAAATAACAAAGAAACAAGTATACTCTTTTTATGCATACATTTTTGTTGTTAGACTATACCAGTATGAACAAAGGAGTTTCTCCTACAGATTAGAGGCTTGCTGGCAAAGGAAGCTGAGCTCTCCACCTGCCCCTGCTCCTCTTCAGCTGCGTGTCACTGAGTAAATCCCTGCTCTCTTGTGAGCCTCAGTTTCCCTACCTGCAGAGTAATACTGGTACTTTCCTTTATGAATGGAGTTAGTATCTAAGAGTGGTCAATTCTCTGGGGAGCTGCTCATTATTCGCAAATCCTTTTATGAAAATCAGACAATTAATGGAATTATTATTCTCTCATTTATCTGCTTTTGGCTGTAATTACATGTGCGGAAGTACTGAAATGATTATGAGCAGTATTATTAAATGTGCAATTATGGGTGAGCTTCAGAAATGTGAATGTAAAAGTTTAACCTATGTGATTAGTGATTTCTGTAAAATGTTTATTTTGATCTCCTGTGTACGTTTCTCACACAATGGAAGAAATTAATGTGTTCTCTAAAAATTTATTGAGGGAACCTGTAATGGTTCACTGCTTATAGGCAAGAATTTGGGGACAATCTTTTAGAATATTCATGTTTAACATAAATAATTAATCTACAAGTGATTTGAGCAGGCTGTATTTCATGGGGTCAATAAAATATTTACATCAGACTTTCTTGTAAGAGGAACAGAATTTTGACAGAAAGTTTGAGGGTACCCTGGTTTTAGTCTTTCTTATCCCAGTCTCTCCACGTATGAAACACAATGGCTTTTCTTCAGCCTACAAACCAGAATCACTTGAAATAACAAGCCAGTGAGCATTTCTGATATGTTAGGTCATGCAAATATGGATAGACTCTATGATGGCTGAGGGCTATAGTAATAAGCAAGAAGGTGCCTGGGGGAGTCTGGGCACCCTTTGAACCCATACGGTGTGTCCCAATCCTGCTGCAATAAGCACCGTAACATCTTTTCTAGCAGGCATGATGTAGCTAGCTTTCAGAAATAAAATACATATTCACCATCCCTATGGTCCTCTGTACAGAAGGAGGCTTGATGTAGATGGGGACCCATGGTGCTGTCCTGAAATTGTAGGTGATGTCAGATGCAAGATAAGGTCTGAGGTTCTTGCACTCAGTGCAGAAAATTTCTCAAGCATCATGTTCAACTGTTTATACTTTCTAACTTATTCATCCATGGTACAGCGTGAGTCCATTGATATGGCCTTAAGAGAAAGATGAAAGGAAAAAAGAACAATTATTTTTAAAACACTTAATAGTTACAGTTGTGAGGATTTTGTATGTAGTACTATGTAGTACTCCAGTTGTATCTTTTTTACAAAAAATGGTGGAAAGCTTTTGAAATTACCACTTCTGTCACTGAGAGATCAAAAGAGATTAGACCTCAAACTTTTCACCTTTGCAGGATAGAATAACACCACTTTTTATGGTATAATTTGTCTGAAAGTAAAATATTCTTCTCTGTGAAAAAATATTTTGGCAGTTTGCCATATATATGTATTTTTTTTTTAATTGCAATTATACCTTAAGGTTTTGTTATGCTATTTACTGTAAAATATATACTAAAAAAGACAGTTGCTGTCATTTTTACTGCAAGAATTTGCGGTGTTAACATACAGCAAAGGATGTCTGACAAGGATAAACAAGGAAGGAAAGGTCAAAGTCACTGCAAATATGAATTATATTCAGTTCCTCAAATAAGTATGAAGTATTGCTTTGCCTTTAATTCTGCCTGCTTACACCCTGGAATTCGTTATTCTGTGTATAACAGAAAATTGTCTTATACCAACAAGCTTTCACCCCTGGTTTGAGGCAGGACAGGTAACAGGTCCTGGGTCTCCCCCATACAGGTATTGTGGCAGGAATATAGTGTGATCCTGGAAGTAAATTTGAGTGCATTTGGCGGAGGGGGGAAAGCAAAGGGCAGCAACTGTGAGTGCACGGTAGGCAACTGCCTGGAGGCAGGCACAGACAGTCTGCCTGGGAACTGTCTGGGCTTTCAACAGCAGGTTCAATCTAACAGGACTTAATGGTCTCCAGCATTGCCTTGGCATGAGCCCTTTTGCTTCACAGAAATCTCCAGGACGATGCAGAAAACTCTGCAAACAGTACATGGGATCCATGGGTACACTGATCAACAAGGTGCTTGATTAAACACATACAGCTTGAAACACAGGAGTAGTTGTGGTAATTTCAATCTGAGTGTGAACATTTGCATCCTGCAAGGTATTACATGTAAAAATGCACACAGATAGTTTATTTCATGGAGCAAAATTTTGTATGGACATGCCCTCGGACCGCAGCTTGAGAAGATGGAGAGTTTGGCAGCAGCGCTGGGCCTATATCCTCACTTCTTGTTTCCACCCTGTTGGGGTGTTGACCCCACTATCAGTTCCACAATGCCAACCCAGAGGTTTATGGACTGCTGGATCATTAAACCACAGAAGAATTTATTTGGACCAATAAAGCAAAAAAGCAAACAGCAGTTCCTGAAGGACTGTTTGGTTGCAGCAAAAAGGACAGAAGACATAGCTGGGGCAGAGTAGATGGGAAAACCTCAAACTGGCATTGCTGTCAAAGCTAGCTTGACATTGAGCCACAACTGCAGGGTGCATTGGCTAGTACGATGCATCACTTGCCTGCCAGGGAAGGAATAAAGGGTATATGGAATGTATATGAAATAATTTATTTCCATTTAATGTCAGGAGTTGGGATTTTTCTTAACTGCTTGCAGAGTGGTTGGGTGATAGGACCTGGACTGCAGCAGAGGGTACAGTAGCAATTCAATTTATCGATGAGCTCAAAGGGTTCATCCTTCAGTCAAAACTCAAAATTAAGGAGCTTGAGTGACCCATTGTTCAAATATAGTTTGCTTCTGCTGATTCTCCCTTATATTTGAAATAAATGTCACTGTATATGTTAACCTAATGCTTTTTGTAAACCAATGTTAAACCCACGCCTGTAGTTCTGCTGCAAGTCAACCTTTTTCCCATGCCTTCAAACAGATGTTGTCTTGAGATCTTTTTACCTTAGCAGAATTTTTTTTTGCTTTACTTTTCCAGAATGCTTTGTTAAATATAAAATCTTCATTGCTTCTGGCCCGATGTTGAATATTTCCCAGTTCTCTCTCCTATGCAACTTTTCTTGCAAGCTCTACATTAAGATCTCCTCCTTCCTTTTTTCCCATTTTATCTGCTCTGCAAAGGATACCTTTTTTTTTCCCCTCCTTCCCAAACATCTCCTACCTGTTTTTTCACTTAGATGGCACATCTTTTCCTCAGAGACATCACCATTGTTGAATTTATATCTTGTATAAAGTCACACACAAACCTGGGAGGAAGAAAGGTGGCAACAGAATGAGAAATACAGCAACTTGAAGATATGTATCCGCATGTGTATTTTACGTTTTACAAATGTGAAATATCATAGCGCTATATGGTATTTTGCTTCTGCTTGCATTTCTGATCTTGATTTTTGTATGATGTTGAGTTTAAATTCACCAGACTATCTCCTGTTAGATGTATTCAAAGGTGAAACAGTTTCTCAGTGTCAAGAGGATTGCAAAATAAGATTAAAAGCTTGTTCTGGATGAGATGCTGAAATCTAGAGTTAAATATTCAAGATCATTTTAGTGGTTGCACAATATCATTCTTGAAGATAACTTTTCCAGAATGAGGAGTAAAATTAAGTTAGCAAGGTGAGGTAAGACATGAAATTTATCATTGATAGAGTCAAAAAGAAATTATCTGCACTTCATATTCAACATTATACACATAACTATAATAATAATGCTTCTTGTCAACCTTCTTTCAAGCAACAGATACAGGACACAGCCAGAAGCAGAATGCTAGCCTTGAACAAATCAGTGATTTTTGTCACAGATTTTCTTTTGAAATTCTCTTATTCTCCAAAAGCAAAATTAACTAAAATTTCTTGATATATGAATATGCTTGAAAACAGGCTTTTTTGTTTCTTCATATATGACTTTCAGAGGTTGCTTTGAGGCTTATTATGTTGTCCTTTTGTAACACATAATATCTAACTTCTTTTTTTCCTTCTGTTTTTCTTTTTTTCATCGTATAAAGTAAATATCATTCAGGATGTTCCAGGTGAAGTTCTGTGGGCTTCACTATTCAAGATACCAGACTAACTTTTCACAATGGATCCCTGAAGAATGTCAAAATCTGTAATTGTATAAATGATGCATGTACTTAGAGTGTTCAGATTTTTATCCCAAGAATTTTTTTTTTTTTTCCCCATATGAAGAATAATCTTCCCCTTCAGGAAACCATTATAGTTCAGGAAAGATGTTTTATTAAGTGCCTGACTTGAAGAGTACTTTGAAATAGTCTGGACGTTAAGTGCATACTGAAGAGTTGTTGTAACAGTCACCCCAGTTCTTTCCAGCCACAGATTTACTGTGGCTTTATTTCCTACCAAGTCATGTAAAATGTCAAGGAGGAAAAAGGGGCTGTGTAATGTATCAAGTGCTCTGGGGCTGCATTGTGCCTTGATTACAGAGGATAAAAATCCCAACACTGTAAATCTGAGTTTCGTTAACAGATTTGGGCCCTAACAGCGATACTTCACCAGGACGCTTTTCAGTGGGTTTTTTACATACCACATGTTATTTATAAGTGAATGTGTGTTTTATTACTGAAACAATGAGGTTTTATTTTTTAAAAGATTGAAGGGACAGACCTATTTACAATCATATGTGTGTATTCTCAGCTATGTATACATGTGTCACTTTATTCAACCTTAGACACTCATGTGCACTAAAATTTATGCTGGTTTTGCTGTTTTCTTCCAGGGGAAGACCCTGAAACAAGAAGAATGAGAACGGTAAAGAATATAGCAGACCTGAGACAGAATTTGGAAGAAACTATGTCTAGCCTTAGAGGGACCCAGATAAGCCACAGGTATACTGGTTTCGTGTAGACTGCTAAAACTTTGGACCCTAGGAGAGTATTACTAGTTGCTAAATGAATTAGAGACTTGCAAGGGAAAATTAGTTAAGACATTAACCATACTGTTTGCTAGACTGTCTCAACAAATTAAATGTGACTTTAATATACTTTACTGTCAAAGTGTCTTATACAATCATCACAAAGATGGTCATTGTTTCCTATACATCTACTTAGAAGCCTATAAAATTTATTTTAGGTTATTCTATAAGTAGAGGTTATTGTTTACACAGACACATGTGTGCACATGGAGAAACACACACACAGAGAACTTTTTAAAAAAACATGTATTCTTCCAGCCTTTGCTTTTCCTTGTTTCTCAGGAACAGAGAAAGCACAGTTCACTGACTTCTCAATTTTGTTTGGTAGCACATTGGAGACAACTTTTGACAGCACTGTGACAACTGAGGTGAATGGGAGAAGCATACCAAGCTTGACAAGCCGGTCCACCCCAGTGACTTGGAGGCTAGGGCAGGCCAGTCCTCGGCTGCAGGCAGGAGATGCCCCGTCCTTGGGCGCTGGTTATCCTCGTGGCAGCGCGGGTCGTTTTATACACACAGACCCTTCTCGATTCATGTACACCACCCCGCTTCGCCGGGCAGCTGTTTCTCGCCTTGGAAATATCTCACAGATTGACATGAGTGAGAAGGGAAGTGGTGATTTGGACATGTCCTCTGAAGTGGACGTTGGTGGCTACATGAGTGATGGGGACATTCTTGGGAAAAGCCTCAGAACCGATGACATCAATAGTGGGTAAGTAGGACTTTTTCCCCATTTGAGCTAATGCATGATTGGCAGGTTTAAATAGGATTTTTCTAACAAATTCTGGCACACAAGTGGAAGTTTCATTATGGTTGCTACATAAAAATATACATTTAAAAAATACCAAACAAAAAAAAAGCTCCTAAGCTGCCAGTGATGTTCTTACCTGCCTTCAAATTCAGTTCTTCTCCTTTAACATCAACATGACTTTGCTATGAATTTTGATAAGAGCACAGGTACTTCTATTACTTTCTGGAATTTCTTAGTTATCTGATAAACATCATTTTGCACTGCTTGTTCTGGGATGGGTCTTCTTTCGGTATTTTTATGTTTCGTTTGAGATGATAGATACGGTATTGGATGCAGCACTGGCTGACAGCACTGACTTTCTCTGTTTCCACTTCAGATCTTGTCTAGCATAGTCTGTGTGATAGGCATTTATTGCAATTTTTCAGCTGTGCATATCATCTGAGCTGTAGAAATATCTTTTCATAAAAGAATAGATCAGTCACTCTCCTAGCACACCCAGGAAGAAGAATGACAATTATTTTTGTTTCTGTTTGCTTAATCAATTGATTGACTTTGGGGTACTGCATTCTCTGTGTTTCAAATTACTATTTAACAATTCTTGTATCAATCATGGAAGATAAGTCTATTCACTCCTATGTATGTTAGAACTCCTAAAACATCATTTAAAAAAAAAAAAAGCCATGTTACTGTTTTACTCATACTTAAATTACTGTTCAGTGCTGTTGTTGGCATCTCAAGGCTGCTTGGTGGCTGAGGTAACATTGGTTTGAACATAGAGTACATGGCCATGTCACACTGCACTACTTTGTTCTGTATAAATTTAGGACTCTTGCTGTCAATCTAATCTTTCAGTTTGAAGTATAGCTATGAGTAGAGAATGGTGGCTGATGAAATTGGATATGATACATTCCTAAGGGCAAATGTAAGTCTGTGATCAAAGCTGTTTCTAGAGTAGTGTCTCACCTCAAGCACCATCCAAAGATAGATCTCTCAAAACATCATAACTATGAAGAAAGCATATTCGTGTATCTCCCTGGTGCACTGTCTCAGTGGTCTGTGAATGGAGCACTGCTGACAAGGCTGTCCACAGCATAGCATTAGTGGCTGTCAAGAAGGATGCCATATTCATGTGCACTAGAAGAGAGAAAAGACATATGGAAAATATAATACTTTAATGTCTGAAGACCTTTTATTATAAATAAAATATAAATGGTGCCTTTGACAGATGCATGGGTTTATTTTTTTAAAAAAGATAGGGGAATCCTCTGCAGTGCCTGATGAGTTGTATTAATTAGCTTATCACATTAGAAAATGAATATAGTCGTCTTGTGTGACTTTTCTTTGCATCTGTAATAAGGATGACTCAATAGACAGTGAGTTGCAATGTGCTCAGTTAACATTTTTAGGTGCGGTAAATGTTAAAAACAAGTTAATAAGCTCTGAAATTTCAGGATTCACCGAGGCATGTAAAGTGTTATCTCCTTTATGCCTCTTCCATTTTCAGTTTAATTACTTTAAACACTTGGGGACAGGAATGCAGCAGTAATTAGAAATTAGTGCGAGGAAGGCCTGTTGCACTTGTTAAGCCTCTCCATTCAGGCCTTACTTATACAGGAAAAAATCCATATAGACTGGATTGTATTCAAACCACAGCTAAATTTAATATGCAGTTCCAGAGCCTTGGAACCTACTGCATAAGTCACCCCTAGCTAAATAATCTGTCAAAAAGCCCAAATTTTTTCTTTAATAAAAGGATAAATCTAATGTGTAAGTGTGACTGTTAATTTACCTTTGAAAACAAACGTGAAGTTACCTTCTGCAGACTCCAGATACCAGGGTTTCAGAAATCCCTTGCCGAACTGCAGGCCAAATCTTACCAGTGTGTAAAATGCCTCAGAGTTTAGTAAAAAATAAGCACACCAGCCCTTTGTGTTTCAATGCATTTGAGGTCGCCTTCATCCAGACTGCCATCCAGGCCACGATGCCATCTCAAACCGTAGCTGTCGCACAGGGCTACCCCACTGCAGCTTTGCTCTCAAAATCTGCAGCACCTCACCCACCCTGAACCATGAGGGTGGAGGCTGGTACTCCCGGGCTGCTGTATTAGCCCCACGGTCTCTGGGACAGCTGATGTCAATTAAATCAGCTCCCAGAAGGAACTGCAGGGAGAGGGCCAACAGAACATCTGGAGCACCAGCAGTGTGTGTGAGCCTTGGCTTGTGCCTGGGAGTCTGCGTAGAGTTATTAAAGTTAAATGTTTATGTGCTTGGACACCCACTTTTACTGAAAGATGGATTTGGGTGGCACCATTTCATGGCTCAAGGAGAACTTCTGTTAAAGATTATTTGAATTGGGGGTGAACTCCAGTAGATAATTTTAGCCATCTTCCTAGCATTGGGACTACACTTATTTCAGTAAGCCTGTAAATTTACTTTGAGCACGTTCATTGAGGTATACCAAACTTTTCTCTGTGTATGTATACTTCTATGTTAAGTGCCATGCATGTGCATGGTCCTTCACAAATAAATTTGTGCAAACTCTGTACTAGGTTGTTACACTAAAGTTACAAAATACTGCAAGAGGGAAATGTAAAAAACAAGAGCCTAAGAGGGAAGAGAGTTTAATGAAAGGTCCTTTGAGAAAATAATGGAGAGGTCTTGAGAGTAGGACAGGCTTGTGGTACTGCTCAGTTATAAGCACCAAGACCTCTTGTAGAGATATTAAACTGTAGGTGGGCATTCCAGAAATTATTGCTTCTGCTTGGAATTCAGAAACTTTTAACGGTTTCTGGTGAGTAAGCAGCACTATACTCACTGTTCAATTCATTAGTCATTCATTATAAAGTGGAGTGGTAGGAATCAAGCTAAAGGAATACAGATAGAAACAGATTCTTCAATGTCACTGTAAGGGCTTCAGCAGATATCTCTTTCATATCCGAACAATTGCATCCCAGCAGGGACTATGAATTTGGGTTCTCAATTTCTGTTCCCATTTAGATGGATTTTTTTCCTTTTTTTTCTTTTTTAACTTGCATCTTGTGCTATTATTTGACAAAACTACAGTACTTAAAAGGTACTTAAAATTTTTGTAGATACTTGAGGCTTTCAATTTAAATACATTTTAATAAAACAGGTTGGCCTGTAAGCTGTCACAGAAGAAGACAAATGATCGTAGAAAATAGTAATATATCTGATCTCCCGGCGCTGGGCACACAAAGTGAGAATACTTAGTTTAAGTCTACCATCCAATAGGACAGCCTGTACCTTAAAAATTTGAATTCCACAATCCATTAACTTTAGAGTGAAACATCATTGCCAGATGGCTGCATTTTGCACTGATTGACCACACATTTATTTTCAGGTACATGACAGATGGCGGACTCAACCTATATACAAGAAGTCTGAACCGAATACCAGACCTAGCTGCCTCTCGAGACGTCATTCAAAGAGGGGTTCATGACGTGACTGTGGATGCAGACAGGTAACAGTGCTTTGCTAAGTAAAAAGCTATCTGAGCTTTACAGATATTTTTCATGCTTCATGCCTGCTAATATATCACTGTTTTTTTAATAAGTAACAGCAAGAGAAAGCAAGCTTCTGAGACTGCTAGGTTTCTGAGCACACAATATACCAAATACCACAATGAGTGGGGAAAAAGCAAATTTCTCACATGGGAAGAGGGCTTAGGAAGAATTTATTATTGAATACGTAAGAGAAAATATTAAGAAGCCCAGACCTTACTTGCAGTCTTGAATCTCTGAAATGGGACATGATTTTTACAGGTTGCCTTGTCAATTAATGGGGATAGGGAGAATACACACGGCCTCTACGCAGCAGAGAGCTTGCATGTGCCTGGTGATGTGGGTCAGAACATGCATTTGGAGTTGGCTGGAACCAGAACCCTGGTCTTCTCCACCCATTTTGCCCTCTACGGGTGTCAGAAGAAGGCAGTACCCGTGAGCAGTGGGAAGCGATAACTGGGGTTATATCCCATTGTCTATGCAGTGTGAAAAAAGAAACAACACTATCCTGCCCTTATACATGTATATATGGGTGTGAGCATAAAAACATGCTCCCACTAGTACTTCTGCAGATTAGGCAAGTGTTTTCTGTTTCTTTTCCTTGAGCTTAAAGTAGATTCATATTGGTGGCTTGTGTCCATGTCTGAGAAATAAAAATTCATCCCCCAACTTTTGCAGAACTTAGAGCTGTCAGCTCTGAGGTCTTGGTCAGACCATCATAGAGACAAGGAACAGCTGTGAAATTTGGCAGTCTTCAGTTTTAGGGGGTTGATTTCAGCCCCACCTTTTTAAAATCAAGTTTTCCTTAAAGAAAAAAATGTATTTAATCAGGAAGGGAGAAAAGGTTCACAGAGTGGCTCTGGTTTTACAAACCCAGCAAATTAGTTGAAGAAGTTCTAGGATATTAACCTAGGTATGATATAATTTTTACTTTTCACAGTTTTCTGGTGAAAATACACCTGTGACACAAGTCAGGGATAGTCTGCATTAGTCAAACAGTACATGTAATGCGTCAGAATAAAGAAGATCATTTTCACCTAGAGAACCCATTACTTAAAAAAGAAGGTTGCTTTAGCTGACATATTAGCATTTGTTGGCCTTGCAGAAAAAGCCTATTTTAGATAGCAATTCAAATGAACATGGCTCAGTTCTTTGGAACACAAGCATTGATGTGATGCAAAGACCAGAGAAAGTGTACAGTAGGCGTTTAAGAAAATAATTTGGATAGAACTCAGGCAGTAACAGAAGGAGAAAACGAGAAATGACATGTGGGCAGGAGGGACTTTTGTGGAGCTCTTTATGTGAGAACAAGAACCTCAAGCTCAAAGTGGGAGAGAGGGTGGAAAACCTAGAGGCTGGGAGTCGTCTAATTAAAGACAGAGAATGTTGCTAGCACCCACGTTTTTGTATGTCTCTACATCTTTTTTTCACCTGGGAGTGAAGTTATTAAAGCTCTTCCCACCATGCAATATTCACACCCAGGTTTCAAACCACGCATATTTTCCCTGAAAAAAAAGGTCTAAATTAAGGGATTTTAAAATTTTTCTTAGTATTCCTCAAACTGTAGATGCCACTCAAACACTTTGTGTTTGTTTTGCTTTGAAGTGTTATTCAGTAATGTGTGTGTTAATTTGTTCTATACAGTGTGCAGGTGCATACATGTTTTGCATGTGAAACCACAGGGAGGCCATCATCAGTTCTCAATGAGATTGCCCAGCATTTCCCAGTACATAAATCTGTTTTGGTTTGTTTATACAACTTTGTCAGGCTGGCTAAAAATGTTGTGCTAAAAACTACTCTGCTGTTTCTGAGTCTTTCATCTCCGAGTCTATTGCTTGCCAGGTTGTAGAGCAGGGACTTCAAATTTCTCAGGAGATTATTTTGGATCTTGAGTGAAAAGTTGACCATTTTTATGCAAGATACAAGGCTTTTAAAAAAATGAAATTCATGTATATTCAGGAAAGATTTATTTGATCTCAGCAACTAGAATCTCAGTATATTCCATCTTCACTGTGCATTTGCAAACTGCTCTGGATATTAGCAAACTGCATGAGCAAGACCCAAAGTAATTTTTGAGCTAAAAGCCTACAGATGTGAAGTAGGATTTACCCTGTAATGACTGCTTTCCCCTACACAAAGAATGAAAGCTGGACTCCTGTGCTCTTCTGGACCCTCTAAACAGGGTGTCATAGACCATCTATATGCTATCATGTAATGAAAAACTTTATCATAATGCACAGGTATGAGGGATTTAAATTATGGATGTGCAGACAATTCTGGCATTTTCTGACCTATCAATGCTTGATTTTTAAAACCTTAATCATGCTTTGTTGACATAGATTTTTTTTTGTATATAAGTGTATGCTATTCCTTGAAGCAGCAAAAAGGTATTTAGGAAGTGGAAAAAAGGAAATATTTTTGAGTTCTGATGATAACAAAACACATGCTTGCCAAAATGGGTCACAGAAAACCTGTATTAGGTCAAACACACACAGAAAAAATTGTTTATGCTGATCTTCAATGGTGCATGTCACATTTATGATATGAAATCAGGTGGAAAAAGCAATACAGAGATTACTGAGACTTTTGCTTTGTTTGGCAGGATAGGTTTTGGTCCTTCACAACAGTGTGGGTACCTGAGTTTTCATCTTATTTCACATAGGATTTTAGATCTTATTTTTTCTACTCTGAACAAAAAATAATAGGGTTTGTGTCAGGGCTTCAAGGTATGCCTTGCCACTGATATGATGAACTTCCATGCAAGAGGATTATTCTCCTCTCTATCATCCTTGTAGATATGTGAAGGACATAGGCATTTTCTGTACGGTATCATTAGTATAAGCCTTTTTCATAATTGGCATGATTTGCCCTGGCCTTTCTGTTGTATAGGCTGGCATCTCTGTGCAGGCAGAAAAAAAATTATATGCTGCAAATATCCAATTTACATTAGCAGGCAGGAGAGAAGTTTCAGTATTCTGTCCATCACTAGAGCCAGCAAGTTTTGCTGACAGCAATCCCATGTTCTTCACGAAAACTGAACTTGGCTTTTCTCTGCCAACCTAAATTACAGCTTCTGCTTATATTTTAGAAAGTCTTCTTTTTGTGAGCTGAAGGTACATTATTCTTCAGACAGGTGAGCTGATGATATCTCTAAGGGTAATGCCATTTCTGGGAAATGTATACTCTCAGGCTGCTTCTCATTTCATGGAATAATTCAGGAATATCAGGATCAGGAATAATTCATTGAAATTAAGGGCATGGGAGTGGTGTAAAAAGACAATCAGGTTCCCAGTTTGATTTCACTTTAAATTGGTTTCAGATAGCTCCTGCATCTCCACTTCTTGCCAAAAAGCAAAGGGTTGAAGGATCTCCATGTGGAAACCTAGCCTGAGAGAGCTCATCCAAATAATAATACTAAATTGCTCTTTGAACATCTTCATAAAAAGTTAAATTCATGAATGCAAAATAAGCCAAAGCTTAAGTGTTGATTGCATACTGCTCTGGAAAGCAAATTGGTGTAGAATGGAATACAGCATATTTGCTTGTTCTAGGGAATGAATTGTAATGGTTCAATGAAAGGCTGAAGGGACACTGGCAGCATCAGATGTCAATGGTTGTATCATTCTTCTTTTGATTTTTTTCCTAATTTGGACTCTTTTATTGGTCTATAAATGCCTATTCCTTGCAATTTACCTTGCTTCAGAAACCATAAGAAGTTAATTAGAGAGGAAGATGGAATCTCTGCAGCGGGTGTAACTTGGGATGTGGCTGGGAGAGTTCTCAGTTGTATGATGTTACTTTTCATTTCTTGTTCTGTCTTCCTCCTCTACACTCTAACATTTGCCTTCTGGGACTCTTAGAGGGAGTATTTGAGGAACATTCTTGGAGTTCAAAACCCTTTTCAAAGTCAGATGAGCCAAGAGAGATTAGATGTAAGCACATAAAATGAATTATGTTCTTGGAAAGAATAAGGTTTATTGAAAAGTAAGTTGCAATGTTTCCAAACCATCCTGTGTTGTCCATAAAAACTGTTAGAAAAGTCTAAACAAGCCCTTTTAGAAGGGGATATAGCTCCACTGAGTTCAACCACTGTCCTTCCAACCCCTACACCTGCTGAATTTAGTGCACTGTATCAAAAGCCACAGTTTCCTTCACTTTTATCAGTCAACAGTCAACGTAAGTTGTGCAAACGCTTTCTCCTCACATCCCTTGAATCCACTATTCTTTTCTTTCACCTTTTCTTCAGATGAAACCCAAAGCTTTAAAGGTAACTTATGCTGCTTAATGTGCTTTTGTCATGACCCGCTTCAGCTACTTTGCTGTTGCATTGAATCTGAGCCACCATCACACAGAGTTCTTGTGCACAGGCAGTCTTTAAAATGCTTCCACCATCTGTCACATGTGCAGAAGATTTGGCAGTTATCTCAGACTAGCTCAGGCTGGCCTGTTTGTTCTCAGCCAAACCATAATCACCATAATACATTATTAATTATAATTATAATAAAATAATTCCAGATTTTGCCTGGAGTTTATTAACTAACTTCCTGCATGAATGACTGTAAGTCTTCTTCTGGTGTTTGTCGGAGTAGATGAGCCTTGAGTTGTAATATTGTACGTTTGGAAAAGGAACTTTTCCAGAGTGCAAAGGAGTATTGAACTGGGAGCCCTGATTCTTAGGGTTGGTAGTATCAGAAAAGGCTGAGAGAGATCATGAACAGTAACTTGAAATCCTAATAGAATACAATGTCTGTTCTCATGCTGTAAAGTTTTGGCAGCACATTGAAATTGCTGATGTCATTTGGAATTTAACCCTTTGGGATGCTGTTCAGTGGACAGGCGTACTTTATGTATTGCTTTTCTACCCAGACGCTTCTGCGTAATTTCAGCACTGCACTAGCACTGTGCTTTCTGCCATGCGTCCCTGCGGTTTGGTGTTGATGTGATCACTGTTCTGCCATGTTGCAAGTATTACCTGTTCACTTTGCTGCTTCTGGTAGCAGAGCGGGATCGACTACGGATAGTTAAAAGGAATTGTATATAGCACAGTATTAGTGACCTTCACTGTGTGCACACATTCAGTCCTCTATCCTTTCCGCTGTCTCCCGACATTTCAGCTGTGTCCAACTCTGGGTACCAGTGTCTATGGCAATAATACAAACATTCATCCCACAGATATGAAATAACAAAACATAAAATAGATATACCTGCTTCTTGCTGTCTTTCTTGAGCAAAACTGAGTTCTGCTACAAATCAGCTGCGCTGTGTAGGGAGAATTCCTATACCTTTGCATCTGCCTTCACCTGTAAGTACTCCTGTGATTGCTATTCTGTGTACAACCTCAAAAAGACATTATAGACCTTAAAGTCAGCATGGTTCATCCAATCATGTGATGTGCTATAATTTTCCTGTCTGTGATTTTACAGGATTAGTAGGGGCTTAGGATACTGAAATAATTATAAATACCTGTTCCTCACTGGTTTTGGAGTTATTACTCAAATATCTCCAGAAACCGTAATTAAAGAATCTCTCTTGTGAAGCAATTTAAATTTTAAACTGTTTTTATTATTGTTGCTCTCTTCTATACTTTTAATCTTCCACAATTTCTTTTCACAGCTGTTGCTGTTAACATTTCCCACCATTTACTTTCATTATTCTCAAATGATCCTGCATTTTCTTAATCTCTGGTGTAAAACTTTCCTCATTTTGGCATCTGTTAGGCTATCAAGAAAGTTACTTGTTAAAGGTATCTATTTCAATGTGTATCTCGGGTTTGTTTTTTTCCTGCAAACTAAGGATGATATCTTTAAGTACCTAAAGCATAAATATGTGTGTATCCATGCATGAAGAGCAGAATAATTGTGTCAAAAGGAGCACTCCTGTTTTTTTGGCTCATTATGTTGTTAAGTATTCAGGATCCTTTGAGGATGAAGACCTTATTTTCAAAGGCATAATGAAAAATAAGATTTTCAGTAATATGATTTTGTATAGCATTGTTAATTTAGAAAGAATGGTATTTGAATTGAGTAAGACTTTGTTTCTGGTCATGATTTCAAAATGCAGAAACATTTAACAGCTGTGTGAGTTTTTAGGTTCAGATACTTTATTAATATCAGTGACATAAACAAACTGCATTGTTAGCATGCTGTCATTAGTATGTTAAACTGTCATGATCCTGCAGCATCATGTCTGCAGCCACATTTCTTTGCATCCAGCTTACATAAGGAAATGACATTCAGAAAAGGCAAGAGCAGTGCATGGCAGATGTTTACTTTAAAACAAGACCGAGCTGCAAGTGATTATGTGAAATGAATGACAAATTAAGTTTTCTCTTTTTCATTTTTTGTCAAGTGACAGAAAGAGGAACAATACCAACTAATTTCAGTTTATATGAAAAAGGAATTCATAGAAATAAGTTTTTAAAATTTTGCAAGGAATGGAAGCGAATTACATTCTCATGCGATGCTAGATGAGCTGAGCATATAGTTTGCTGTAGGGTCATTAAACTGAAGACTGGCTGTTCACAGCTGATGCATTTAACATTCTCACAAATTGACTTTTTCAAAGTGGATTGTGTGGAGCTAGTTATTAATGTCATGCAGTCTATTTGCATTCTTTATTTCTGCTTATCTCAAAGTTTGATTTAGGTACTTTAAAATTATTTGAAGTGAGGCCAAACTTTATCGTATGTTAACAGATTGCTAATACTTCCCTTCAGGAAAAAGGCAGATGGTTTATTTTGATTGTAATCTACTTCTGAAGAGAGTACCAATGTATTTAATAACAACTACCTAAGACACAGTTTACAGTTTCAGCAGCATCATCATCATTTTGGTCCACTACTGTACCTCATTGTTATCAGCAAAGACTAATGTACTGCCTCCTTTGTGTTAGAACAAAACATGGGTAGCAAGATTTCAATCATTACCCAAAATACCCCAGGCTTGAATATAAAATCAGAGACCTTGAATCTCCTGTGTGATACATATTTGACTTCTGAAGTCAAGAAACATATGAAGTTCTTTAAAATGTCTTGATTTGTTTGATGGCTGTAGGAAAAAATGTTGTAATTTTATTCTCCTGCATGGCTATTAAAAAAAAAAAAACCCAACATATTGAAATTTGCAATAAAATAGGTGGAATTGAAATTACAGTTCTAACATTAACAAACAGCGTATTTTAGACAGATGTTTCATGAAACTGAATATAAAAATTGTGATTTTGATAATTTAGTATTGGAGATGCAGCAGCTTGTGATCACTAAGATGTCTTTTGTTCTAAATTGCCTCAGAGAGAGTTACTTTCTTGTGGAGTAAAATATTCTTGTTTCTTACTTAAGTCATTTATTAAAAAACAGGTTTTATAACAGCTAGTTATCAGACTGAGGTAGTACTTGGTACACATATACGTGCATGCTTGGCAAACAAAACATATGAATTATAAGAATGTACCCATTAAAACTTTCATAGAAAGTAATTCATTTGTAACACTATAAAATCCTTTGCCTTCAATTTATAAGGTATAAGTTCACTTTAAAGAACATTTGGATTTGGCAGCTTCAGCAGACCTCTAAAATTACGAGAAACAGGAAAAAATTGGAGAACCACATCATGGTGCACTGTTGGTGTACGCAGAAGAGGTAATGAGAAGGGGCTAAAATGATCTGCTCTGACAGCTGCTTGCTGTTGTTTTGTACACCCACTCTTCCTCCGAGTTGGCAGGTGGACAAAACAGGTAGGTGAAAGGAAGGGTAAATTTAAATTAAGCTTAGCATCTTAAGGGTGCAAGTGCACGTTTGTTGCTTGAGCTGTAGGACTGCTCACAGTGCAAAAGAGGAAAATGGCAAGGTTTTGACCCTTTTCCTTGCAGCGTGCTGCTCTTAGAGCAAAACAGTACTGCTCTCTGTCCCGGGGCTGCAGGAAAGCAGTGATGTTCAATACATTTTGGATTGGCAATTGCATTGCAAGGTAACTTCATCATTAGTGGCTAAAAAAGATAGCTGGAATCCAGCTGAAAGCTGGTCATGGGTTATCTATGATTAGATAAAATTTAAAGAAGTATGTATCTAAAGCTGTGCAGGTTAAAAAACTCAGGAGACTTTTATTTTCTGGAAAAAAGAAATGGACTTTCAACCCTGTAGGCTGGCTAAAGACAGTGTTCAAAGGGAACGCGCATAAAGAGAAAGCTGGGAAGGATACAGCGTGGCAGAAAAACTGCCAGCCAGTGCAGAGAATACCCCTCGCTGCAGGATGCTTGCTGTGGAGCGCAACATGTGTTAACCTTTCTCTTTGAAAAAAAATCCCTCCGTTTGCTTGTATCAACATTTCACTTATAAATCTTAACTATGTCACCTCTGAGTCTTCTTTTGATGGAGAGAGGAAAAGATGATCCCTCCCTCTTCAATCTGTTCTTCGATTGCCGTTGTGGAGGCTTCCTGCCCCTCCAGAGCCCCTTGTGACAATCTCAGCTTCGTACAGGGAAATGTTTGGTGCAGCAATGTGCTTGGAGTTTGTTTTCTTTTGAAGTTACAGCACTAATCTCATCTGTATCTAATTGTTAAAATATTAAGTCTTCAAAGATTTCCTTTGTAAACAGAAGATTGTCATAACAATTTAAGCAGGATCAGATGTGTAAACTTAAAGAGTGGAACCCTCAATTCATTTTACAGAAGTTTTTTATAAAAGGATGCAGTATAGTTATAATTCAAACCTGCTTAGTGGACTGAATCATTTAAAATACATTATTTGAATGATATTTAAAAAATAGCTTTGCCTAATTACAATTTACCTGAACAAATAAGCTTTTAATCTGTTACCTGTGTGCATCAACTTTAATTTCCAAAGTGCTAAACTTTCTCTTACATTCCTTTTGGATGCATTATGCTGTAGGTCAGTTTCATACTGCAGAATAGAATGTAAAATGGCTGCTAATCCTATTAACGGCGTGTAGGTAAGTTCATGGAAGCAAAAACTACTGCAGTTTAAAAGCATGTGTAGTGTTGGAAATAATTGCATTGCCCAGGGAAGTACAATAATTGACAGCACAGGTGTTTCCTCAAAGTGTTTTATCTGGAAATAAATCTTACTTATATAAGCTAGAGTTTTTTATATTATAATATCCTACATTTTTTGATCAGACACTCAGTATACTGACTTAAAAGTGAATTTAAGATACTTCAAATGGATAGGATTTGAACCAGTTTCTGGAAAAGAAACTACAGAGGCAGAAAACATAAAGTTATGTATTACATATCTTCTGACTTTTCATCAGAGAACAGATTAATATTGTTAATAGGACAGTGCCTAAAATCTGAAAATTTGTTGATTCAATCTAGAAATGCACACCCAATTTTAGTAGCAAGATCATGAATTTTAGGAACAAGACATGAGGAACAAAAGTAGGCTGTACTTATCTTTGTTTTCTTAAGTCAAGTCTAGATCTTTCTATAAGATATTTATTGCCAGATTCAAAAACAAAAGTAGACAAAAAGTAATGAGTGGTCTGTGTCTGGGGTGACTGGAGGACAGGTAATGCTTTATGAGCAGCAAGTGATCAATAAAGGTACAATCATCATGACTCATGAACCACCATCTGGAGGCTCTTATCTCTTTCTATTGACTGTACCAGGAATGTAGCTAGACAGCTAGCTTTTGGTTTATGTTAAGATGAATCATGACTGTTTCAAAGATAGTCCCTTAGTGGAAGGAGTTACCTTCCAAGGGATTTTAGAAAAGCTCCATTTTAGGAAAACCAGTTTCTGTACAGCAAAGCTATTGAAAAAGAAATCAGCATGTTTCTTTAAGGTTAAAGAATTTTTCTTTTTCCTCTTTGAGTTAAAATCCTTCCCCTTCATGAAAAGAATTGCTTCAGTGTGTCATGTATGACCCAAATCTTTTGATGCATAAAAAATAACTGAATTGGCTCTGTTTTACAAGTATTTTTCCTTTGTTCAGGAGAGAAAGAAATTTATGATCCTCTGTTTTGTACATCTATCTTTCTCTCTCTTTAATCATTTAAATTAACGATACAGCAATACTCTTGAGAAATGGATGAATATAAAGTGGATAAACTCAATGGAAAAGCATGTAGGAAAAATAATTTTTTGTGTATTAAAAATAAAGTATGTTGACAATGATAATTTAGAACCTTCCAGATAAATTGTGAAAACTAATATTCTAACTAGATTTTCAATAACTTTCCCTAAACAGCTATTTTCTGTAAAATTACCCATAATTTTTTTTTTTTTTAAATGATTCTATCAGATTGACAATGTGGGAAATTTTAAGAGTGGGCTTGTGGGTATAAGTGTCATTCCAGCATGTGACTGAATTGCTGAGTAGTGGTAAGTGAGCCCCAAGAACTCCAACTCAATTTCTGCAGATTTCCAATGTGGGCAGTAGGAACAGCCTACATGACAGAAAATTTATGATAGATAGTTTATTAATTTTGGATTGCTGCTTTGGTGATATTTTGTCAGATTCTTGGACCTGCTGCAGCTATTTGGTGCAGCTCAGCACAAAGGCAATAAATACTGAAATTAGCTGGTCAACCGTGCTACGTGCAGTAGTGGTCCTCAGTCTGTACTGGGTTTGACTAGCACTTACTCAGGGAGCCGTAACTATTTCCTTGACAGGAGCTCCATTTCTTTCACTAACCATGGCTCTGATACAAGGTGGAACTGAACGATGTGATATTTGTTGTCCTAAAGCTGGAAGCATCTTCTCCACCATGCCCCACATTAGCTGTTGTCCTTTCTGCACGAAAGTAGCAGTGAAACCCAAATACTGAGTTCATTTCTCTAAGTATTGGATTGCCAAAGGAATAAGGTCTTTGAGCTTCTCTTTCAAGAAGATAGCAGTGCATTTCTGGGTTCACTGTTGTGGCCTTGCCATAGGTAATTATTAGGATGCCAAATTGCTATCAACACTTCAACTTTTTAAAATTAAAGAAAAAGATAAAAAATAGTTTCTTGTTTATTTTTTGGTAGATCACAGGTTTTGAAATAAATTTCTACTTGATAATATATCTTAAGTAGCATTAAGAAGTGATCACCAGCTGAAGCTTCTTATAAATATACTCTAACTAAAAGGAGAACAGGTTTTTTTGTGAATGATCCTTCTAGAAGGTGAATACTCCTTATAAAGCGGGCTTTGAAAGGTGTCTCCTGCTTTCCGACCTCCTGCCCTGTTCCCTCCCTACCACCCATATTGCAGGTACCTCTAGCAGAAAAATCGTAATGACATATATCCAGATATTCACTTAAACCTTTAAAAGACCCCCTGTAAAATTTACTAGGTATGGTATAAAACAATCTAGTGGCTGCCCTAAACTACATGGAGAACCAAAGCTGCCTCCCGTCAGTTCCATGCTTAAGGAAAATACACACAGTATATGAGGTAATCTTTTTTCCCCTCTCTGGCAGCTGTGATGTTTTAGACCAGTGTCTTAAAAATGAGGATTAATTATCAGTGCCATGCTAAGAGTCATTTGTATAATACAGCAGAGAACAAAGAACATTGTTGTCATTTTTATGTGAAATAATTCATATATTTGGCAGGAGACTAATAAAGGCTCCAAGTTAACATCTTAGCAAATTCTGTTGTTCATGCTACCAGTTTCTGGGAAACCGCCTTGTGTTGTTTGAGTGAGGGTTTTTTTTTTTATTTGTGGTATCTCAGTTGCATTTTGCAAGGAGAAGTTGAGATAAAAGCCCAACATAAATCCTAGGAAGAGTGAACTCAACTTAAGTATCTCACACCTGGTTTTATAGGATTTGTATTTGAAAACCTGAGCCCAGCTACCAGGAAATAAATACAGTCTAAAAAGGAAAAATAAGAAAATTTAGGAAAATTAAATAAGGACCTTTTATTTAAAAAATGAAGTCTGTAAGCAATCTGATAATTTCAGGATGGCTTGCACTATGGCCGTCACAAAACTGTAAATAAAACTAGTTTTTCAGAGGACAGTGTTAGATTTTTTATTCATCTTTTACGCAAACAGAAATACACCTAAGTGATATTAAAACAACTGAATCTTCCACAGTTAACTGTCTTCTATTTTATCTTTCAATGTTTTTCCAAAATATTGTTTGCAAAATTGTGCCATAATGTAGAGATTTTGCTGAACGTGTTGTCAGGTGTTCCTGAATGGTACGTGATTAGATTCAAGAACTGGATGCTTAAGTTGTAGATTTAGAAAATTACTTTCTCTTTTCATTTGACCCTGGAGAATTCTCTCAGGAGAAATTTGTGGATTAATGTATATGTCACACAAAGCCTTCACTCTTTAAGGAAACTCAGTTAGACATGAATCTTACTCTTCTTCCCTGTCTTTTTCTATTCCTGATAGGAGAATAAACACCAGTATGTTCAACCACTATGATTTTAGAAGATGTGTATGTATTTTTGCTGGAACAGTCTCAAAAGAATATTGTGGGTCTGTAATATATTTAATCAGCCTAACATTTATTATATACATTTTAATACTTGGCCTGAATGAAAAAAATGGAACAGCTCCTACACTGGCCCCCCATGATACCTGCTTTCTTGCGGGTCTCCAGTGCATACCCTACACACAGCACTGTATTTGCCATTAAAAACTTCCCAAAAAGGATTGTGTTAGTACATTCTAAATTTTCTTTACAGTTGGCCAGAGAGTACTCAAAATGATTTAGTACTTTTCTAAGCAGTTCCTCAAAAGGAGTATACATTAAAATGGCAGTCAGAAAGTGACCTGTTGGCTGGGCTGAACCCTGAGCAGGAAGCTTCCAGAGACATAGCAGAGAAGGGACTTCATCATGAAGAAAATGCAAACCATGTTACTAATTATGTACCAAACGAGAATTGTCATATGTCTCCTAAAACCTGAAGTTCTTCTAAAGAGACTGCTGAAACTGTGCATAAAAGATATCAAAAGGGTACTGAGGAGAGCACCATTCTCAAGAGTGTATGTACCATGATGAGTACAGTGTGCATGCCTGTGTGGCTGCCCTTCGGCTCTGGTTAGTATGTCAGCGAAATAAGACCGTGCAACATCCTCATCCAACTCAACTGGGATACTCTGAAATGAATTTATAGGCTGTTGACTGAAAAAAATTCAACTATTTCTGTTGCATCTGTTTTTGGCGTGGATGTTATGATTTCTTTTAGAGAAATATGATCAGCCCTTTGTTACAGAGGACTTTGGCCAGCTGCAGAGAGAGCCCTAAGTGTCCCCACAACGCTGCTGGCAGCTCAGAGTGACCTAAGAGCTCAACAGAGGTGGTGTGGCTCCCTGAGCTTCATGCCTCAGCTCTTGCCAGCTGCTAGATGTAGCCAAATGGTTGCTCAAGAACCCTTTGAGATGCATTTCACTAATTTCCATTCGTCCCCAGATTGTGGAAATCCAGACGTGGCTTGGAGGCATAGATGTGTTCTGGGTGCAATTGGGATGGACCAGGGAATTTAACCTGCAGTAGTTGAGTATGTAAAATTTTAGCCAGATAAATGAGATAAAGGAGGAAAACTGTATTAAATCTAGAGAAATCAGTGCTGTATCGTGTCAGGAATGGAAAGACATTTATCAGCATAGTACTTTAGAGCAACATGCTATAGTGGCGAAAAAGTACTGATAGTTTTCTTTGTGTTGCAGTTTCAAAGATCTCTGATACTTATTTAGCTACCAGTTTGTAATAAAGTCTATGTGTCAGCGCCATCAGGGCTTTGTGCAAGCCCTAAGAGTCAGCCGGCTTCGTATTCTAATTAAAGTAAAATCTCATTAAGATAATAACAGGGGCTCTACAAAAATGTATGGCAGCAACTGTTTTTAATAAAAATAAATGATTGAATGTGTGGTGTGTAGCAAGTTGTAGTCTTTAACTTTATACACCATTTCACTTCAATGCTCAGATTCCTTTAATTTTCCACTAGTCAAACAAGCACAAGCGCAAAATATACTTTCTCTTTGGTATTGTTAAGTGATTTCTTTTTGGCAGAGACAAAAATAATTTGTTGGAAAAGAGTATATAGAATCATTCATGCATTTCCTGAAAGCTAGTATTAAGTTGGTGTTTCTCTATGAAGCTGTTCCATCTGCTATTTTTCTGTAAATTTTAAGAGAAATCTTAGAAATATTTTTAAAAAGATCTCACTAGTAAAGCAAGGGTTTTTAAAGCCAAACTTTGGCCAGAGTTTTAATTTTTTCTCGTTGAAGATGGATTTGTTTAAACAAAGCCACTACCTCAGTTATTTCTGAGTCACCTCTAATTTAAAGTCAGACCCCCTTCATTAATGGGTTTCTCATCCAAGTGCTAGTTTTCTCCTCCGATATTTTTATAAAGGCCTTCTGTATTCCCCTTTGGATAGCATTACTTCACGATGCTTCTTCTCGGGCATTATCTCTTGCCTGCAAGACTTGGCTGAAGCCATTTTATTAATTGGTTTCCTCCTCATTTTCCTCTTACAAGAAAGGACTTTTATAACCTTCGAACTTTGAAATCACATTGGTCATTTCTTTCTCCTTGCATTTTTCTTTTGAAGCAGTATTGAATTCCATTATATTTCCTAGGGTGTCTTTTAGGTTTGATCAGCTTTCCTACCCTCTATTGGTTGTGTTGTTTGGGCTTGGGTTTTTTTCACATTTTACAGCTACTTTCATTCTTATATTCAACATCTCTTGGTTTGGTTTGTTTGTTTATTTGTTTTACCAAAGAAGAGAATGCCAAGCTCTTTCCTGTAGTTCCACCTTTCTAGGATAGACTATAATTCAAAATAAACTCTGATTCTCCTTGTTGATAGATACTTGATTCTATTAGTTACTCAGTAATTAGCTATAAGACTTTCCCATAGTGATCCCCTCTTTTAAATTTATCACCACTGTATTTTTGACGGTGAGATTATAGCTCAGTGATGGTTCCATTTTGAAATTTCACCGTTTTGTCCTTCCCTTTCTGTCGCTTCAGTAAATTTGAGAACCTATTTTTGCTGTCCCGTTATATTTATGAAGATGATTACCATTCCTTTTCAGGTTTGCTTTCGTGGTCTCATATGTTTGTCTAGTGTACCAATTTCAATAGCTCTGTCTTTTTCCAGCTTATCTTTCAACCTCTTCTACTGGTCTTGGCAAACTTGGGTTCATTCTGGCACAGTTGTGTAATAAGCACTGGCTGGACTTTGGGAGAGAGGAACAGTAGTCAGGAAGGAGAAAAAACAGCAAAAGGCTGTTGTCAATATTCAATTTGGAAAGAAGCCTTTGGCATCCTGATAAATGCTGCTGATGTGGAACATTCAGAGAAATTACTTCAGCTTTGCAAAGTGGGTGGTAACAAACGTGATAGCCAAGAAGGCTTGAGAGGGGGACAAAGTTTCCCAAGTTGGCAGGAACTTAATTAATTGCAACAGGCTTCAAATGTTTTTGCTGTCTGCAGCTATATTTTTGTTTCATCTCTCACTTGCTAGTCTGCTCTCCAACTCATGCATTGCCATCATCTATTGATGTAGAAAGTGGGGAAAAAATTTCTTTGTAATGAGGGCATTTTGGTTTAGTTTTTCCCCCCTAAATAGTGAAACCATTTGGGGCCATCTCCATCTTTATGTTAGTGACCTGCCTCTGAATCTTGGGAGTCTAACTGGAGTAATTTATGAGCTAAATGGGATGTGACATATTGCTGCTATGTCTTCCTGAAGCTTTCTAGCTGATAGAGGATTTTTTTTTAATTTGTTTTGTTTTGGGCTTGCTCTGTTTTTTGTGCGCAGTTTCAGCCAAGCGGTAGCCCTGCTTTTTTGGTCTTTTCTGGCTTTAACTCAAGATGACATTTGTGGGAGATGAGAGAGTTTGAGGATACCAGGGAGAGACCCAGGGCGATTGGCTGCTGTTTGGCAGTGATTTATTAAAGCAGCTCTCCCTATTTCCCTGACTGAGATCCTGGTACATGTACTGCTATAAACCCAGCTAGCCAATGGTCTCACTACCTTCTCAGCAAAAGTGTGTTGTGTCATAGACTTTGACATTCAAGTTCAAAGTCTAAGAATTATTTCATTTTTAATGTCAAACATTGGCAGGTTGCAACTAAACTGTGGACCTTCCTTGCAGCAATCAGCCATTTTGGATGCATATTGCCCCTTGTATAATGTAAATGCAGTCTGCTTTGCTTTCTCAGACAAAATAACATATGTTGTGTAGTATTTTTTGAAAAGGATGAACACTCTTTGGGTTACAGCTAGACTTTGTATTACGTGCTTTGGGACTTTAACCATTAGGGGACCTTCTAATAGAAGAATCGGAGGACAAGGCAGGAAAATTACTGTGACGTGGGTTCTCTCTGCCTAATCTTTCCTCTTTTAACTAATACAAAATAGTAAACTTACAGCCGTGTTTCAGCCCTTACTTATAGGAAACACAATACAGAACTGATAAAATCATTAAATCATTATTAAGTATGCTCTACTTCAAGCTACCTGGATTTAATTGCTTTACCTTAAAAAACCCACCAAACCCCCAAACAAAACATTAACCACTAATTGAACAGGCAAGCAGGCAGAGGTCTGAAGTTTCTGGGTTAATACTATGTCACTTACTGTTTTTAAATTGTCATACAGTAAATCTACATGGACTGGTTTTTTTTCCCAGGGCAGACCAAAGAAAAGGATATGCTTTTTGTAGTAGGCAAGTCTGCAGTAGGCAAAATCTTGCCTTTTTTCTTTACCATGTCCCACCCCTAAGCCACACAAGATGTGAATGAACTCAAAATATTGCTTTTCTTTTCTGCAGAAAGCCTGTCTCAGTAAGTCACCAATTAGTACATTTTATATAGAGAGATATCAGTATATTACAATGGGACTGTTGAGAGGCGCCAGGGTAGGCAGAACGTATGTTTCCAAACCAATTTACAGGGAAACTCACTGATATATGCCTCAATGTATCCTGCCTGTAGGTGTTTATCCACGTGCTGTGAGCGTGTACTGACGTACACACCTTTATGTCAGTGTCTCTCTGTATGTGTAGAATGTATGAGCATGTTGTTAGTGGGAGAAGCAGTGGTGTTCACAAGCTGTGCTGCCTCTTCGTACTGTCGCCACCCATGTAGGTTCTGTGTCTAAAGCTGGTTGACTTTGAATATCACCTAGCAAACTGATGGGAGTTAAAAGCTAAGAGGATGTGACCTTAAATGGTTAGCAATGACACAGCATGCTAAGTTTTTAGCTTGTGAAGGATAAAGCATAAGAGTTGTCTTAGGAAGCTAGCTGATAAATAATGACACTGTGAGCCAAGGGGACAAAAAGGTAGTGAAAACATTCTCCTAGTGATTATAGATAGAGTAAAATTATTCATCAAAACATTTGCAAAGATGCATTAGGCTCAAGAAGCTGTTTTGGGTCTTACAGTCTGATAAACTAGATAATTAAAAATTTACCAGTGTCGTTGAGAGCTTCTAATTATTTACCAATTTTTCCTTGACAGCATGGTGCTGCATATTAGACCTAATTGACATTATATCTTAACGTATGTATCAGAAGTAGAAATGGACAATCAGCATACGCTGATATTTTCCTTTTGTTACGATGACAAAGGAAGGAAATATTCTGTTGTTATACTGTCATCACCATTCTTAGGAAGTATCCAGTATTTAATATTTTATATTGTTGTCTTCATTTACAAACATTCATTGATACACCAAACATCCCAGTGCTGAGTATTTTCCTTATTTTGCAATTAGGGAAATAGAGAAAAAAGGGTTATTTTTGTCTTAAACATCAAAGTACTGAGTCTGCGGGTTTGTAAACTGGCTATCCACCCTTTTAGTCCCTCGGAGTTAAGTTTTCAAAAGCCTTACACCTATTTTTGCCTGAGAAGCATCCACCTGTGCTTTATTTCTACACTGGGAAAATGTATTCTTCCTATTATTGTGATAAATCTGCCCTTTGCACCTTTACTTCTTGTGTTACTGGTTAAGCAAACAACCTGTCTGTTTTTTTAATCTGCTGCTTTGCTCAGTTCTGCACCTGGTCACTACTGACACTTCTATGCTCACCCTGGCTGTTTTATCATCCCATCGCGGCCTAAATGGAAATCATAAACTTTCTGGGGCAAAGACTCTTATTGCATGTTGCTCCAGTGTGCAGGCAGCACATTCAAGCAAAATATTTGAGTATTATTTCTGGAAGATACCGTAATACATCTTGTGGTAACTATTAGTAATAACCACCCAAAGCAACCCCTACAAAATTAACTTTACAGCCATTGTTCGAATTCAGTCAAAGCCATCACCTAATATTATTCGTTAATGATTCTGTCATGCTCTTCTTTCAGAGTACTAAGGTTTTTTTTCAGCAGAACTCCTCCTTGAAATAGTGTGCTTAACATAGATGGAATAAAGCTGATCATGAAAAAGTTGATTGAGGGTATTTTGTACTGAAAAGGTGAGCCTGTGAAATTAGAGATTTGGATTGGAAAGTGCCTTTGTTGTTCCATCTAGTCTAATTCTGCACTGCTGCTAAACAGCGATATTCGGCTGCCTATTCTCACCTTGAATATTCTATTTCCCTTAGTAACAATTTTATGGTCTGCCCACAGCATCGTGTTGAATAGCCTCTTGTCAAATAGCCTCTTGTCACCGAGTTGGGTTTTTATATGGATTTTCTCAAATGCAATAACATAAAATACTAAAATAAAAAATAGCAGTAAATGGTAGAAGGTAGGAAATTTAAAGAGATATACGTGAGATAGCTATCAGGAAAGCTGTCAGAACACACAAGGCAAAAAATCAAAGCAAAATAATATTAGAGCTGGGAGTCAAAGGAAACGAGAATATAGTCTGAGTTCAATAAAAACAGTAATAAAAAGATCACAATATAATAAGAAAAATGATACATTTAATAATCTTACTAAAATTGAATTAGAAAAGATGCTTTTAACACATAGTAATGCTTGTCCATTTTGATAAAGCATTCCACTGATTTTCTGTAAGGCAGCAGTTAATTATCAAGGTACAATTAGCACTTAGTAACAACAACAGGGAGAAATGTTCCCTGATAACTGTATAATCTGATGTATCTGGACAAAAACCATCCTAGCATTTTAAAAGGAAAAGCAAGGAAACACTTCAAAATGATGCTCAGTGAATTCTTGAAGGCAGGAAGGCAGAATCAGTTAATTTGAGAAGTTAAATGCAGAACCACACTATGGGAATACTACACACAGGGAATCAAGATGTCATTGCTTAGTAATCCTGACACTTTATTCAATATATTCAAGTGTATATTATTTACATAATCCTCATGTGTGGAGAGGAACATCCTACATTTGACAAACAGCCAAGATGTGACGAAACAGAACATGCAGGGCATATTGCTGCTTTTCAGCAGTGCTGCTCCCTTGGATTTGCTATAGATTTCTGGAAAAAGCTACTTAATAAAGCTTCCAATACCCCCTCTCGCTGATAGTTAATTTCTGCCACAAAATAACAGAGAAGCCTCCCAGACCTCCTATGTGAAAACTCGGAAAAAGCTCCTTATCTAATCAAGGAGAGGAATCTCCTGACTCACTTTATGGTATTATACAAACACGTGCACCCTGTAGGTGGTCGACCTGTTGAATGCTAACCCCCAGAGCATGTTGTAACACATTTTGTTAGACACAATGGTAAACTGAAATGAGATGTAGCAATTTAAAAATTCTTTTTGGCACATAAAACAAGAAGAAACAGGAGACTTGAGATATTTCACAGTGATTGCTGTCACTGATGATGTTTCTAATATTCCTGGCACTGTTAATATATCATTAAGTTAATGGAAATATTCATAGAATAATGACAAAATATTCACTATAGTAGCAGAAAAATATTTAAGGATGTTTTCATCCATCAAATATCTGAATAGTGAATTAAATTAGAGCAATTCACAGTAAACTGATTAGGAAACAGTGAGTAGGTAAAATAATTCAACTTAAATCAAAATAAGATAATTTTTCAAAATGCTGTTTGTTCAGGTTCCATTTTTCTGCAGGCACTTTCTTGAAAATAGCTGCAACCACTTCTTTAAAAGCTTTCCTTTTAATCAATATTTTTTACAGCAGTTGAGATTAAGTTATTCATTGTAGTGACAACAATATCAATGAACTCGTTTGGTCTTAATGATTTGATTCTGGCAGCAGCTACTAATTCTGCTTACTAGGAAATCCAAGGTTTTTGTACAAAGGTTAAAGATAGAAACGGTTCCTGGGATGGCTGACAGGGTGGATTAGTGCTGCAGTGCCCTGTAGGAAAAGGTCACCGCTGCAGTACCCAAGGGAGGGTTGTCACTGAGGGAGATGAAGTCGTGTCTAGCCCACAAAGAGAGGTTTGGACTTGGGTAAACTAGTCATTGGCAGGTATAAGTAGGATTTGCTTATTGTCTCGTGCTTATCTTTGCCTACCAACACTGCTCCTGGCTTCTAATCACCTCTGCCAGGTGGCTGTCATGTTGATGGGACTGTCAGCTGCTCTCCTTCCTTCTTCCTGCTCCCGACATTATTTGTTTGTGATGTTTCCAAATAGAAAATCTTGAGCAAGCACATCATTGCTGGGTGAGCAGGGGAAAATGGAAGACCTTTATCTGCTGGAAGAGGTTTTTAAGCTATGGAAAACTCCTTTAGGTTTTTATTCTATTTTTGATGTTGCATGCATATTCTGTGCTTATCTATAGCTCACTGAGAATTCATGTTCGATCCTAGTAGCTTTTGCATCCCATTTAAATGGGAGTAACTGAAGATCTCATTACTTAGGACTTTGAATGATTAGTCATTGGGGTGTAGGTTGTCTAAAGATTCCTCGAATAGTGTAGCATATAGTGGCCTTAGGAGACGATTTCACTCAGTTGCGCTAGGTAATATTGGCTATGAAATACAGCTTGCTAGAAAAGCGATGGCTCAGCAGTTCACCCTGAAATGTCACGCTATTTCAAAGACTTATCTTTCACAGTGCTGCACATTGCAAACTTACTAGACTCTACATTGAAGCCTACATACACAGTAAGAATACTATATGTGAATGGGAGTGCATGAAAAAGTGAGTTTGCAAAATGGCACCCGAATATAAGAAATAAGAAGTGATTCCCAGCTTTTGATTTGCATTTAATGGTACCTGGGTTACCAAGCCTTGTCCACAGCTGCATGAAGGGTGCTATCTGAATTTGATAAGCTGGTGGTCTGCTCTCACTTAATATGACTAACTTTGTTTAATACTGCACTAGAATCCTCTATAGGGGTTAGGTTTTTTCTTATACCATCTTCATGCTATGCTTTCTCTTCAGCCATACAGAGGGTCCAGGATTTGGGGTTTTTACTAGCTCTCTACACTCCTGTTATACTGCAGTACATTGTAAGGTAAAATAGGAACTGTCTTAACTGTTAGGAGAGCAATTGCAGATTATGACAGATGTTCCTTCTCAGTCCCAGAAACTAAACTTCAGTGTGGAGAGTGCCCTGATAAAATACATGTATCCCAAACTTCCACTGATTTTAATAACATTACAACTAGATAGTATGCATATATAGTACGCAAAAGTAACAGGAGTCCTCCAGGTTTGTACACAGCTCCTTAATCAATTTAACTATATAATCAATTTAGGAACTAGTCTATTTATGCCGGACACCATTTGCATGGATCCACACATATATTGCTACAGAACTGTAGAGCTTATTTCAGGAGAGAAGACATGGCTTGAAAAGGTAATTTCGTGTTTTTACCTGTTGTTTCTCACCCAGCCTGTCTGCAAGGAGTACTTAGTCACATTACAAAAGGCAGAGGAAACCAGATGACTAGTTTGAAGCGTTGGGAAGCAGTGAATTTTGGTTTGGAACATGAATATTCATCAAATCTGGCTCCCCTTGAATAATCACCAAGCACAACCTTTCTAAGGGAAAAGCTGTCAAGTCTGACGTACCGCGCAATCAGAACCTGACTTAGAAATTATTAACTTTGAGGTGGAAGAATCTTTTTCAAGCAGCATTAAACAGAGCATTTTAGCAGTTTCCCATTAAATTTTCTTCAGTATTTGTAAAGTTCATTGATTTCAGAGAAATAAAAAGCAACGATGTGTAAAAGACGGAGACTCAGTACTCTGGAGTAAACCAACTCCTCCCCCTTCAAACTTTTCATTTTAAAAGAGGATAAAAAATGCATGCAGCTAATGTAAAGGGGTAAATTAATCTGTCTCATATCTGGCAGTGTGAGATACAAGCAAAGGCAATAGGAGGCCTTCCTGCTTTCCCTGTTCAGCTGTATTATTTGCTATAATTTTAGGCAGACTCTCTCTCAACAGACTGAAGGCCGTGCAATAGCTGAGAAAATCAGGGCATTTAATGATGTCCTTAACTGCTTAGATGTCACATTTTTAGACATCTACGCTTGAAAATTTTGATCCCTACCCAAATCCTACACGTCATAAAGAAAAATGATGCTACATAATATCATCAAATCTGGTATTTTGAATCACTCAGAAATAAGTCCCAAGAACCCTCTAAGTTATGCTTTAATAATAAAGGAAATCTCTTTTCTCTAAGGGAAAGTCCTAGGAAAATGCTAATCCTAGGGCAAGGATGTTAGGGATGATTTATAGCTCAGAACATAAAGGGATTTTTTATGTTTATTCTAATACAAAAATGTATATTTGCATTATCCTTATGAATTCCTAATTCCTTTAAAAAGACTAGCTAGGCTCAGGCATTTAATTGTGGACTGCTTTAAGAAATATATTTCTGTTTTATCTGTTGTTGCTTTTCATTTTCAAATCTGTTTTGTCAAGTTGGTTTATATCTCAGTTTGTTTCATTTCTTCCCCAAGAGACTTCTGCTTTTGCGAGTGTCCCAAGGAACGGATTTTAAAAGAAATTACTTTCAGTAACAGAACTATAAATAAAATAATGAATATTTCCTTCAATAAACTCCAGTAGAATTTTGTGTATTATAAAAAACAAACAACCAAAAAGTCAGCAGAAAAAATTTGTTAGAAAAACCTAGACTGAAGTACTTGATAAAAGAATAATAAACAGAGCATCAGATAGCAGTAGATGTTAGATTTTTTTAATTTTTTTTTTAACAAATAACTATCCTGACTTTTACTGGCAGACTATTTTGATAGTGGAAAGGAAGAAAGGTATAATGAGATCAACCACACACTACACAATCTAGGGAAGAGCCCTTAATTTTCCAGGGTTGCACACTCAAATATTCCCAAGTGTAAGCCAGTTTTGAGTATGACCAAAGGCCTGAACCAGCAGCCTGTCATGTTCAATTATGCTGAATGCTTTTAATAGCAGTGTTACAGCAGAAGAGTAACTGCTGAGCAGCTTATCAGTCTTGGGAGACTCCTAGACTTTGCCGTGTTACAGGCCGACCACGACTGACCTGTAGCCATATCTTAATAAGAGGAGGGAGAAATCAAACTTAATTTTTTTCAAAGAAAAAGCTTGAATAAGTGAATAAAAAAACAATGGGCCATTGGAGTCTGCTTGTTTGTCATAACAAGCAAGAATCCTGTGATGTTTTTCGCAGATACCTGTAATAGCCGCACTCTTTTCTGTACATGGGAGCAGCTGCCCATAGCTGCAGCAGGTCAAGCCACAGACGAGCCTATTTGCAGACTACTGCAACTGGCTTCGGACTTGGACTTTGGTTTGGGACTCTCTTGTTTTAACTCTTCACCAGCAGTAATTCCAGTGATGTTTTGGCTCAATGCCTAGGTTTCTGAAGAATGAATCTGAAACCAAAAGCCAGCATGTGCTTAATCCAGTACATGGATCAGGTCCCTCAGCAGAGAAAGAGAGGCAATACCTAGGGAGGGGAAGGCCACACACGGTGCTTCACTGCTGAATGTAGAGTACCCTATGGCCACTTTGCTTTGGAACAGCGTGTATATGTTGTCTCCAATCTCCAGTTTTAATACAATTATTAAAAGTGAATCTTTAACTCATTTAACTATCATGTTTGTAACAATCATCTGTATTTAAGTATCTCACGATCAGAAAATTAGAATGGGGTTACTTGAGTACTACATGAAGTTCACATGAAGTTCTGTTAGATGCAATGGCAACTTTAGAGGTGCCAATTGAAAATTAGAGCTTTGAACAAAGGATAGGAGAGCAAGCGTCTTTATTAAGCCAGTGAGATAGCAAAAAGTGGAGGAAGGTCAGAGGTGCTCTGGATGTTCTCTCTGGTTTTTCTACTCCTGTGGAAAATGTCACAAAAGGTACCAAGATGATTGAAGAATTGCCTCGATGATACTCCCTTGCCTTTGCAGTGACTGAAGTGATACAGTCAAGAAAAGGGAGCAGTGGTTTTTGCAGGGGTTTCTTCTGCACTGCTGCAAGGAGAAAATGGTAGTCTCAGTTTATTTCTTAGCAATTAAATACTTACATAAAAGTTCCTCCTGTCATAGTTGGTCCTGGCTGTTATATTTCAGCACAATAGTCTTGATTGTTACCCAGTATAAGGTTAGCTATCCCTTTAGCCTGATTGTAGTCCTTCAAAACCATTAAGGACATTTTGTGACCTATGTTTCTGCCAGTAATTCTGTACTTCTCCTGGGAATTGAAATTTGGGGGGGGGGGGGGGCGGGATTAGATATGGAAATGAAGACTTTTTATAAAGGAAAAAGCCGTGGATAATATACACATTGGTTATTTGTAGAACAGCTGTGATCAGTAGTAGTACATATTGTACGCGTTGGAGATTTTAAGTGGTAAGTTTACACTAGAGTTTCCAGCCTGTTCGCACTATTGCAATACCCTCTGCCCTTTAATTTCCGCTGCTTCTGATGATTTTATGTGGTCTGTCAGAGAGCAAAGATTATCTGAATTTTAGGTTAAATGGGAGGGAACAGGGCAATTTCAGGTGAAAAATAAGTACACAAAGTACTTGAATAATGTAAAGACAACAGAGTTTCTCTGCTAGGATTGCACGGGAGGATTTTTGCTGCAGGCCCTGTGCCGCTGTCTGTAGTGCCTTTTGTCTCAGCTGTATGTGTCTAGGGTAAAGACGATGCAGCAATTCAATTCTCCAAACTCTCTGCTCCCTGCTAATGTCTAGAGCTCTGACCTTTGTAGGTAACATCCATCCTTTTTTCATGCAGGATTTGAGCTTGGTGTCCCTTTCTGCTGCAATCCATCACATTTCCACAACCTCTTGCTGTCTGGTCTGTTGATGTCTTTGTTGCATCCTAATTCTGCAACATTGCAGATCAGTATTTTCATTCTTAGTTCTCCTAGCAGGTGGTAAAAAGGACTCTCATCCTTTCTGTGTTCTTTCCAGCAGAACTGCAGGCTTCATGCCTATCCGTTACAGTATTTTTTCTTCTTTTTCACATGGAAAAACTGCATTGAAAAAAATAGTATGCATGTATTGTTTCTTTTTTTTCCTGATAATTTTAGATTCATTTCTGCACTTTCATAACTCGCCTAGGGTTGGGGTTTTTTGAGTGGTAACAATAAATAGCAAACTTGCTTTTCATATTACTAAAGTTAATTGAAAATTCACACAGTTGCGAGGATAAGTTGCACTTCAAATGTGTCTCGTTTGCAGCCCCAATGTAATCATCGTTTTGGAGAGATGTTTCAACTGGGTCTGAGATGAGGTGTCCTATGCAGCAAAGTGAGCTGCCTGGAGGGACCCTGCCCCCAGTGCCCAGCAGATAACTGTGTCTCCAGCAGCATGCAGTGGGCTTGGCACCTACGCCCCAGCAGATAGACAAGGCTCCTCACGTGCCAAAGTCGCCTCCCCTACTGTCTGTATCTGCTGCTACCATTCCTCAAGCATACGTGCACGACCCTGGTGGGCTGGGGAGGACCAGCCAGAGGCCTTTTGTCACTGTCATTCACCACTTCTTGTCTGGTCCTATCACAAAATCCTCTTTCTGCCCCTTGGGGCTGACCTCAGTGCGCTCCCCAGTCACCCAGAATCCCTCAGAAACAGCCAGAACCAAATTCCTTAAATGTTTGCTAGATCCTGACCTGTCAGGGGAGGAAATCCACTCGGGCAGTTATTTATGTGCCTATAGGGAGATCAGGCATTGTTTTTCTCCTGCTGAAGACACTTAGAGGCTGAAATGGGTCCCCTTTTTAAAACCTGCAATCCACACCACGCTGACAAGCTGTGTCAAGACTGTCTTGAATCCACGAGCACCATTTTTCTCTTTCAGTCAATCTGGCAATAATAGTAATTTCGGTACTTTCATCCCTTGGAAAGAGAGAACTCATAGGGAGATACATTAGTGCTGCCACCTTTTCAGCTGAAAGGGGTGCTTTTAATGTGCTGTTTCTCTGAATTTTGAGCTAAAATCAGCCAAGGGGAATTTTCTGTTATCCAGAAGAAAGACTACAACTTTCTAAAGGCTTTGGGCTCTTCTTTTTTGAAGGAAATTGTTTACAAAACAGAATGCAGCAATGCCTTCAGGAAACATCTGTAACTGTACTAGGAAGAATACCGAAAAGTTTAGGATGCATAAAAATTAGTTATTTTTGTTGGTTGTGTATCATTTGAGATTTGATCAAAAATTGCCATTTCTTTTTAAAGGAATTTCTCATATTTTGGCTCTGGTTTTGCATTAAATTATGAGTGGTTTTTTTTTTTTAATTTGTCACAAGACAAATTGAAATATGTTTGATTTAAGAAAAAAGAAATTATGTTTTTAATGTTTTTTTTCAAGCATCCATTTTATGTTATCCTTTATTATTCTATTATCTATAGGTTTTTTCATAGGACTAGCATATGGTATAATATTTCATTGAAGATGCTTCAATTTAGAAAAAGGTGGTTTTGTTCAGTATTAAGTAGACTTTTCCATATATCAATGATATTTTGCCCTGTCACAGTCCAGAATCTTGGGCAATTTACCTGGCCTACAACTCACTTCTTACAACCCTTTCTTCCCCAGGCTCTGAAAAATTGATAATGATTAGGTTGAAGCCCGAAGTAATTGTTCCATAAATGAGCTGCTTCTGCCCTCATTGGCAAGATGCTAAACACATGGCACAGGGATTCTTCAAGAGATGATGGGACCAACAAAGATTGGGTACCACTGGTATATGGAATAAAAATAGGTAAATCTGGAAGCTTTCAGTGATAGAATTGATCCCAATCGTGATCTCTAAGCAGAATCAAAATACTGTGGATCAATGATTGCTGTTAACGGCCATGTGAAAAGTGGTGATGTAACATAAGGTGCAACTGAATAGCATTTAGAATTGCTGCAAAAGTCTGGCACAGGTCAGGATCAAAGATAACATTAAACTCTTCAAACAGAGTTTATCTAAAACTAACAGATGTCAATAATCTAAATGCCCAAACAGCTCTTTAATGCAGAACAAGAAAATCTTTAACATTTGGGGAATTGAAAAAAAAAATCAAATAAATGCTAGGAAGACTAAACCTCTGCAAATAAGTTTGGTTCTGAAATCTGTATATTCTAAACTCAGCAGCCTGACCTTCATGGGGGAAAAGGCTAGAAGGGATTAAAAATCAGGAAAACCCCCTCCAAATCTCAAAACTGAGTAAAAATGCTCCATGAACCTATTTATTAAAAAGAGACTAAAGATATGCCTAAACTGGATGGATCTTTCTTTTTTTTTTTTTTTTTAAGCAGTCTGGTTCTGTGTACAGAATCATGTATGACTGATGTATTTAATCCATATTGCATGTTTCCTCTCTGAGAGACTTCTGCTTTGCCTCTGTCTTCACACGGCTCTGTATTTTCATGAGAGTTACAAACTATAATTTTTTGAGCCTTTATGTTTTCTGCAAAGTTTGATTAAAATCAGCCAGCAGTTTTGCCCAGGCAGCAGTGATGAGCAAGGCCCTGAAGGCTAGATATGCAGAGTATGAGCATTGAAGCCTTCATTCCTTACTAAATGATGCTAAAAATCAGGTCATGCAGAAGCAGGAGAAAGTCCCTTTCTACTTTCTGCTAAAGTAGTAATCTGGGTCTTTACTCAGCAAAATCTGTGAAATTAACAGCAAATGTGAGCGACAGTCCTGGCAAACAAAACCAGAAGAAACAGCTTTGTGTTCTGCTTAACTTGTCCTTTGTCAGACAGGTTGTTGTCGTGACGCTGACTGCAAACAAGTAAGCCTGTTAGGCTTCAGCTAATAGGCTTACCCTGTTATCTGAAAATATTTGTGTGGATCAAGCTCTCAAAGAGTTTCAAGGGTGAAGACTTTTAAGAAGCCCTTTAGGCATCGAACTAGCAGCTTTTCACACAGTTGCAACTTGTTGCTAAACTCAGCAAACCAGCACCTTGTCTTCAGACCTGCAGGGAAAAACTACATTGAAAGAGGGTGTGCGGGAGGAAGCCCATTGCTTGCAGTTGCTTCCTAGATAAAATTCATCCCACGCTTTTGGAAGGGCTGCGTTTCTGACTGTGCTCACTCATGGAGGGAGGCATCCCGCTCCCGGGGTGCTCTCCCCACTCCTCGGATGGCAGTGCAGGGCTGCGAGCTCTGGGGCTACGTTATGCCAACTGGTAAGGGTTATCAGGGAGTGTTGTAACGAGGATTGGAGGTGTCCCGCAATAAGTTGTTGCTTTCAGCTTACAGTTGTAAAGGATGATTTAAACAAAAGAAAAAAAACAAAAAAAGGGCATGAAATTGCAAATGAGATATAACAATTTTGGTTTAGTCTCTGCCTGCCACATCTTTTCGTCATCATCATAGGACAATGTGGGGTAAAAAATGTCTCTCAGAAGCCAAAACCATCTCCAAACTTTGCTTTACTCCAACAGCAAAGCTGCATAAAGCTGCTGTTTTTAAGTGTTGCTATTTCATGGAGAGTTATAGGATGAGTGTCATGACCAGAATGAACAGAGATTCACTTCTTATCGTAGTTAGGTATGTTTTTTTCTTCAGATTGAGTTTAATCGGTTGCAAGCAGGAAAAATAAATCTCTGCTTCTGCACATAAGCAAAATAGGATAGATGGTTCTAGCGACAAATATTCTTAAAAGTGAGAGACTACACACAGCAGAGGAGATTACCAGTAAATTGGACTTTGACATCAGGCAAATAATTACTGGGAAGAGTTCTCTGAACAATTATCAGGAGGGTCTGTTTGGTTTCTTCGTATGCTGTAAAGACAAGTTTGAGTAAAGAGCTTTGATTTTTCAGTACCTCCCTCCCAGCTGAAGCTGTGACTGGCAGTTTGCAGACGTGAATGGCAGATACTAATCTCTAGGTATTTAAGGTGCTGGTTTCAATACGGTTTTCCTTCAAATACAAATGTGGAACTCATGAGATGTTTCTTTATGCTTGTGGGATCTCATTTCTCTGTTCACTTTTGGGGATGCGAATTGACCACATACAAAGTGAAGAATGACATTTTTACTTTTTAAAGTGATGAAGTAACAAGGAATAAATTCTTATAATGTTTTTGTATCTTCTGAAGAACTGTATAGGCACTGTAATTTGTTTATTTATGTCCATTCAACTGATATTAATTAACTTGTTTGAATCTGCATTTGAAAAATTTAAACATCTCTTGGACCCAAACAGTGTATTAAAAGCACAACAAACAGCAGCAGCAAGATAATTCCATCAAAAGATTTTCTCCCTTGGTTTGTTATGATATTGTTAACCGTTCTCGATGGAATTACTTCCTTACATCTTGCTTCAGCCCATATATTACTATTTCCATAGACGGTTTGAAATGTAATTAAAAATGGATGCTGTTTATCTGCCTTGTGCAAAAAAAAAAGAACTGTGCATTCCAGGAACAAAATATCTTTTCTAGTTGGATATTTATTATTTTATTCAAGTAACACTTGCCTAAATTCCATTTTGCAAAGTTCCTTCTTCTGATTGTTGATACATTCTGTTATGAATTTAGAGCTAGTTAATGACTTTCTGCTGTCACTATCATGTCAGATTAAGCATTGTATTCAGAAATAAGTGGAAACCAGAAGGGGTTCTGGCAAAGACTTATTCAGATCCTGAGGTGTGGGTATGCAGGTTTTACAAGGTATGTATAATTATCACAAGAAATGTAAATCTTCCATCAGTTCTTTTTTTTTTTTTTCCTGCAGGCTCTAAAACCAAATTATTTCTTAAAGCACTTATTAAATGCTTGGAAGAAGAAATATGGAAATACATTGACCTTGCAAAAATGCATTTTGCTTTAACTGTGCTCTTGGGCTAGAAGTAATTTCTGTAGCAGGATATAATTTTCTAAGTGGATCTTCTTATAAAAATATTTCAAATTCAAATAAAAAATTCTCCCAAAGTGATACTGCATGAAAGCAGATGCATAAATGCATTGCTATTCTTTTTAATTGTAAACAATTTTCCTTAGAATATGCTGAATGAATCCATTTTGAAATGTACATGGCGTGATTTTCTATCTGTGACCTCAAAGCAATTCAGGATTAACGCTTCAGTGGTTGCCTTGTTTGGCTGTGACAGGTAATGCATTACACTTGCTGAGGAAAAGGTGGTGAAGTATGAGTCCGACTGGCTATGTTTTCATTTAGCTATGAGGATAAAATAGCTATAATGAAATTTATAGCCCCTGCAAGTTTCTGGTTTGATTCAGGGCCTGGGCTTTGGCTCTCACAGTCTGTAGATTGAAACAAAGTATTGATTTTATGAACTCTGTGCCATCTTGAATCTGTCTGTGAAGGGTCAGTGTAGCTGTTTTATGAAAAATGAGCAGCTGAGCTCACAGTAAAAGATTTAGAATGGATTAATTCATGATGAATTGAACCTTGAAGGAGAAAGTTTGCTAGCTGATACATTGGCATGCTAATGAGGAGTTGCTTTGAGTAAAACAGTCCAATTATTTTCTTATCTTTTCTTCTTAATGAGCTAAGAGATCAATTCTCTTCTCAAAAGTCAGTTGGGGACTAGCTGTAAAGTCTTTATTTTAGTCTGAATCCTGCCTTACTCTCCTGAAACGTGTCCTGAAATATGGGTGTCAGAGATGATGGTTCATGGCAGCAGCCTGGACTGCGTTCACTTCGCTGGTGTGCTGTAGAGAAGCAACATCCACCTTCATGGAGTGCGTTGTGGAGTCTGATTTATGCATTGCGTTCCCTGTTTTATGGATTTTATGTGTGTGGGACTAGCTTAAGCACAGACTGAAGGTCAATGAGTCCTATCTTCCTCTGGCAGGGCTTTACTTGTATGAGTAGAGTAAGGAAAGGTGTACTAAGTTTTATGTTAATGAATCCTCAGATGATGCAGGTGTCCATGTCCCTCTCTTAGAGCCTCTGGATGTCTCTACACAATTGTTCATGGAAACATAAAACAGCCAGCTGTGTGCAGCTAGAGGAAGGGATAACACCTCACTGCTCATCTTTGATCTGCGCTTAGTATGGCTTTGTAGATCCTCAAACACATACTCGGAAGTTTCTGCTTAGCCCCAAATGTTACTCTTTTGTCATGATCTCGGTTATCTCATTTGTCCTCTAAGACCCCAGCAGCAGAAATACACATGGGCACTGCCCTGTATGTACCCGCTATGGTGATGAAGGATTAGAAGTGTTTAAAAGTGTTTTCATATTTTGAAAGCTCAGAGTTGCTACAAAAAGCAAGTAAAGGTTGTTTTGCTAAACATACACAAGTCCCTGGGGTTGTGTGAGTTCCACTGGCATTAGCAAGAACGTGACTAAGGATTTCTCATTCCTTAGCAAGACATGCAAGGATCGTAGGTCTACTACTGTGGTCTAAAGCCCTTCATGTGCAGTACCAAGTATGTGACAAATAGAGTGCTATTTTTTATTCAGAGTTACAAACCTCCCTAGATAGAACAGTTATTCTGATTAAATGAATGCTTTAAGAGAAAAGGTTTTGGTTTTGTTTTCTAGAGCTGTATTCCGCAAGCTGTAGTTCCTGCTTCTGCTTGCAAAAATGGGTAATGAACAAAAGAAAAAATGCCAGCAACTTGTCAAACTGTGCCAAAGGCTGGATGCATTGAAGGTACCATACTTTTCCATCAGACTCGATAGCACATTGATTGGAGTCTTGCTGCCTTCATGTGTCTGATGATCCACTTTGGAAAAGCGTTTTCATTTGCATACTTAGGCCACTTTGGCTGGAGGTGGTCTCAAAAAACAATGAAGTACGCCAATGTTGAAACAAATTCCAGGCATTGACCCAGCTTATCAGTATCGTGGACTTCAGTGAGCTGGCAAGTTTAAGGGCTTGTAGGAAAATGCCTAAAATAGAAACAGGAAGAGTGGAAGGAACAATCATTGTGGTTGGGCGCTCCGCCATGTCTTGTCTACAATTAGAGGCTGCTTTGATTTTCTGAAAAAAGTACTGTGAAAGGAAAATATTTTAGGTATCCATGGAGCTAACACAGATTGTTGGTACCACTTCCTCTTGTCATGTACCTTCAGGATTCGTTGCTCTCCCATTGCAGTGCATTTTGTATTCTTCAGCCATCATGCAAAACATCTAGAAAATTTGTTGCATATTTTTGCAGGTCTTCATTATGTAGGGTACAATCAAGTTTTATCTGGCGTGTTTCATTGCATCTTGGCCCTAGAGCTCTGTTGCTTGCCCACCTGCTGAGTGGAATAATGTCTTATCCCATGCAAAATATTCCTCATTTGGTTCATATACTTCAGCATGTGAACTCAGAAGTGGATTGTTTTCAAGCAAAGAAAACCAAATACTTGTGGAAAGCAAGCACAAAAGTGTCATGAGCACAGCCGAGTGCAATTTATCTTTCCATTTGAGGGAATACTTGTGGGAATACGTTTCTAATCTTTGTTCAGCTCTACATACTGATGTTAAGCACTGGGTATTTTGACTTCAGACACCTTGCTATTTCTAGA
Organism: Gavia stellata; assembly: GCF_030936135.1. NCBI lineage: Eukaryota > Metazoa > Chordata > Aves > Gaviiformes > Gaviidae > Gavia > Gavia stellata. The sequence goes on from NC_082597.1 coordinate 43,878,537, forward strand.
ACAACTATGTGGTAGAAAGGTCAATGAGAGGATTATTATGGAGAGATCTTTTCAGTACTAACGCACACTAATGACAGCGAGACAAAGAGTTATAGTGGCCACTAACCAATTGTCTAGATAGCAAGTTGTGGTTTCCTCACCTTCATGGAGTATTTGATATGATCAAGGAGTTGGAACTTTGCTTGTAGCATTTTGAGCAATTTGTGGAGCACTGGGATGTGTAAAATATTCATAGCCACCTTGGGCAATTAGAGACAATGTGGAAGTCTTCTCGAGCAGAAGTGTTATTTCTTGCTTCAAAACGGGCAAGAACTGTTCAGATTTGAAAGATGCAGGCTAGAATTAGAGGATGAGTTTTAGCTAGTGCAAATAATCTCATAAGTACACCTAGTGCATCAAAGAAAAACACAGATCTAAGCAGAAAGAATATCGGTAATGTTACTGCGAAGAGCCTGGGCAAACTCAAAGAGCATGAGGTATTTTTCTGGATGAAGGTTGTAACACAGGGGACGTAAGTCTAACCAGGGGACATGAGGGAAGCCACCCCAGGTGCCTATCACATGGTTGGGCACACTTTTTCTAGCTCCCAATGTGAATGGGCCTTCCTACTGCAATACAGCTTCACTGCTCAGATTCAGTCCTGTGTATGACTGAAGTGATGGAATAATTATCAGAATTATAAAGTTGATAAAGCTGAATGTTACTCATGCTGTGTGAAAAGAACTTAATGAGGTTGTAAAAGCACTCAGAAGTAACAAAAGCTTTTCGTGTGTAAACTTAATTCAGATTTCTTGCGCACATACATTTACAGGCAACCATGGTTTGGTCAACCACAGCCCCCAGTCTCTACAGTCCTTATTTTATATAATGTGTAGATTGAGGGCATTCAGTTTTAAAGCAGTTATTCGGCATTTTGTATATTCCTTGTTATTTATCATGTGCTGCCCCTTATGTTATTTATCATGTGCAGCCCCTTATTTTATTTATCATACACCATTCAAACAGTTTTCTAAAGAGAAAAGGGCTCTTTTAAGGTGCTTTTTAGTGTAGTGTCTGAGTATCCACATTTATCAGAGACTGTTTTCAAACTCATTTGTGCATGTATTGTGTCCATTTTACAGATGGAAAGCTGAGGTACAGCAATAGTAAGACCAAAAATAGCTGTTGGTTTTTTACATGCAGTTTGAGTTGCTGGTAACCTGAATTTTAAGATACCCCTGCAGAAAACTGTAGGTTCAAAGCACACATTTGCATGCATTACATCTTTGCAAGTCAGATGCTAAGCTCTAAAGAAAATAAGAAGCTCTTTATTGGTGTCCAGCTTGTTAAAAATGTTGGTTAAAGCAGTGATCTAATATCTTGCAGGTTGCAGGGAGTCTGGTACACCCAGGGCTTAAATCATGCTTCATATAGTCCCTTTTGTTACAGGAGTTTTTCAACTTCTTTGAAAAATGAGAGAAAGCAGCTTGCTTTAATGCAAAACTCAGATTCTCCCTAGAGCAGACCTTTTATAAGCACTAAATTAATGAAGTGTTTCTACAGAAAAAATAGTATGTGGTTGTGTTATCAAAAACGGTGTTGTTATGTACATTCACAATGAGAGTAATGACTTCTGGGCTGTTTGTTTGCTCTCCATTTGTTGATTTGAACACAGAACCAGGCAGTACACAGCAGGCTGAGCTGAGCTGCTGGGTAGGGAGGAACCTTTGCCCAGTTAGCTGAAAAAAATCTTGGCAGACATATGCAAACAGTGCTTTTGAAGAGATCTATAAATTATCCAGGTCTGAGAGGATTTCTCTTAGAAAAAGCAAAATGCACATCCTTAATGTGAAGATTATGGCTTGCTGAATTTTAACGTTCTTCAGTTCCTCTTGGGATCTAGGGGTTTCTCAAAGAAAAGGTTGCCAGAACTTGTCAAAACAAGGCATTTTTCTCTTAGCCTCACTCTCCCAGATAGCTGAACTGCATTTGCTGACATTTCCTTTTAAAGAAATTGACCTGAGGCTGACACCCAACAAGAAAAAAAAGCAGATTTTGCCAAAGTTATAAGTAGCTAAAATGTGGTTTTACAAAGGGAAGTGGTGTCAGGCATTAATAAGCAGCAGTATAACCTGACCCATCATAAACTCTGTAGGATGCATGAAAAAGAAAAAAGTAAATGAAAGATAAAATGAAAATGAAAGATGACTCTTAGCCAGTATACTAAAAGGCTATATTAAGTCCCTTAGGTACAGTTTGACAATTAATATTGTTTTGATGAGTGGTAGGAGGAACAAGAACAAAAATTACAGTGAGAATTTGCTTCAGACTCCCAAGAATGGGGTTTCAGTCTCAAGGTGATGCATATCTAATTTTACCAGATTTGTTTGTTATACCTTTGCTAGTTTAAAGGAGAAACGAATATGAATCATCAAGAATTTTTCCAAATTATAAATGTGGCATCTTCATTATCCAAAAATTATGTTAACTCATCTGATAGCAACTATACTATCCAAACATGGGGAAAGAGGGCTGAAAAGGTGGAAAAAGTGCTGAAAGATAAAAGATTTAGCTGCATTGAACAACTTAAAACAACACTGGACAATGCACTGAAATAAGCACAGGACAACAATCTTCACTGCCAAAAGGGTGGATGATACAGTCTGTTTTGTTGGAGTTTTCCATTTTTACTATGCATTTTCAAAAGGTTGATACAAAACATTGTGTAAGTAGGAATCAGTTTCTCTAATAGTCCTTAGAAAAATGCCTTACAGGAAAGAAAGAGATTTTGGATATTCCTGTTTTTTAAAGGCATACTGACTATTAGCAGAAATATGAAAGCCTCCAAATTTAGAAAACATATTGAGCACCTGTCATAAGAAAAAAAAATCCAGACAAATATAGTGATGACTCTGAAAGGTCAGTAGTGGAGGTGTCAAAATAGTCTTCTATATACCTTACAAGGTGGCCATGAGTGTTCCCAGAACCCACTAATAATCCTCTGGTGAGTGAGGTGTGATGAGTGTGAAACACCACAGAGAAGCCATAATAGAAAGGAAACATGATCATAGTTATTTTTGCCTGAAAACTTCAGCTGTAGAGAACATTTTTATATTTTGTGAATCAGCTAAACTATTTCAGAATTTAGAAAATGTGAATATTCTTACACAAAAAAATGAGCATGAAATGAAGTACCAAAATTAAAATAGAATAAAATAACAAACAAACATGGTGAAACAGAATGAAACATTGATCTTTGTCCCCAGGCTCTTAGGGCAGACTCAGAAAACTGATGGTCAAGTATTAATTGACATGAATGTCATTCATACATTAAAAGTTCACGTTGCTTGTTAAAGTACCCAATATATCTCATTTTGGATCTGGCTTATGATTTTTTTTTCCTTTTTTTAAAGTATCTTTTAATGACGGTATATTATCTTTTCTAAAACCTAACCACATTTAATATTATTTATGTTTTTATCAGTCTTTAAGGTTCTCAGTCTTAACACTGTTATACAAGGTATATTCCCATGTGATACATAGCATTTGAATAATGGCTTTTAGCATCAACGAAATTCCATATCACATTAGACAGTGAAAAATACAGAAAGTGTAAATGACTAGTGCTTCAGAGATGGTTCTTAGATGAACGTGGGCAGCCTATAAGGTATGATATTATAATTGCTTAGATATTAAATTTTATTATTAAATCACTCATGTCTGTATTACCTGGAAATGTTGCAGAAGACATATTTATTTGTAGCATTTGTAGTAATTGTACTCAATGGTGGAAATTGCAGCACTGTAATAAACTCTTGCCCTCTGAAATATGTTTATCTTGTCATTGAGCGGGCTTACTGATGACATTTTCTACCTTTTGCAAAACAGCAACAATGCTTGCTGCAGTTGCTGTGATACAAGACTAGTGCATCAGCGCACATTTTGTACTATCCAGTTTGTTGTCACTGCTGTTACGACTTTCTAAAGTCTTCCATGAAGAAGTGGACAAGTTAATTTAATCTCCCAAAACACCACGTGTAAAATAAGGATTCACAGATATTTTCCTTGTTTGCTCTGAATGACTAGTATCAATAGTACTGAGCTTTAACTTGACTTGTGGGATTGAATTCTAGATTTTCTGTAAAAGGCAGTTCTCTCCAGGAGTTATGTGTCCAGAACAGGCTTTATCAGCCATCTCCTCTCTAGGAGAGGGAATGACATAAAGAGGCACTTTCAGTGAACAGATCATCCCACAAACCTGAGACATTTTAAGCCAGGATGAATTACCTCCCAGAGAAGACTGCTTCTTTGTACTGGTTAGAGAGGGCACCTAGATAGATAGCTTAAATGAGTTACCTAACTTTTATATAGCTAAAACTATAGGAGATGAATCTCACTGAAAGTGATAAGGTGAATATTTTTCAAACTCTGTGGCCTGGGAATAATCCAAAACAAGATTAACAGGTGGAGATGCAGCAAAACTGGGAGTATACTGTTGTGTATGGCAATAACCTAAGAGTCATAATGTAACACCATGGAGAAGCAATTGTGTAGAGAAGGGTCTGAGAAACACAGATGAACCTCCCTTCCATGCAAAAGCAAGGCTTTTGTGAGAGTAGGTAAACAACATTTCTATAAAAGTAGCTTTTCTCTCATTTGCATCCTCTGCCTCAATCTCCTAAAGCAGAAGAGCTGACAGCCTCTGTTTCTTGAGACATGTGTTCTCTGCCAACTCTGGTGACTGTATTGTCAAGGAGTCCTATTTTGATGACACTGCACCCACTAGACAAAGGCTGAAGACAAGAAAATAAAATTTTTGGAAATACTGGCTTACTGCTGACAGTTGATCAGGCTGCAGAAGAGATACTCCTTTTATTTTTCTGTAGCCTGGAAATCCATCAGCTGTTCTCCAAGCTATTAATAATGCTTTGGCTAGCAATACCAGGTAGGTTTAATGGATTTTCCTGCCAGTGTACTGAATGTCATTGCAATGAAGCATGAAACAACCTGTTTTAATGACTTACAGTAGTGCTTGCTTAGACCTGATGTTAATTTTTTTAAAAGGCACCTGGGTCTTTCATTAATTGAACAAGAAACCGCTTGACAATGAGTGAATAATTAATTAAAAAGTCTGAAAACTAATATTCATTGCACATTAGGAAATATTACTGAAAATTTTCTGGTAAACCTACTGAAGAATAAGTAATCACATCTATTGATTTTGAGATGCTTTCTGCCTATTGACACACAGCATGTAAAGTAGATATGCTCCTTTCTCTGCAGCTGGGATGACAGCAGCTCAGTTAGTAGTGGCCTCAGTGACACTCTTGACAACCTCAGCACAGATGATTTGAATACCACCTCATCTGTCAGCTCTTATTCGAATATAACTGCCTCTTCAAGGAAGAACACTCATACCCAGGTGAGTAGCTTTTCATTGCCGTTTCTTGCAACACCCCACAAGCATGCAGAATAACAAAGAAAAAAGTTTAATATAAATGCCTCTGAAATAAATGAAATATTCATATTTTACAAAGTCCTCCACCACAGTTGTGTGCAAGAAGCCCATGGACCCCGTTGACCCAACCCTGGCCCGTGGGCTGACACCTCAGATGCCCTGCTCCCAGGGCACATCCCACTGCTGAAGATGCCAGCTGGCCAGACCCTGCTCTGCCCACCCTGGGGGAGCCCCCACTGGTCCCAGCCCCAGACAGCCCCTGGCCCCTGCTGCACCCTAACACAAAAAACCACCATATGACTGGATCCGTGGTGAGTGGATTTCTACTCACTTCATCCCATTGAAGTATCTCTTTCAACAGATAGCACAGTTTAAAATAAGATAGTTTTCCTCTTTCATGAGCTGACACATACCAGGGAAGAAATAAATGGACTGTACTGTCCTTTCCCTGGTCTCTCCACTGGGAGAAAAGAGGCGGAAGGAAGGAACCCACAGGTGGCAGAGCTCCTCTTCTCCCCAATTAATTCCAGGAATGAAAGTGTCCCATGGGCCCACAAGCTGACAATGCATAGTCAAAATAGAGTTCTGAGCAGCGTACAGCCACAAGCTATATAGGTAATACATATATATGTGTGTATATATAAAGCCTTTGTGCCAGCTATCCCAGTACTTCTTCTCAGCTCCCCTCAAAATTGCAAGTAATGAAAAAGACAGTACAGAATGCTTGCAGGAGTCAGTTCCCCAAAAAAAAGAAAAAAAACCCAGAAGAGTTAGTGCCATGTCATCTCCTGTTTACAAGCAGGGAACTTCAAGACTGAACACTCAGCATAGGGGAAGAGTTGTTGCCTCCAGTGATTTGATCTCAAGTATTCAGGACACAAGACTGACATTCCCAATTCCATTTAGACTCCTGCAGGCAGCCAGTGCTTGCAATTCAGAGATCTGTTTTGTAGACGTACATTGCGGCAGACGTTGTCAACAGGAGAAGAACACATATCTGTCATTTCCTCCAGACAATGGGGAAATAAAGTTACTTTGGGAATGAAAATTACCTTAATCTGCAGCAGGACAGATTTCAGACGCATGTCATACCCATGCAAAGGTACTTGCACAGATGCCAGCATCCTTCAGCCCTTACCATTACCTTTCCCACCCCATCAGAGTCTCCCATGGTTGCTAACTGGAGATCAGCCTCTTCCCTTTCACATCAACAGTGATGGCCAGCTAGTCCTGGTTTACTTATTCACCTGCATCATCACCTGCATCATCATCGTTATGATTGCAAAATCTCAGGCTGCCTATTTAACTCTTTGCAGTTTTTTCATTCGAGTGATCTCATGTTCTACCTGCTCAACCAGATATTAATTGCAAATTGTTCAGTGATAGACAGAGATGTAACACATGTTCAAATGTTGCTTTCCTGCCAGAGTTGCTTTATGTTATGAAGGCTAGGAACAGACCTTTGTCAGGTCTGCCTTTACCAGGCAGATTAATCAGAACACACTGTACTCCATGCTAGCCTGCAATCTCAGTCAGAAGCTGAGATGAGCAGAATATATAAGTATTTTGCCAGCTGTTCTCCAGGTGTAAGACAGACTCATGCAATACAGAGACCCCTTTTGCAGTCTTTTTAAGTGATCAGAACAATGCAAACTGGCTATAGCCTGAGGCAGAAATTGCATATTTTGTTGATGTTTTCTTATTAAAAGAGGATTAACATCGCTTTTTGGATCCCATAATGGTGAAGAGAGGCTTTTAGAAAGTATCATACTTGTAATTTCTTGGAAATGATGCAGTTTGCTTTAAAAATGTATAGCGATGTGTGTATAACCATTCATTTATGAGAAAAGTTCTGGGAGCATTACACATGTTGTAACAATAACACTAATGAAAACTCTTTTGCAATATTTGTGTAGATGTTTTCTTGTGCTCTTTTCCCATCAGCCCTTACCCAAAATCTGTGCTAGCGTCTCCAAAGCACATACATACAAATTACAGAAGTGCAGAGAGCTTCTGCATTTTGTATGCCTCAAATGGCAAATATGTAAACAGCAACCGATTATTCTGTCAGTCATCTGATCAGTATTAATCCTACTTATGACAGCAGTGCCTAGGAAACAGCCACAGCGGGGTCTCTGTGGAGAAGGAGTTGTGGCAACACAGAATAATAAATAGCCCTCCCCTGAATGCGACCCAGTTTGCAGCCCCACTTCGGCTGGCTGTATGAGGATAGGGCTGTGGTTACATCAGACAAAAGTAACGAAGAGTGATACCTGAGAGCAGCACCACATTTTGCTGTTAAAGAGGGGTAGAGGTAAATGGGACTGGTGAGGTGATGATGTGCAAATAAGGCTCGAGGCTGAGGCCAGGAGGCTGCAGGGAAATGCTGGAGGAAGAGCTACAATGAACAGCCTGTCAGCGCAAAGAACGTGAGTCTTGTCAAACACAGAGTGTAGGGTCAGTCTCCAACGTTTCTATTTAAGCTGCTTTCACAGCTTCTACATTGTCTGTCTTGTTGGGCTGCTCCTTGCAGCACACCCTTATCAGCACGCACCAGGGAAAGCAGATGCCGCAGGGGTGTTAGGTCCTCACTGGGGCATCTTCCACATGGGTCTGGGTTTTGGAGCAAGCGTGACCCCAGCCAGTTACCTTCACCCCGCTGGTGGGTAGTGCTTGCGTAAGTCTCTCTGCTAGCTGGTCTGCTAGCTGATATAGCCAGAGTGAGTTTCTTGTTGGAAACAATTCGTTTCAGTGGAGACAAACCAGTAGAACAGCCATCAGCTGTAGCACTGGTAATTTTGCTGAAGAAGTTATCCTTGCTCAGTAGAGGCACAACATACTCAGTGCTGCTGGAGCAATATTCCTGATTCGGTCAGTGGAAGACTTGGGTAGGAAAAGGCATGAAACCAGACTGAGGTGATTTTAGTAGTATATTTAGGAATTGCCCCATTTTAGTAAAACCTCTCAGTGCAGTGAAATTCAGAGGGGGTTGAGGAGCGGTGAGGGTATCACCACTGCTGATTACAGTAAATTATGTTTCACTTCATTATGGTTTGTCTATGAAGGAAAGAGTTGAAATCTTTTGAAAATAAAAGAAAAAAGAAAAATCTCTTCTCAAAATGGGAATGTTTTAAAACTTCTGGGACCAGGATACTAATGTTTTAGAAGGAAAGTTTCCACAACCCTTGCTACAAATAAATCAGTATGCTTGTTCTCCTCCCCTCTTGTGATTTAAGAAATCAGCAGATGCTGAAGATGCTGCGACTGACCATTTCTCGTGTAAATCTTTTGCAGCTGAAGACAGACTCGGAGAAGCGCTCAGTTACAGACAGCGAAACTTGGGGCAGCACTGAAGAGCTGAAGAAACCAGAAGAAGATTTTGACAGCAGCATAGACAGCAGTGGCAAGTGGAAAGGCCTTCCCTCGGGGCTGTCTGAAGAGGCAGAGAAGGGGGGGCAGAAAGCACCTCTCTCTGTTTCACAGACCGGATCCTGGAGGAGAGGCATGACTGCACAAGTAGGAACAACTCCATCCAGGCACAAAGCAGGAACAAGTGCGCTCAAGACCCCGGGTAGGAAACTTCCGTAGTTCAGATTACAGCACTGAAAATTAAGGCTTTATACTTAGACTTCATTTATGAGCAGTAAGGAATCTTTAGTGGGCTAAAAATAATTAATGGATATTATCAGTGTGTGACAGACATGAGGAACTGTAAGCACATTGCTAGTTTGTCTCATGAATGACTACAAGCCAAGATTGTAATAATATACTAACTTGTTCATCCCTGTAACTGTTAGTTTGCTACATAGCATACTAATAATTTATCAATCATACATGAATGTATCCATAACATAAACTGTGATTACATATTGTTTTACTATCATTTGAGGATGTCAGCTTCTATTAGGGAATTCTTAAAAGTATTTTTGGGCTCATGTTTGCCTTATCTTTGTTCTCTAGAAAACCTATGCCTTTGATAACTGAACATATGCATAGAAATGGCAAAAGACTAGAAGCTGAGATAAAAAGGTTTAACATTCAAGTCAGGGGACTCAAAATGAGTGTTTCTGAACTAAAGCTGAATTGTCACATTCCAGATACTGCAGGTATTTGATAGTCCATTGTTAAGAAATTGAAAAAAATATCTTTTTACACACTTTCTTCAGTGTTAGATGAGTTCTTACCTTCTTCTGAAAGGCTTCTCAGAAGTAGTAGCCACTTTTGCAATCTAGCTTTGAAGCAGAAAATCCAGAATTGGCAGAAGACATCATTATTTAGACCATTTAATCCAGCATTTTACTAGGGAAATATTGACCCTTTATAGGACATTTTCTAGACCTTTATCCTGTTCTGACAAAATACTGCATAAGCATGCATTAACCCCCAGTTGTAAAGGTAACTAGCAAAGAACTCCTCAGAATAAATTCAAATCTTTTGTGACCCTCTTTTATTTCTTTGCAGTTTGGAACTGCTAAACGTTGGTCAGCCTCTGTCTATAAGATCACTGAGGAATATTGTTGCAATCAGTGGTCATATGGATGCAGAAATGACACCCCTGTAATAGTGATTCTAAAAGTAGATACTACAAGGGTTACCGCATACCAAGCAAAGTTTCCCAGATCTTCTGTTTTGCTGAAGGCGAGCAGGCAGCCACTGTGCAACACAGAACAGAGGCCTTAATTTTTGAAGCGTATAGTAATAGTCTGTGTGTTCGCTGTGTAGGAGTCTGATCCATATCTTGGCATGCGCATGTGTTTGCATAGCATAAAATGTGCACCACATAAAACCATGAGTGGATTTAGTTCTGACTTGTAGGTGTTGCTCTTTATTACAGTTTAGCTCCTTAAGACAAATTAGTCCACCCACCTCCAAAACTTCCATAATCACTTGAAGAGTGAATTAAAAATGTTGTTATGCTGAATATGTGGTCCTTATTAGGAGCATATGATAGATGCTTAAAGACAAATTAGAATAGAAGAGAAATGGCATTCTTTGTCTGCGAAGTTATTTGTAGAAGTAAGAAGGTGGTACTTTCTTTTAAGGTAGAAGAAAATATCTTATTTAAACCTTTCTGAATGTCGCAATAACATTATGGAGAAATATCTGGTATACAGGTATGTGTCTGTGCAGTACTGAAGACAGCCTCTCAGAAAATCAAAAATCTTGAAAAGATATCAAGGATATGACAAAGACTATTAACTCATGTAATTGCTATTGTTATAGCTCAAGAAGTTTCATACCGTGACAACATAATCTCTCTCTGATAATTTTGTGTAACTAAGACCAGAACAAATTTAGTTATAAGCTAAAAAAATGTAATCAGTGAAAACCAAAGATCTCAATAAGTACCACTACTTTCTACATGCATAATTCATGTCATACTTCTGGAAAAGTTAATTACTTGTCACGTTTTACTTTCAAATGTTATTCTCACATATAGAAATACTATTAACTGAAAAAAAACCCCTATTGCTTATAGTTCATTCAGGATAATTTTCTACATCTATGCTCCTCAGCTATATATGAAACTGGAAGTTCTCAGGAGAATTTCAAGCTTTTAATAATTAATGCTTACCTTTAATGTATCATACCTGCTACTGACTGCTGATGGGGGACTAAGGAGCAAATTGGTCTGTTTCCTTAGGGTAATTTTTCTATTTGTGTATTTTTTCATTTTGAAATTGTAACATTGAGTGTTAAAATTAGATATTGAGACATTGCAGCTTAAACACAAGTAACCTTATCAAATATATTTCTATTTAGGAAAAACAGATGATGCAAAAGCTTCAGAAAAAGTGAAAACTCCCCTGAAAGGAACCTCCATTCAGCGCTCTCCATCGGATGCAGGGAAAAGCAGTGGTGATGAAGGAAAAAAGCCTCCCTCTGGCATTGGGCGATCAACTGCTACAGGGTCCTTTGGATTCAAGAAGTCTGGGATGGGGTCTTCTACCATAATCACCACAAGTGGAGCGACTATCACAAGTGGGTCAGCGACTCTAGGAAAAATGCCAAAATCTTCGGCCATCGGTGGGAAGTCCAACGCAGGGCGGAAAACGAGCTTAGATGGTTCCCAGAACCAGGATGACGGCGTCCTGCACGTGAACTCGAAGACGACTCTGCAGTATCGAAGTTTGCCTCGCCCATCAAAATCCAGTGGCAGCGGGATCCCGGGCAGGGGTGGCCACCGCTCCAGCACCAGCAGCATCGACTCTAACGTCAGCAGCAAGTCTGCAGGTGCTGCTGCCACCAAACTGCGAGAGCCAAGCAAGATCGGGTCCGGGCGGTCCAGCCCCGTCACCATCAACCAGACAGACAAGGAAAAAGAGAAAGTGGCCGTGTCCGATTCCGAGAGCGTCTCGTTGTCCAGTTCCCCCAAATCCAGCCCAACTTCGGCGAGCGCCTCTGGCACGCCAGGACTTAGGCAGCCAGGATCCAAATACCCAGATATCGCCTCCCCCACCTTTCGAAGGTTAGTGGTTTTCTATGACTTCCTGAAGTTGCAGTATATAAAGCAGGGATTGTCAATGTGTTGCACAACTGGGCAAAAAGCCTTTTCAGGGCATGTTTTGCCACAAACATAGAACCACATGCAAAAAAATAAAAGGGTAATATTTTTTCACACAATGCAATTATTTCTCTAAGATCTAAAGTCCTTCCCAGACCTGAAATGGCTGTTCCTTGAGCTTTGAGCATTTTAGGTACAATCCCATAACAACAGTTCAAAGACTAGAAGAAGTTGGACTCGATGATCCTTACGGGTCCCTTCCAGCTCGAGTTATTCTATGATTCTAAGTTCAGGCACATGAGAAGTTCCCTCTCAATACTCCGATAAACCCCCAAGGGGAAGAAGGACGCCACGCTCAGGCGCATTCTGTTACTGGACCAGGCAATGCCATGGCCTGGTCGGAGAACTGAGGAGCTCTATAGATTATAATAAAGTATTTGTTTTCACGTTGTTGGCAGCTCCAGCTACAAATGTTTCATTATCTTAGCAGCTTTGTTACATCTTTCGTCACAAATATTAGCAAAGCTAAATTTCAATTGGAAATGCCCTATTGTAATGTTTCTGGAAGTACAAATCTGGATGAAGTACAAATTGGGATGGAGCACTCGCACGGTTAGCGAAAAAGCCAATAGTGCCCTCTTGTGTCTAATTACCAAAACAGCATCTCCAGGCTGCTGGGGAGCTGCAGCTGATTTTTGTGGGCTTGGTAATATGTAAGATGGATTCTTATGTTATTAGCCACGCTTACTTTACATCGCGCTACGTTTTGCATTTATTTCTTATTAATTTATGAGCTGCAGCTTAAAATTTTTCCAGTAAGTCATTAAGCCATCACGTGACTTTTTATTTCAACAGTTTTAGAGCATTTGGGTTGGTTTTTTTCATCATCACTGTAGAATTTTCTTCTGTAGAATTACTGGAAGCAATTATGTGAAACACACCTCTGTCATGACTGCCCTTGGAGGCAAACCAAGCTCATTGAGCTCTGGTGCAGTTTATTCTGTCTGAATGGTTACTACATGACCGATGACCACCTGACCATCTGTGCAAAATAACGAGGGGGAAATTTTACACAAATACTTAGATGTTTATGAAACTATGAAGGATTTTACAAGTGTTTGTTGCAATCATTTTAGCTGATTTGAGAAGCGAGGGGTTTAAAAGCTAATGACTTAGCTGTGGGAACGTTTAATTCCTGAATTTGGGTGAAAGTGTAATCTGTTTATGCACTAATAAGACAAAAATGTGCTTATTTTACCTCTCTCTGCGAGGGTCTGTATGTGCAAAGAGCACATCTGAACAGGAGTGAATGAGTGCTGTTGCTAATGAAACAAACCCTGATTATTGCGATATGGTTAAGTGAATTTAATTTTGCGATGCGATTGATCAACTAGGTAGGCATGGTTTTAGTAGTGGTAATTAAAAATGTGTAGTTTGGCTCTTAGGATGTTACGCCATGAATGTTTAATGTGGCTATCAGTTTCTCTAAAGCTATTTGTTTTACATTTAGGTTGTTTGGTGCCAAGGCAAGTGGTAAAGCTGCCTCTGCACCCAGTACTGAAGGTGTGAAACCCACATCGGCAATGCCCAGCCCTAGTACCACATTGGCACGGCAAGGCAGCCTGGAATCGCCATCCTCGGGCACAGGCAGCATGGGCAGTGCAGGTGGGCAAAGTGGTAGCAGCAGCCCCCTCTTCAGTAAACCTTCGGACTTAAATGCAGATGTTGTAAGCTTAAGTCACTCCTTGGCTTCCAGTCCCGCCTCAGTGCACTCTTTCACATCAGGTGGTCTTGTGTGGGCTGCAAACCTGAGCAGCTCTTCAGCGGGCAGTAAGGACACACCAAGTTACCAGTCCATGACTAGCCTTCACACCAGTTCCGAGTCTATTGACCTTCCTCTTAGCCATCATGGCTCTCTCTCTGGACTGACAACAAGCACTCAGGAGGTTCAGAGCCTGCTCATGAGGACTGGAAGCGTCAGATCTACTCTTTCGGAAAGGTGAGCTTGCCTATAGATACAGTGACCACGAAACCAGTGAGAGGCAAAAGGACAGGAGCCAAAAAAATAAACCCTCCACCTATTTTCCTAACGGGACACTGTTTAATTAGCAGCTTGGTCCTTTACGTAAAAAAAGGAAGGAAGGAAGAAAAGAAAGCTGAAAGGCATTGGATGTGCAATCAACTGCCTTTTAAGGTTTTACAAGCACTTTTTCTATCTTGAGAAGTTATGTTGGTTCCCTTGTTCTGGAGAACAACCAGAGAAAAGGGGAAAATTTTCTAATTAAAGGCAAATCTAAACAGCCACCTAATGATTCCTGCATACTGGATCTACCTGCTGTCCCAGCAATTGGCAGCTTCAAAGCTGTATCATTGCCCTCTTGCTAACAAGTCTTCTCCAGCAGTGGGACCCCACCAGTTTCCTTTCCATTAGCTCAAAGCACAGGCAGAGCTGGTGGGCCCCTGCCTTCAGCTGACCACTCTTGCCTAAAACGCCCAGTCCTGACAAGTTGTTTCTTACATCGTAATTATTACACAGATCTTTACTAAAATGCAGTTTCACTGGCAGGGAGACAGTTTATAAGATGAGCCCCTCACTCTATGCACAGTCCAGCTGAGTGTCTGGAACAGACAAACAAAGGCAAGAAAGGGGTTTCCTCTGTTTCCTCTGTTTGCTCTGTTAAAGATCTTTTTAACTTGCAGATATTTCACCATTTAATTTATATTATGAAGTGGTGCATCCACCCAGGCACAGTTGTAGCATGATTTTTTTTTAATTTTTTTAAATTTGTGTGTGTGTGTGTGTGAAATATTTATTTGTCTTTTGCAAGAGAAAAAAAATAAACCTTGCTAGGCAGGAAGTAATTTCCTTTTCCTGTGAAAATCTTCAAGATTTGAAAATGAAACTCCTATCTCACATGGGGGCTGAAAAGTCAATATCAAATATTTCACTGACCTGTGATCCAGAAAAGAAAATTATACTGAGTCAGTCAGAAATATTTAAACTTTTAAAGGTTACACCTAGTTGTTTAGAAAACACACAATTATTTCAAGGAAAAAAGAACATTTTTTGTATACAAGTGGAAAACAGACAGTGTTAAGAACTTTTTTCCCTTTATATAAAACCAGAGATTTTTCCATACCAATCCTTTCCATGGAAAGACTTCACTTTCAGTGAATCAACATTAAAATAAAAAAAAAAAAAAAAAACGAACAAAACCAAAACCCTAAACAACTCTTTGCCAAATCTAGATGGAAACTCTCAGCACATTTCAATCTTTTATGTTGCATTCATAAGTATTACAATATCAGCTAAAATCACACCTCTTACTAATATAATTACAAGATTATAAAACATATGTGTGTACCAATATAATGTATTGTAACAACAGTAGTTAAAAATACAGTGATACATGAGTAATTTGTAATTTGCATTGTATCTTTAATTTGAAATAGTAATTTGCATTGTGTGCCATGAACTGAATGTGACAGTATTTCTTAGAAAGTTAATTACTGATATTTAGCTTATAAAAACCTTCAATAATTTTTAGTGCTACATATATGAATGGTGAGGTCAATAGGATGTTGTGGAAAAGTATGAATTTATGCCAATATCATATTTATACAGAGGATGTTAAACATCACATTTAAAATGTTAATGGTTTGGCATAAGCTCCTGAGCAACCCCCGCTACTAATGCTTTATGTATTTGTTCAGTGACTTAATTTCAGTGGTTCCAAATACTTTGACTTTGGCAATATTTTTAAGTTGCAGATTTGTCCATATGGGGATATTATGATTGAGTCCAGAGAGAGCCATTTATCATGTTGATCTGGCCTCAAAACAAATATAGGTACCTAGAGAAAAATGGTGTAATTTCTTGAATTAAAGGCCCAATAGGGTTTTTGCTGATTAATTTTTCTGAAAGGCCTGTTACAAGTGCTGTGCTATTGCTAAAATGGTTTATACAGTAAAACCTACTTGTAGCAAAGTATTTTTTCACAACAAAAGCATTGGTTTGCAATGTTAGATATGTTTGGCAACAGGTTATGTCCTTTTTCCTTTGTAAACTCAGATTGTATTTGAGATGCCTCTGACAATACTAGTTGTAGCCTGGCATGGCATAAGAAATTATCTGCAAAGAGGCTTATTCTTTTTCTTCAGTCACTCTAGAGCTTGCAAAAGCCTGAATGAGTAGTCTCTATAGTGAGATATACTAATATAATGTAGAGACAAAATCAGAAAGATCGAAGGACAAAATGAGATACAATTATCTAGCGACATAAATTCTACACCGAGAAAGCCTAGGGAAAGCTAAAAGAGAACAGAGAGCTAATAATAGATGATACAAATAAACATGGCTTTGCTTCTTTGAAGCATTAACTGCAATTTGATAGCTAAGCATCACTAATGGCAAGCATGCTAAGAGGGAACGAAAAGGTTAAAGATGACTCCCATTTACTGGTCCTGATGAACTTTTCACTTCCCTGCTTCGGACACAGTCTGAAATAGCCCTGCAGTCATTAGGACTGAAGAAGAGGTTTCAAAGGGTCTGTGCTGAGGAAGGAGTAAGGAGGACGGCTGGGTTGGAGGACACAGGGGTTGTGGGCAAGGCCACCTTGCCTCTGTTCCTGGAAAGATACAGAGGATATTAAACAAAATGGGTTAATTAACAGATAACATGGGATTAGTCATTAACAGCCTTTTAAAAAAGACTAATTTAATTCATTTGCAGGAAAACAGGCTTTGTGAGTAGAGGAAAGGAATTAGTAGATACAATAATAAATCCTAAACTTAGTAAATCTTTAGGTGCTATTGCAAATGACATTCTCATATGCAAATAAGGCAAATAAAATAAGGTGCTTGACTGGTTGGAAAAGACTTATCAAAGACTAGTGATCAATGGTTTATTAGCCTGACATGATATAACAGGGCAGGGTATATTTGCACAAACACAAATGGAAAATGATGAGGCTATTTTGCAGAAAGGAGACGGTGTCTAAGGAATTGTAGTGCCACTGCTGGGACAAAGCTTTTTCCCAGTATTTTGAAAATGAAAGCATCACATGTAAGTCTTGGAAAGTAGTTATCCCATTCTACTTTTTCATGTTAAGGCTTTAACTTGAAGACTTTGGGACATCAAGTTTTAGGAAAGATTTGATGCAACTGGAAAGAACCCAGAATACGAGACCAAAATCTCAGGGTACGTCTATGTTTCCTGCTAAGGAGAGTAGCCCTTGAACTGCCTCCAAGAATGCAGTCACCTGCCATGGAGACAGCAAGTCTGCAAGGTGTCTGCCACATTTGCCCACACATCCCTCCAAGGATGATCAGATGTTGCCCACACCCAGTCTTCAGGCTACCCGTCAAGCAATGGTATGGCATAAACACAGAGCTCCCTGACAACTGCTGTATTGATACAGTGTCAAAGTTTACTCCAGCCAAATTTTGCGTCATTCAATGAGATTCTTTTGCATTTTAATAACCAGAAAATGGGTTCAGTAAATACTAGCTAAATATTTGCTTTTTTCAGCAAAATTTGCATCTGCCTCAGGACTTTTGCTGGTTTTGCACTAGCAGTAATTATTTAGACAAGTCTACCTCTGTTGTTATAGCAGCGTAACTCCCTATGTGGGAGGACACTTGTATTTTAGCTTACAACAATTTAGAGGGATTAAAATAAATCATACAGGTACTTATTCTCTAAAATAAAACTGTCTGCTGGGGTTAATTAGTGAAATACCACTCCTTTGATTTCCAGGTGGGCACATCACCAATAGTTATTTTGAACCCTTAATTGCTGTGGCATTGCAGATTTGTGTCTTTCTTCTGCTTGGTGTGAGTGACACAGCAAGGGATGCATAAAAAATGCAGAAATATAGTAATTAACAGTGGTTTCATCGGCAATAATGGCTGCATTTTAAGATTAGCAGAGTGGAAGTAGTTTCTACTTACATGACTGGCTTGCTCTGATTTATTTAAAAGGATGTTTAGTTTTGAGGGCCATGAAAGTGCATTGAAATCCACTTAAGCTCTTCAAGACTTCCAACTGTTTTAAATTATTGTCATAGTTGATGGTTGTGGTTTTAAGGTGTGAAACAGTGCATCATGTATCAGATTTTCTTGTGTGCTCAGCCATTTGTAGAAACTCATTTATAAGACCCATATCAGCTTGGCCCAGCCTGCTCTAGATCTCCCTAGCTGCTTCTCAGTTTGCAATAATTTGTTTTATTCCCTAACAACAGCTCTGCAACAGTTAGATACAGCCCAAAAATATGGCATTATGGCCCTTTCCCAAGTCAGCCTCAACACCAAGGGTAGGTAGGAACCTGAGAACTGTAAGGCTTCCTGTAATTTACCCCAGAAAACTTGCAGATGGTTTCAGCAGTGCAAAATAAATAAAAGGGGATGGAGATATGGTGGGCTTGATAAATTCAGCCTACATCTGCATGCATCTTCCCGCAAGACTGCTTTTGGCAATTGACATGGCAAAGGAAAACATCAAGAATATTACAATGTTCTCAACCTCACTTTATATTGGTATTTGTTTCGAGCCAAAGAGACAGTTTTCCATGAATGCATTGCTTCTTTCAGGAAAGGACTGACTTTTTTTCAAATCATCTTTAGAGAGCACTGAGGTGAGGCTGGTGGTATCCTCATGGGATCACTGCACGTTACAGTTCAGTTCTATTTACCGAAGTCCAGTTTCTGTAGAAGTAACATACCCAGCTTCCTGGTGGAGGAATGCTTTCAGATACTAAAAAGATATGGGCAGTTATGGGTCTGAATTAATAGTTACGTAGAACCATGGTTAATGTGTTCATGCAACTATCTGAAATCTAGGGACATATTTGCAAGATTTAGTATTTTGCAAATATCTTATGAGGAGCGGCTGAGGGAACTGGGGTTGTTTAGCCTGGAGAAGAGGAGGCTGAGGGGAGACCTCATCGCTCTCTACAACTACCTGAAAGGGGGTTGCAGAGAGGTGGGTGCTGGTCTCTTCTCCCAAGTGACAAGTGATAGTACAAGAGGAAATGGTCTCAAGTTGCACCAGGGGAAGTTTAGGCTGGATATTAGGAAAAAATTCTTAACTGAAGGGCTTCTCAGACATTGGAACAGGCTGCCCAGGGAGGTATTTAAAAGACCTGGAGGTATTTAACAGATGTGTGGATGAGGTGCTTAGGGACATGATTTAGTTGTGGACTTGGCAGTGTTAAATTTACGGTTGGACTCAATGTTCTTAAATGTCTTTTCCAACCTAAACAATTCTATGATTCTATGATTTTAAAAACACAAAATGAATGTATGCTACATGGACTTTTATGCAGTTGCAATTACTCCATACTCATGTAGAGGAATACTCACCCCTATTTAATTTGAGTATCTGAATTTAAAAGTTTTTTAGCAAAATCCTATGGTCACTATTAGGCTATTTATCCGACTGATTTATAACTTTTGGCTTGTGGATTGCTTTAAAGGAACACTGATTGGCTCCTTTATTTTTAGATAATGTGCTATATATTATTTTGAAATACACAGAACTTCAAGTTAAAGTAATATTAGAAAATGTATTGTTCATTAGGATGTTTGAAGTATTTGCAGAAGAAACTGGTTTTGTTATTATGATCATGTTTATTTATTTTGAAATTTAGAGGTGCATAAAGGTAGATAAAGGACCCATTCTTCTTTATAAGGAACTAAAAAATACATGAATCATGCATTCAAATATATGTTCTTGTTTTACCAACCGTTCCTGGTCCTGTTAGTTATGTTGGGAGCAAAATGCTGAAAATTCTTACATGGCCCATGATAGCTGGGCCTATGCTGAAATCCTGCTAAGTTTCTCCTTCCATTTGCTTTCTTCCCAAGGCCCTGATTAAATCAATAAAATTGCCTATAAAACTTCCTGGTGATAAGAAGGGTTTACTTCCATTAGCCTCAGCCCTAATGGTAATGGATTGTTAACGCCAACAGTATTTTCAGTGCCTTTACCTATTTGGATCAAGGTTACGTGGCAGTGGGTCCTGCAGCATCCCCAGCACAATAGAAAATTACCTTTAATAATTGCATGAGAGTTTTCCTGGGTAGGAAGGGTCCTAAGTTACTGTTGCCCTCAGAGGTGTGATTATGATATGTAATACAGAAACTTTCTAAAGCCATTTTGCAATGTAATCTATCTGGTGACACTAAATTATGTTCTTAAGGGAAAAAACATTGCAACACCTACTTGATGACAACTAGTTCAAATTCAACCCACACTAGTCAGGGACTGATCTACCAAGCCTTTATGAGGAAGTGCCCAAATGGCACTTACCTGAAGGAAGGCTAGTGGGTGCCCTTCTAGGTTTAAATTAGGAAAACTTCAGCCATAGATCTCCGGTGACCAGCCATTCTTGCAACCATGTGTGCATGAATATGGAATAATGTTGCTCTGGTGCCACTTTTCATTGTCCCCACCATCACCTTACTATGTGAGACTTATAGTAACAGAAAGCCAAGGGTCTGTATATTTAGCATGTATTTCTACAAGCAGAGCTGTCATTTGGCTTCTGGCAAGGCCATGCTGTCTCTTAGCAGGTGCCACAACCTTCATTTCTTTTGGAAATCTATTGGCATATCATAGGCAACTGTGAAAAGTAAAGATTCATACTGTGACCATATGATTCTCTCACAGATTGCAGTGTGAAGCTGTAGGAAGGTTAGAAATGGTAAGAAAGGACTTCTTTCTGACTTGGATAGTCTCCAAATTACTATTGACCTAGCCCAGAGCATGTCTAGATGAAAAATCAATGTGCAGCAGCCCATGTCCTATTGTGCCCTCCAATGACTCAGGGATTTATCATGAAAGATATATTAAAAAGCATTAAATGACCTTCTGGTATGCACACATATCTAGACCTTTAAATTTTTTAATTCTGAACAGTCCTGTTTACTGTATGTCCTTAGGGATTTTTTTTGTTTTAACAGCATGCAGCTTGACAGAAATACACTACCCAAAAAGGGATTAAGGTATATATTTTTTTGAGCATGAATGCTACTTCTCTGTCTTTCTGTAACTTTTTCTACACTGTCTTTCCTTTTCTTTCTCCTTTTGTTGATCCTGTTTACAATAGAGTTCTTGGTACTTAGTTTCAAAACAAAAACCGTAGATTTTAACAATGGACTTTTTATTTTCAAGTCTGCCTAGTAAATAAATTTTCTTTCAAGATATATCATGGAAAGTGAATACTGTTAAGGATGGTTTCCTTATACAATAAATCTTAAAAGACATTGAATCCCGGAGAGCTAAAAGAGACAGAACAAGATACTTTTGCAATTGAATGGGACTAATTGTTGAAAACATTATTGAGAAAAACAGCCTTTTAGAGATGGATCTGAACTTGAACTCTAAATGCAAACATTCATGCAATTTGAAATGAAGATCTAGTAAAGGGTAAGGCTAGAAAACACTAATTTTAATATCCAAGGTTTGTAAGTATAAAATGAGCCCTGCTCCAGCTAGTCTTCTTGATCCCTATCCAGCAATACTCAGAGTCCAACTTTGCTACTAATTCCCCCACTAATTAGAGCTATCTTCACCACAGAAAACAGAAGTCATCTACCCTCTTCTGCGCTCCATGGTTAAAAAAGGGATTCATTAGGTAACTTGTCTGGTCTCATCAGGCATGGCAGCCTATCTCCCTAATCCAGGCAGCAGATTTGGCAAGCAAGGGTATATGTGCATGCACACAGACACTCTGCAGCCTTCCAGTCACTGAAATCACACAGTTAAATCTCTTGAGTTATTGATAAATAATATTTTATGAAATTTTAAGATAGTGCCAAAGTGTTGTCACTAGATAGCACCTTGTGCTCCTCTGCAGCATCCGTTTCTTAAAAAGAATTTCATCAAATTTCCCATTATCCCAAAACAATCACTTTGGATTGGGAGAGAATGGAAAAGGCGGAGGACATGAAAAAGGCATAAAGGGGACCCTGCAAGGGTACAATGGGATGATTGAGGTTTGTGGCTGTACGTTTGTAACGGTGGCTGAAAGCTGAAAGTAAAATGGAGTGGGAAAACAGCTTACAGGCATATAATCCTGATCGGTTGTCCCAGAAAGACCATCAGTATGATTTAATGTGCAGAGATCCCAGTCCAAGACCCAGATCCTGAACTCTTACTTTGCCATCTTTCTGATCCGATAACCACTGGGTAACTCTGCTCTACCACATTTATAAACAAAGATCATAATTGTCTCTTTGAAAGGAGAAAGGAAGTAAATATTTAATCAGGACAAGATGTTTTAATGCCATAAAATATTGTACAAAACCCCAAGCACAACATGAGAACTTACATGTTCATTTAATCTGCTTTCTAAGCAGAAATAATTGTGCTTTGCAAGCCTGAAGCCAGAGTATCAAAAGCCCTTTCTGCTCTGCTGTTTGGGGAACACTGATGGCTCATGACAGTGGTGAAGAAGGTGTTCATTTCTCAGCAGGAGATTGTGCTGAATGAAGCAGGCTGTTGCAGACATTGCTGAAAACAATCTCTTGGTTAAGACCCACACTGCCTGCACTTTTTAATGTTTAACCACTGCCAGAATTGCCCTTCTTCCAGCCCAGCCAAAAGAGGCTGGGCCAGTGAGTTACCAGTTCTCCCTCTTAGCCCATGTGTCAAGTTGCACTTGTTTTATTGGTTTGCCATAGGAAGCAGTTGATGAATTATTTCATTGCCAGACTTCTTCCTTCCAGAGAATTTGTTTCTGCCAATTGTGGATTTTTCCTGTCCCTTTCCCTCCCCCCAGTTTGGGGCAGGACACAATGCCAAGTAGCACTCAGAGTGACAGACCGCACATATGACCATGAGTAGCTGTCATTACCAATGCAAACTGCTTTTCAAAGTTGTTGATCTGTTTCACTCCTGTCATCTAACCAATATCCCACATGATCTGTGGCAGATGTCATTTTATAAGCAGCTACTCACGTTTCTTGGCTTCTAGTCTGTCCATTCCCCACCCTAGCCATACAGCTTCCAAGCTTTTGCATCAACCTGTACACTTTGAAGTCCTTTTCTGTCACCTCAGTTCTCTGTCTTCTATGGTTTATCATCATACCTCTTCAAAGAAAGGGAATGCTGTTTTGGGGAGGGGGGTGAAGAAGAAAGTGGTTTCAAGTCCTGTATTTTTTCTGTTGTAATAAGGTGGTAAATTTTACCTTACTAAAATCCCTGGTGATAATCACTTGAATAGACTTGATGCTTTCCAAGGGTTTTGTTCTGTCTAACTGGTGAAGGGTATTTATGTGACACCTGCTTCTTTCCAAACAGTCATCTTGTCATTGTTTTGAGCATGTCAGCTGTGGTTTTTCAGATATACTCCATCATCCCGGCAGACGAGTCAGGAGGAAGGCAAGGAATGGCTGCGCTCCCATTCAACCGGAGGCCTGCAAGACACTGGCAGTCAGTCCCCACTTGTTTCTCCTTCAGCTATGTCTTCATCTGCAACTGGAAAGTATCACTTTTCCAACCTGGGTAAATGCTGTTTCCCTTCACGGTTTCTCCCACTCTAGAATAGACTCATAAAATTCAAATGTTCATGTTTTTTAGTTTGCCAAACTAGATAATTTAATTTAACATCTCCATCACCATATTGTGGTACCTCACTAATGAAGGGAAACTCACGGTGTTTTTCATGGAGTAGGCCAGGGTACCTCCTATTCTGCATACAGAAAAAAAGCACAGATTCACTATGACTTGCCCAAGGAGAAGAAAATCTGAGGCAGAGCTGGAAATTAGCTTCTAGTTCAAAGCTAGTCATCTTTTAGGATTCACAGTCAGTAGGATTCTTTCCAGTGATTTTAGTAAATGTCAACCCAGACACCGAACAATGCTTTTTTCCTATATTCACGTTTGCTTTGAGATGTTTCCAATGTTTTTCAGTGGCTGGACCTGGCTGTAACTGCACTGGGCCCAATCCACATCCTATCCTGAATACAATATAATATTTTAGGATGTGAGTCACATTTCAGATTTATTTGATTACAGGTCAAAATTTAGATTTGGTTCTTCTGGATTTTGTTTCAAGTTAGTCCAACATAAATTTAGTTTTGTTAATAATTTTATTTTTTCTTTAATGCTTAATAGAAAACCATTTATTTGCACCATGCTGGACACATACCTAGGTTCACAATGAGCTTTTGTGGTTTTGGCCATTACTGTGGAATTAGCAGCCACCTTTGAAGCATTCACACTTCTGTCACTCTGTCACAGCTTATGGCATCTGGAAGTTACAAGCACTCAAAAGCAATTTGATCAGACATACAAATGTTGGTCTTTCTTTATTACATATGGGAACAAGAAGTTGAGCAAAGCCACTTTTAAAGATGGAATTGGATCCTGGCTAAGCAAGCCACTGCTTTGGATTTCCTCCATGTACTTGCAGTAGTTTTAGACACAGGTCTTTTTAGGCAGTGTTTCTCTCTATCATTTTCTGCTTACAATTATCTTCTCTTTCTTTTTGTTCATAGTTCTTGTACTCACAACAGAAAGCAATAAGATCAGGGGTTTTTTTAAATTTATTTTTTCATTGTCGTTTTCTTCTTACCATTATCATAGCCGTGTGGAATAATTTGCTCTCACAACACAGCTGCTCTGGTAGTTTATGACTTAAAGCCCATCTTGCATGATCTAAAATAAAAGTGCAAACACGTAGGCTGAACTTGAATAGACATTAGCTTTTTCTTCTAGGTATTGGGTTCATGTGGTCCAGGTGAACCATAACCAGGCTTTCCTTCCTACTGGCAAACAAACTTTGCAAAAGCTTCAAGTAGGTTCATCAACGCTGTTCTGGATTTCAACCATGAGTGATTGGACTACTCCTATTTATTATGATGAGATTCAACTGGCCTGTGCAGGAATTTTAACTTAATATAGTGGTAGGGGCTGTAGAAAATCAAGGGATAAATATGTCCTGCATATGCTAGTAAACTTTGGTCTTAACAGCAGTTGGTAATATAGGTATGTAACAATTAAAGTACAGATACTGATTTACTAGAAGAGCTGCTTATAAAAAATACTTACAACTTCTTATTCCTTTTTAACTTTTAACTTTTGTATCTCTCCCATTTATTTTCTGTCTTGGGCTGTCAAAGTGAACAAGTGTGTGTTCAGACACCAGTGTTAGTGTTACCATGTGTTTTACAGGTTTACTCTCATCCAGCTCCAGCTCCTTGGAGATCATCTGCTTCACCTTTTTGTGGCGGCTTTGTATGTAGGAATAAAAGCCTTTCATTTTCTCAACAGTGTAAAGTCCACCTAACCATGCTAGTCCTACATTACAATTTTGTGCAAAACCAAAATTCATTTTAATGGAAATGTGCTTCATTAATAAAGCTTTGTATTCCAGTGAGTCCAACCAACCTATCTCAGTTTAACCTCCCTGGACCCAGTATGATGCGTTCAAACAGTATCCCTGCACAAGACACTTCTTTTGATCTGTATGATGACTCCCAACTGTGTGGCAGTGCTACGTCCTTAGAAGAGAGACCACGAGCGATTAGTCATTCAGGTTCATTCAGGGACAGCATGGAAGAAGGTAAGACTGACTTACTATTTGGATCAGTGAATAGGCCCCAAAATAGGCCCCCAAAATACGCCTCCAAAGTGTAGTAAGATTTTAAAGTATTTCTTCTGCAACCTAAAAACTTAAATAATTTTCCTTTGAGCTGGACTCACAGGACTTCCTTACCCTAAAGCATGGAAGATATTTCTTTCACATAGTAATATGCAATGCTGTGTATGTCATACATGTATAAATCCTTTATCAGAAATTTTGGAGGAAAGGAAACCATTCTTGGAAATTTATTTTATTCTTGGAAAATTATTTTATTCTTTTTGCCTCTAAATTTGAAGCGTCTGAGCATACCTTGACTACTGTGATTCCATGCTTTCTTAGTCCTACTTCTGTATTTTCTTTTTTTTTGCCAAATGCCAGTGCTACTTAGCATCCCCTTTCTTTTGTAGTCATTTCATTTCCCCACTTTCCTACAGATTCCTACAGCAAACAGTATGTGAATTTCTGTATTTAAACTCTGTCATTAATTCTGACCTCACTACTTTTTTATGCAGATTATTACTGTTGGTCTGGTTTCTTTAATGCTATGTACAATACCTGGAATTTGGGGAATATATTTGGTTTTGGTTCTTTTTTTAACCACAAAGCATCTGACAACTCCTAATTAAATGCACTGTAACATTTCTGGTAAATCAGAATTCCCACAAGCACGAAGTTCTCACACCTTTTAATTAAAAAAAAACCCCAAAACCAAAACCCAACAAAACAACAACAAAAAAAAAACAGAACAGAAACAACCCACTAAAATTTAATGGAGATTCATTCTATAGCATCATCCCATCAATCTTGCTTGCTGCTAAGTGATGACAATATAAATGGTCTTTATAACAAGCAAATAAAAAAGTCTTCTCCTAGCCCCAAAGCTCATAGTTATGAGATAAAAGGGGAAAAAAAAGTCCTAGATGAAATAACGGACAACTAATACTTCCACTTTTCAAATCCTTCTTCTGTATTTTAGATGATATGTCAGGCAGACATCTGGTTATGTAATACTAGCAGTAGGGTGTAGGACAGATCAAGCTGTGAGTTGTCAGTACAGTGAGGATGGCTGACTGCACAGAAGCATATCACACAATTCAAGGACAGAGGTGACTACAGACCCTTTGCTGAGGAACAGGAGAATTATCAAAGGGAACACTGGAAGAATAATAGAGAAAACAAGGCAAATAATTTATGCATAGAAAAAGAGGTGTTAAATCTAGAATTTCAGTAATGGGTCACCAGTGGCTTTGATGAAAGCTTTTTCATTGGTCATGTTTCACATCCAAGTGCAATGGAAAACCATGATCAACCTGAGTAAATGAAAGTCAGTGCAGCAATAATAAACAGTTTTCAGCAGTTTACGGTCATTAGAGATGAACAGGAATCGATGCTGTTGGAAGGCCAAATGTATTTTATTTAAGATAGGAGCTCTGAGGAAAGTTACAGTGGAAGAAGTGAGGTAGTGAGTAGAGCCACAGTGTACGAGAGCAGAATGGGATTTGAGCTGAGAGATTTAAAGCAGAGACTGAAAACCAGAGATAGATTGAAAGCATCAGGATTTCAATAGTCCGCATATCACATGTTTGTAAATAATTGCCCAGTTACAAAACTATATTTAAAGTCTATTTGGCCAATCCAAGTATTCTTGTATTGTCAATTTGGAATACAGAAGCCAATATTAATGGAAAATAATTTGTTTACCAAACCCTGGAAGAATAGAAATATTAAACAAATTTCTTTTGAAACAAAAATGAAAAGAAGTGATGAAAAAAAAGATCTTCTTTCTTAAAATTTCTCTGTTGGTGTCTCCTTCCTTAGTAGAGTAATCAGAAGCAGAAGGGGCAGTTTTGTCTCGGTTTAGTCTTCAATTGCCATTTTCAGAGAGGCCAGGAACCCCATTTTTTGAGTTGAAGTCCTACAACTTTGCTCGGTGCTTTTGATGCTGACGCTACTGATGATTAGCGGAAATATGGCACTACATCTCACAGTAACCCCTTCACACAGACTACAAATGCCAGCATGCACGGGTCTGCATTGTGCTGAAGGGAGAAACCAACTGAGCAAAGCCTGGGAGCTCACCCCAGGGAATGTGAACTGTTTTGCAAAGCATAGTCTCTTGTTAAAATCAGTTTGCTCAGCTTTGGACAGGTGTATAAACAGCTCAATTTCTGGTTTCTCTAAAGAGTGTATTTATCAAGTGATTTGTTGCCAAAACAACAAAAGTGATGCTTGGTTTGCTGGTAATAATACTGAATCTCACTGTCTCACTCCCTACCTCATACACAGAAAAGGGCTTTTTTGTATAGAACAATCTTTTTAAGTGCAGAAAAAAAATATCAATAGCTTTTCTATACTGATTAGTTCTCGTTTTAAAAAGATGTTTAGTTATTGAGCTATGTGGGGGAAGTTTTATGTTTTCATCAATATTTCATGTTATTTTCCTTTTTTTAAAGTACATGGGTCCTCATTATCACTTGTCTCCAGCACATCCTCTCTATACTCTACGGTGAGTAATTGACATTTTAGAAAATAGTTCTGCCTGCCTCTGTTCTTGTTCATTGTTCATGAAACTTTCAATGCTTTGCGATTTAGAAGGTTTAAAATTGTGCTGCAATAAAGTAAGAACATTTATTTTCAACTTTGGTATTACTGTCATGCTATTTTAGAATACATGATTTTCATCTTTTTATGTGATTTTCTTAGAACTGCTTAAAATTACCTAGCGTATGTTTTGAAAGCGAAAAAGAAGGTAATGGTCTAGGAGTCTCTCTTTAAGGGGGGTCCTTATGCTATTGTAGTTGATAATTTTAAGTGACTTTGCTTATTTTCAGTTAGTTTTCTAATTACACAGTCTACAAAGTGTTTTTGTCCTGTCACTGTTTGAGGTACTTCTTGAAAAACACAAGATTGCTTCTGGGTAAGGGAGATAAAATTTGCAATTTAAATGTCTACTGATCTTTGTTGGAAATGATTGATAGCATTTAGATATTATTTCCAAAGAGAAAAGTGTCTTTAAAAAATGATTAATCTTAGTTAATTAGATTCATTAGACTGCATAATAATTGTATTCTAGCTCAAGCAGAAGTTTCGGGGTTTGGTTTTTTTTTTCCTCTATTTTATTGTTTTGGTATCTTTTTTGACATCTTCTGCATAATTTGTTGCTTCAGTTGTTCTACTAACAAGAAATCATTCATATGAGAGGACTTAAACGTGTTTGGACATTCCCTTGCTGATATACAACAGTTGCTTTGCAACCTATTTGCTAACTACAGTTACATGCTGTAGTAGCCCTTTTTCACGGGAGAGCAACCCACTCATCTGCTTTCATACTGTGCATTCATGAATAGTCTGTCTCCTCTCCATGTTTTCAGGTGTTGAATAGTGTCAGCTAACATCCCAGGAATGACATGGGCTCCTCTACCCAGAGCCAAAACCAATTCTTGTCTGGGAACACCAAGCCTGTGCAGTCTGATGTGTTTGTACCATTTGGTAGCCCTACCTCAACGTTAAACTCATGTTAGCTTGGAAAGTAGGTTGCGTCCATGCACAACGTCTACCACAATGGTGCCTCTCCTAGTTTGGTTTAATCATAAAAAGGTCTGTACAAGGGCATGTCTAAAACTTCAGGAACACACGCATTAGGTTTGTCCAGGCCTTAAGCAACAAGTTGCAAGCAATTCCAGTCCAGACCAGTCCTGAATTATTTTGGGGGGGTAGAGTGTACATACAGACTGGCTGCACGTGAGGTATGACTAACATTCAAAGCAAAGTTTCTCACTTATGTTTTGGTAGTTGAAAAATCTTTACTACTATTTCCCTGTCTGTGAGACCCTATGATAAGTGACACAGGATGCTTTCAGCTCCTGATCAGTCAGTAAATCTGAAATATCTCTGCTCTGATGCTATGTAATGTAGCAAGAGTTTACTAATACTTTCTATTTATATAGCCTGCTATGATTCAAGATCACAGTATCTTGGAAATATTACCTAAACTCTATGATATTAAAGCACAGTATTTTTTCTGCAAAACAAACTTTAAACTGTTTACCCAAGTTCATACTGTAAGTGCAATATCTTCTGAAATATCTGACTGTGAATTCACATTGCAGCTAAGCCCCACCCCTTAATTTATGGATTATGTAGACAAGGTAATGAAATTTACAAAAAAAGTCTGTAAAGGGCAAGAAAGGAATTAGTATGACAAAATTACTAGGATTGACCTTAGGGATGATTTTTGATCAGAAGTTCTTCTGCTTGATCCCTCTCATCCTGTGAAAAAAGTTTAAACTTCTCAGCAATTAATCAGAAGGTGATGCACAAGTGGAGTATAGAAACATGAAAGGCTGGCAATCGGTATCACATCAGCTGAAAGCAGAGAACAATGTGTCATTGTTCGATGATAACGGTGCGGTGCCCCATTTCCTCCAGAAAGGGATAATTACACAGGGTTATGGCACACGTAGCTCGCTTTCAGCTATTACTAGATTCAAGGAGGAGTACAAGAGCTTTTTTACCTTACTTAAGCAGGTCAAAATCACTAACGAGAAATTCCAAAGCAGCTGACTTTCCATAAGTATTTCAATCAAGTATATTTATCAGATTTCTCAAGCATTGCCTTAAGCCTTGGTGCTAGCGGTTTTCTGCAGCCTAATCACTGGAGAGATTCAAAATACTAAATAAAGATCAAGATCTTTATGTATTATTACCAAAGGATAGCTGAAAATCTTGAAGCTATCCTCTGAACATTGTTTCTTTCAGAATTAGAATATAAGATTCAGAAGAGACATTTCATGTTTTGCTGCCATTGCAATGATTAAGTCCAATGAGACAGAAGTTCTGCATTCACTAGTATTTTCTGTATGTATTAGCTTTTGTCTTGATTTGCATTTGGGTTTTCAGGACTTACTTGAATAGACTGGAAAACTAGCTTGTAGAGATACGCATGTAGAGAGACAAACATTTGGTTTCACAGAAAAGTATCCCATATAAGCGGACTTAGTAGACTGTATGATTGAAATACTGATTCAGTTTTGGCAGTGAATATATCTAGCTCTCCAAGAAGTTGAAAAAGATTTGTGGTAGTGTAAATTATGATAGGTTGTCTCCAATTTTAATCTCCTCCTGCTCAGTAGGTGAGACACTGCAGTTTGCACATATTCAGTTAATTGCTATATTTCTCGCACTGGCTCTCAGCATTAGCTACGCTTACAATCCCTAGACTTCATTAACTGTGCTAAGCCAAGCTCAAAGGAGATGCTGAAGGACATGTCATTTGTATGTTAATATTTTAAGTCTTCAAAAAAAGAAAAAAATAATCCTTACAAGGATGGGATGCATGGATATGATGGAGAAGTAGAGGGAGAAAAAAAATTATTTCCTTTTAGAGCCTTTTGAACCAATAGCTGAGTGCTGTGTTACAATGGTGTTAGCATGAACTCTTAAGTAAAAACTGCTTAGATGTATTTGGTTGTCAGATTTTATTTTTTAAGTTGATAGTATGCCCAGAATCCTGTTCTTTCTCTTTCATTTACTTTTCCACTGCCCACAAAAGTTGAGTTGTGGGACCCAGCTCTCTGAACTCTGGGAGACAGGCAACACTTCCTTGTGCAGTGAGAGGATCATCTGGTAACAACATGTAGCACTGCCTTCATCAGCAGGGGCTGGTGGTCTAAGGATGAGGGACCATGTCCCCACATGGCAGTTTCAGGAAAAGGTCATCAGCCCTAAATTAGTTTTGTTTTGTTTTCCTTTGCACAGTAGAATTCATACGGGGACATGGTCTTTCTTGATCCCTTTGTGACTTTTCATGCACTACATGTTTGAAGCAACAATAATGAGAATAGAATTTCAATTTTTTCTGTAGGCAGATCTCCTTTTTCCGAACATAAATCAGAAAGTTAGTATCAGTATGTGTGTCACATTAGTGCTGGCAAATAAAACAATTTTTATACTAAATCATTCCCATGTAGTGATGTATCAGGTATTACAGTAGTTTCAGCCAAGAGCAGTTCTAAGTGTTGCACAGGGAAATATCATAGCATTGCAGTCTTTTTAGTGACTGTTAACAGATAAGCATGTATACAAAGAGGCATTTTCTAAAAGTCTTCTCCCCCTACACCAGGTAAAGTAAGAAAACATTTCTATAATGGATTACTAAAATTCTAACAGCACGAAAGTTGTGCTTAATACAGGCTTAAAAAAGCAACTATATTAATTTGTAATAACACAGATACTGCCTGATGTCAGGGAACCTTCTGAAGAACTCTTACCTTGGGTTTTCTTAGCCTTTGTAGCTAATTCTTCTACCCACGTTTTCCTTTTACTGCTTGCTTCTCTTCCAGACAACGTGAGACTGCTTCTCTGAACTTGGGCCACCTCAAATCATGGGGTGGATTGATTTCCAGTACATTAACTGACTCTTATTTTATGTTACAAAAGGGTTCCTCTCTCATGGCACAACATACCTTTCCATTAGAATCCCATTGAAGCAAGATTTCTCTGTTCACCAAATGCCTCCTAAATTAGACTACTCCCATGCTTACAAATTTAATGACTTTCAAAGGTATGCTTTGCAATGACTTAGTTTCTTAGCTTGTTGAAAAAGACTGCTGAGTAAATAGTGTCATTATATGACAGATAACAATATAGAAAATAGCTAAAATTATTAAACGTTATTAGCAACTTTAAGCTGAAACTTTAACATGCCTTGATAGCCCTTAATATTTTGGTCAGTACTCTGTATGGAAGAAATTACTTTAAAGTGCAAGTACCCCTTTACCCTCACCTTCCCCCCATGTATGTTTTACTGGTCTGCTGCCAACTTCTCTTAGCAGGGATTAGTCTGTTAGGAATATTGCTCAGTATACAGTAAAGCTGTATACTTCTAGGAGCCACAACAATAATTACGGTGTAAAAGTTTGCTGGTAACAGACTAAGGTCCATGCAGTGACAGCACAGCAGATTTTCTTTTGTATCTTAGAAATGTAGCTGCAGTTTCTGCAGTTCTGTTCCTGTTCTCCCTTTATCCACTGTTTCATGTTGTCAGTATGCTGGCAAACTCTTTGGGGTTTCAGTTGGAGCCTTGCCAAGTAAGTTGAAAAGAATTCCATTTATTGTTTTTACTGCATACCTTACTTAAATGTAATGGATCCGTGAAACTATTCATTTCACTTCAGTGTAGCTGGCTTCTATTTTCTATTACTGCAATTATGTTGCAGACTGTTTCTAAGCCATTTCTTCTTTGTTTTCTTCCAGGCAGAAGAAAAGGCACATTCAGAGGTAAAAACTTTTCTTCGTTTCAATAGTTGTGCATTGTATTATATTATTTTAAAGTTTATTGTTTATCTGCTATGGCTAAACTGCTGAGTCGCTGGGGAAAAGACACCCTGTGTCTTTGTACCACATGTTGAGAAGAATTGGTAAACAGCTGATGCAGCTTCTAGTGTACTAGAAGGTGTTTTCTTAGCATCGTGCTGAAGAATGCCTCCTGGCTGAGGTTCTGAAAAGGTGAAAAGAGTTGATGAGAATCAGGCTTCTGAGTGGAGGAGTTGTGATACGTCTGATTTCAGACTTAATACCACTCTGTACTGGATCTAAGGGACTGTGCAATTCTAGGTAATGTGCTGCCTTTCAGGAGAAAAATACTTCAAATATTCACTTTGAACTTCTCTCCCTTACATTTTGCATTATATTAAATCCCTGAAACTGACCACTTTGATGGATTTCAGAGCAATGCAGATTGATTTCAGATATAAATCAAATCTGACGTGGAAAACAGCTTCTTTCTCCTCACAGTATATAAGAATGGGTGACAAGCCCGGGTCAGCAGCTGGATACAATTACAGCCCTTCTCAAAATGAAGTCCTGGTTGTATTAAAAGAGCACCAAAGACTAGCAGCAATGAAATACAGCACCAAGGGGTGCACTTCCACTTCACAGAGCTACATGTCTTCCAACTCCTGCATTTATGCTGCTCTTACTTTTACTATACTAACCAGAGAAAAAGTCAACTAAAAGGTATTTTGAGGAAGTTGAACAAATAAAGATGTTCTTCCTTACTTGCTTCAGTATATTTCGATATAATTTCTACCTAAATTTTCTAAGGTCCTTTCTCTGAAAGTTAAAGCAAAGGAGCTAAAGAAGCATGCCATAGCTCAGTAGTGTAAATGACAATTCCTCATTTCATTGCCCTTTATATAAGGCTGTACATAGAGGTGAAACAACATTTCTTTCCTGTGTATTTCTACATGATGTTTTCTCAGTATGTAGGTGTGCTCTGTGATACTCTCGCAGAAGATGTTGACCAGCACTTCATGAGAACTGCCTTTGTATAGTTGC
The DNA here is from genome assembly GCF_030936135.1 of Gavia stellata. Taxonomy (NCBI): domain Eukaryota; kingdom Metazoa; phylum Chordata; class Aves; order Gaviiformes; family Gaviidae; genus Gavia; species Gavia stellata. The sequence continues at coordinate 43,912,408 of NC_082597.1, forward strand.
AGGAATATGATGAAAGTGTAGCTTAAGCAGGAAGGTCAAATAATTGTTGTTGAAAACCAAAGAGAAAACTTGGAAAACGAAAAGTGGCAGTCCAGGATGGAGAACAGCTGAAAAAGCTGTCTCCCTTGCTCTGAGTCAGTGTACATGACCTAGCTATTTTTGTATCACAGATGTAGAGGAACTTGTTCATTCTTAAATCTTGTGCAATATTCCCTGTTGGTTTTCATGGGAGTCATAAAATTAAAGTACTGCAATAGTCTTCACTAGTGAATGTTATGTGGACCCTGTCCTAGGCTAGTTTTAGACGTTTTACTTCTCTACTCTGGAATAAGTTCTTTTATGTCTGAATATGAAAGGGGTTTCAAAGTGAAACTCCATGCTGTGCTTAAGTTCAATGCAATGCCTGGAGTCCCTGTGAGATCTCAAATAGGGTTAAATGAGCTTAAAATGGTGCGCAAGCTTCATGCTAGGCATCTCTCCTAGCTGAAATATAAACAGATATTTCTGTTAAGGATTCTGTTTTTCATAAAAGGATACAGGAACCTTGAGTTAAGTTTATTTTCATGTCAACAGGCACATTTAAATCTACAATCTTTTAAGTTGGCAAGCAAGTTTTTGAAAGATATATAAGTTTTAAAGTGGCTGCGTGCTTGAATCGCAGGGACTGTAGGAAGTACTGTGTTAGCGAAAAAAAAAAATATTACTGTAACTCATCTAACTTTAGACATCCACGAAGCAAAAATCTGTGTCTAAGGTAGTTGTCAAAGCCTTCTTCATGCCAGGCAGTGGGGGAGTGCTTTTTGGCACTTCATCTGAGTCTAATGTAGACATTTAACATGTCGGTTGCATCACTCCTACAGTCAAGCAAAGTGAACCTCACTCAAATTGTTTTGTGTTTCATAATCTCAGGCTGCATCCAGGGTTGCTATCATTGATTGCACTACGGATACGTTTGGAATTTATGGGGTTTGGTAAAAAAACATAACATTTATATGTGGAGAGGATTGTACACGTGAAGTAATTAAGCATTTGCCCATATGTGCTCCCTTAACTGGAATCCTAGCTCATACACTGGTTAAGTGCAAGAAAACTGTTGGAGCAGCACTAAGTGCCAACTTTTAAAAATCTGTGTTTCTGAATAGTTCTGAGATTAAACTGTGAAACTAAGACATTGTAAACCTGTTAGTGATCCCTTAAGAAAACAAAACCAAAAATCTACAACAAAAGGAAATAACTGAAATATTGACAGCAGTCTTTTTTTTCTTCTAGCAAATTCAGAAACTAAGGAGAGAGCTGGTTGCATCACAAGAGAAGGTTGCTACCCTTACATCTCAACTTTCAGCAAATGTAAGTATTTTTGCTTGTGATCATAAACAGTATCAGAGAATACATTATCAGACTGGCTAATAGCTCTTACTCAATTCAAGTACCAACACGTGGTATGGGAGACTTTTACTATTTATTTATTTTGGTGGTTTTCAAATTAATTATTTCATTAAGAGTCTGTATTGCCTCAGCTTCAAGCAGAAGAGAACTTGTAATCAAACACAGAGGAAATAGAAATGAGAGTTTCCACACTTTGGATGTGACAACAGTCCTATCCAGTTCAGTTTCACTCTTTCCTCACAATCAATTAAAAAAAGGCCAAAAGTAAGGAGACACAACCAAAGAAAAGGCATGAATTGCAGTTTCTGATAGAATTTGTTATAGTTTCATTTCACAAAGATAAGCCCTGAAAAATACAGATAGGTATGGAGGGAAGAAGAGTACACAATTGTACATAGAATTTGTATGCTGCAATAACTATGCTGATATATAACTAATGGAAACTGGGCTATTTCGTAGAGAGCTCCCTGGTGTTCCTTCCAATTGTCATATGAGTTATTGAACATGATATCAGAAAATAATGCCAGGTAGAGAATGTGAGCTACAGTCCTGTCTGGTTACTATGGTTTCAGATGAAGTTACTCGATAGTTACTGAGCAATCTGTTGTACAGTGATTTTTAAATGCAGTTCAGTGTATAACTATAGTTACCATTCCCAAGGAAAGCTGAGGTGCAGTTGCAAGAGAGTATCATTTTGCATTTCAAGAAAGCAGTTTCCCGATGTCTTGGGCACCCTATAGAGTGCCTTTCTTTGAAATACAGATGTACTGAGTATTTAGTTCTATAAATATTGCCATTATTTTCAAGAAATTATTTCAGTTGGTGAAGTAGTACTGTGTTCATGTTGTGGGAAAATAATCTCTAGTTGTGTGAAAGCTGCTTGTTCTCTTAGGACTGCCACATGTGAAAATGTGGACGAGCTACTGTTAGCACTTTCTACTCTGTTCAGGTGGCTGCAGAACACTTGTGGGTATTTGTACCTCTGTAGCAGTATGTGTTGCCAGTCTGTCCTGAGTTCTGAGAACTAGTGAAGCAGACAATATTGGAGTCCTGCAATGTTTGTAAATTCAAAAGCTAGATTCTTATCTGGGTTATTCATTCAGGAATTTATAACCAGCATGCCTATCCTTGGTATGGGGTTCCATCTCTCGTGTATTTTAGACACTGATCATCTTTACCAGATTGGGCAATTCTTCACCCACCCATTCTGAGAGCAACAAACTAAAACCAATACCAAGAGGTCAGAAGAGCTAAGCCAGCATGCCTTGGGTAGTCGTGTTCACTAACAAGTCCATTGTTCTCTGCCAGGCGCTTTTCTTTCCACCAAAAACGCAGGGCTGCAGTAGCTCTGCCTTGCAGTGGGGAGCACAGGGAGGCAGGCTGTGGCTGAGCTTGTGACACAGCACAATCACAGACATCCCCACATCCACTCTGAGTGCTCTGTTAATGCCCACGCAGCAGCAGCTGGTGTAACCCAGAAGACTTAGCTTGATTCCTGCAAGCGCCTGACCTAGTAAAAGATGTCCCTGCCCACAGATGGGGTGTTGGACTAGATGATCTTTAAAGGTCCCTCCCAAGCCAAACCCTTCTGTGATTCTGAGCAGTGGTGCCACATCAGTAAGACTAAATTCTTCGCCTGTGCTCAGATGCCTGTACTAGAGCTGGTGTGGGAGCCCCTCTGGTGTGGATAACTCGGGCTCTTGGTACCATGCCTCACTGTGGACAGAAAAGCAATTTGCCCTTTTCTGCTTCCGCTGGTTCTGAACAGAAAGCACCAGCATATTCCTTCTTGCTGATGTGTTGAAAGATGACTTTCTTTACTCTCCATCCTTTTCCAGTCAGCCCAGCAAGGCTGTAGCCTATAATACAGTAACAAGTGCAATGGAGTGAGGATGGCAGGGCATTCTTCCCTGCAGCTGAAGCAATGAGGCCACTGTTTGGTTCATTTGGGCCAATTGTGTCCAATTTCTCCCTAGTGTTAGAAGTACTTGACTATACCTCTGACCAGTATTCCTTTGCGTGGAGTAAACACCGTACAGGCTGGTTTCTAACAACGTTACCTATTCCAGGCAAATTTTCGAAGTCAGCTCTAAGTTATAATTAGGTTTGGTCTATATTTCAAAGAATCTTAGTCAAGCTCAAAATAGATAGTTACATTTGGGCTTGGTTTTCACTCAAACTAATTCCACTGCATTGAGAAATAACTTGGGTTTGATCTGCGTAACTCACATTCTGTTGGTTGGGGATCTGGTCCCATGTACTGCCTGCCTCTAGACTTCTGAACACCTAGTAAGAATGCCCACGGCTTTTCTACTGATCTAATTGGAGGGGTAACATTTTCAACAGGACAGTTAAAAAATATATACATGTGCATCTGGTTTTGCGTATCCAGAAGTACATTTGTAAACGTGTATGTGCTTGTATGCATATATATATGTGCACGCACACCGTATGTCATATAAAGGTTAATTTAATCACGTTCTTTTGACTCTGTCACCCACCTTATCCATCTCCAAGGAGACAGTCTTTAAACCCTAAACCTATAAGCAACCCTAAAGCTGATATTTTTAGCACATCGGGTTTTTAGACGGTACCAGAGAAATCCTTCCTTTTTCCAAAGCCCCAACATGTGGAAATTCCCTCAAAATTAAACTTGTCAGAAGCATGAAACTTAGAGGCTTCAAATTCTCCAGGCATGAACAAGGGATTTAGACACTTTCACAATGAAAACAGTCTTAAAAGAGAAGTAGATATTACTAGATATTACAAGTAAATATTTTTTGGGATGCTGTCATGAGATACATACTTTAAAAAACAAAAAATTAAAAAGTATTTCACATTAAACCTGATTCTGAATTCTTTCTCTGCTCTTTCTGGTACAGAAGTTGTAAACCATTAAAAAAACCACTTCCACATAAGTCCAAAGGATCAAACGAGACACTTAAAGATGCGTTAGCACTAATTCTGTTAGTCCTTTGAGCACTTTATGTAAATAAATTCAACAAAGTATCACTTAAACATCAGGGATAAAATCCAGCTTGAAAACAGAGTGTATACACAACCTTCTAATTGTGATATGGCCTCTGAAATTTGGTGTAATTACAGAACTGATATTTCAATGCCAATGATTATATACTTTTCATAAAAATTATAACAGTGACTAACAAATACTTGATTTAATTTGACAAACTTGTGAGGAACCTTTATGGGCTTCTAATTTTCAGGAACTCGTACTGTCTTAGCAAAGTTTTACTTGCATGTATTCATTTATCATTTATCCTCTAATCTAAGAGACATACTTCACTAGCCCCTGGCATTTAAAGGAGAAATAGTCCTAATCACAAAAGCTGGAATTTATCCTCAGAGAAGAAATCAAACCCATGTTTTACTCTCTAAATGGTTAATACTACTGTAACCCTCATTTTGAGACATGTTTGCACGCCAGTAGGCTAAAAGTTGAATGAACAGTAAGTCCAATGCAGAAAAAAGCTTGATTGCTGCCTATCTTTTCTGTAGATACATCCATCTCTGGCAGGCAGGGAACTGTATGAAGAGAGTATCTTCTGCAATGTCTTTGCTGACCAGGAAATTACTCAGTCCTTTCTGATGCCTTTGTGATAAATGCATTCATCTCAGCCTTAGTCCTAAGCTCCCCCAAATTTCCATACTTTCAGTGTCTGAAAATGGGCAGCACTTTTTTCCTCACGGTAGTCTGCAGAAGGAAAGTATTAATGGCTAGAAATCTTGCTCCCTCACAGTTCAGCTCGGGCTTGAATTCATTGCTACCATGTCCCTTTGTAGAACTGAGCAAAAGTGTTGTATGCAAGTGAAAAAAAGAGCATCTTACTCACCTCATTTTGACACTATTCACGTCTTTCTTTGCTTCACCACAAAAGACTGTTGGTGACAACAGTATATGTGTCATTAAAAGACTGTCAGGCTGAAATTTGACCTATTTGATCAAGCCTTTGCTTGATATATTATTTTATATCAAATTCTGTCAATTGGAAGTTATAGCATTTCTCAAGTATTTTGGAAACATCTGCTAAGACTTTTCTTATATGGTTTCATTTATTATTCAGGCTTTGTTGGCTGGACTCAAGTACTATGCTTGATTTCAGCAGTTTATTTCATTTGATTAACCCCAAAGTGTTTTGCCTGCATATGATTAAATTCAAGCAGCGCCCAGCTGTTGTTTGGATGCTTAATTTACAGGTTTTTTCTGAGATTCTGGCTTTCCCCCTGGTGCCTGTTTCAATGTTGCTGAAGGGCAAATCTCAATACTAATTAAGAAGGGCCTGTTTTCAGTGCAGAAAGTGTCCAACCAGCAGACTTCCTACGTGACTGACAAGGGCTCAAATTCCAGCGAGCAGCCTGAACCCAGCCTGTTCGGAGGGACTTTGATCAGTGCTTTGTACTGTATAAAGCTGAAGGGTGCATGCTTGCAAACTGTAGTAGACCCAGGATGCCAGTAGAAAGCGGAAGGGCTTCACTGGCTAATACTCTTGTTTGGCCAGCTCTGAACCACTATCCTACAGCCAAACAACAAGATAATAGCAGGCGGCGAACGGAAAAGGTCACCAGATGTACAGTTGCTTCTTGCAATCAGCCCGATCCCTTCTGGCCTCTCATACCTCCTTTCATTCAGCCATGTCAGGTGGGAGGAAATTTATTTATTTACATTTGTTTTCTAAACCTGAACACCGCAGGTCAAATCACAAAGTGTGTCATCAATGTCAATGTCATGTTCAGGATGGGCTGTAAACCGAAGACCTGAGGTATTGGGGGTTTGCCTGGCTGGGATTGTTTACTAAGAAGGAAATGTTTAAAATCAAATCTGTCATCTTAGCAATGAAGTCGTTCCCTGAGCATATATCGCTTTGGCTATTTCTAATGGGAATTTCAGATGTTAATAGAAGTAAATTAATCCATATGCGATGGATCTACAGATTAAGAGCTGTACATCATCTGTGTATCTAATATGTATATCATGTTAAAGATGGATACATTTTGCTGTAGGCGTACTTCCAGTAATGCATAGTTACTTAACTCTGACTCCAGGATATGTATCTCCAAGTACAAATGCTGCATTCGGTTGTGAAGATGTACTTTTACTTTAGAATAGGTGTCATTCAAAGCATGTGCAGTATTCGGGCTATTTTGTATGGTATTCAAATGATGCATACCGTGAACGAAACTACTGAATCTAACACAAAAATTTCTAAGGTGTGAGGGGTTGGCTGTAACTTTAAAAAAAAACTTCTTCTAAATATTTTTACAAGAATGAAAGAATGGATCCTTTGGATAAAGTAAATAATCCTCAGAAACTGAGGATTACCAATTCAATCAAAATCAATTACCAAATTTAAAAGTATAAAAGATGTATCCAATCAGAATTTTTTTTAATTTCTAATGACCATTTTTAAAGTCACAGTTTCTTCTTTCTATTTGTTTCAACTGTTTCCTTTTCCGAATTATTTTGCATTTAACTATTTAAATGCAAAATCTGATCTTAAATGGGAAAATATATATATATATTTTCTATACATACTTCCACACACATATAAATATACTGATAATCTAGCCTTTTATTGTTTTGTTACATAGTATTTCTTTTGGGACAAATCTGCATAAGATTTCAACAAGTAGGAATTCCCTAGACTGATGAATAAATAAACATTTGCTACCATGGGGAAAAGTGGTTTATTACTCTGAATCTAAAATTAACGCTTTGTATTTCAGAGAAGAGTATTCTGTTGTAGTAAACATTTAAAGTAATGAACAATGTGATTGAAGGTTTGTTTCTTGAATCATTCTCAGTGATGGTTCTTTGAATTATGTTTCTTTATTATTAGCAAATCAAGACCTGATAGTCTTTATCTCAAATGAGTTAGGAAAGATCCATCATCTTGATGCAATTACATTTACAACACAAAAATTTTAGTGTGCTACTCCAAGAAGGTAATGCACTCTGTCACAGGCTGAACTTTAGTGAGAATCGATAGGTGTGACATGGCTGTCTTTCCCTGAAGACTATCAGACAATAACTTAATAGTTTCAGTGACCTTTGATGACATTTTAAATTATGCTTTCTAGTTCTTAATTTTTGTTACAAGATCCTTCATTTTTCCTGTAAGTTCCTTGCAGTTTATTAATGTAAAATATAAGCTGAAGCTATATGGAGTCGGAAAATACTTCGCACAACTATGCATGGTTAGGTTCCAAAGAACTGTGGTTATCACAGTCTAATTGTGAGAAACGGACAAAAGCAATGCATAATTAAGCAAATGATTCCTCTTTTCAAGCCCTCAGTCCCCATTGTTATTCTCCTGGTAAAGCAGAACCGCAGGCCATCAGCCAAGCCAATGATTTTTTTTATGAGGCAGGGAAGAGTGAGCTCCATTAGTTTCCTGTAAAACACATGTCATAAAGAGACATTTGGCTATAATTCTGTGGTACTGCATCCACTTTGTCTCCGATTGTGCTCTGGGTCACCGATCATCATCTTTGGAATTAAAACACCATAAATAAGTCTGGATATTTTTTATATGTAGCTAATTATTAAAGTGAAAAGTAAGTTTTTAAACTGGTTACTTTTGTCTTATCAGAGGAGCAGAGTAGTGAAAACAATCGAAGGCTGTAGTTTCCAAACTAGCTAGAATAACTTTATATCAATTGATAGGTTTCAGGTGTGCATTTGACACATATTCCAAGTTAATTTTATTTAAAATTATATCTTCAAAAATAAAGTCTAAGTTATAAATGTTAAAATAGGAATATACACAATTTCTAATTAATCCTTAAGAAATTGCATATGTATCTAGTCCTATGTTTATCAAAAGTTAGTCCCTGGGGTATGTATCCTTTACCAAAAGAATTATCCCTAAGGCATCCCTGCAGATGCGGAAAGCATGTGGGTTGACCACTATACCCATAAGTAATTAAATACATTATTTACTAATAATATAATTTACAAGGAGTAAACTCGTAGTAAGTTTAGTAAGTATAAAATAAGGAGTTTACAAGATACTGAAATGTTTATAGCAATCCAAAACGATTTACAAAACACAAAAGCCACTTATCAGTATAACAGCTCTGGAGACACAGAAGTGGGCCACTCATATATATGATAATCTTTTTTTATTTGAAGAATAATATACAGAGCAAGGCGACAAGAAGCTCTTTTCCTTCTCCTAAAGTGCATAACAGAATCCTTTTTGGACTATGTCTTTTTCTGATTATACCTCAGATTCAGTACAACCATGTACATTTGAACAATTTCAACTATGCTTGTACCAGCATGCGAATCTGTAACAGAAAAATTTGCCAGGCACCGTGTGTGCCTGTACTGCTATAATAAAAAATAAATTTTCTCAGTGAGGAAGCTCAGTTAATCCTTTTGTGCATATAAATATGTTGTTTGTGAGTTCTATTTCCAAGTGTATTGTAGTGCCTATTGAAAACATTGCCTATTACCACTTTTGAGATGGTAAAGAGAAAATAAGTGTTTCCTTCTACTTTTACTATTTGGTGTTGCAAGAGGAGTGGATGGAAATTCATGGAATTTAATAAAAATTACATTCTTACTTTCCCTTGGCTGTACAAGATGTCTTAGCTTGTTGGTTTCTTTATCACCACTTGGCCTTCTTTGCCTACAAAGCTCAATGTCAGATAGAACCAATGAAGAGCTGGTGTATTGTTTGTATAAATGTTGCTTGGGTGAATGTTGTTAGAAAATAAAATGAAGCTTTAATTTTTTAAAATCTTTTAATCAGTTTCAACTTTATTGCTTTTCTTATTGAGAAGTAGGACTTCCAGTTTTCAAGACTGTCTTTTATTTATACATTTGCACACATCATAAATATTATATTTATAGTTTATATAAGTTTTTTATTACTTTTATACACACAACACACACACAATATAAGATGAATAGACTAAGTAATGACCTTTTGTAAAACTAACTGTGATATTTTCTGTTTGAGTCTCAGGATTTGAGACTCAAATAAATCTCACAAATAAATCACTCTCGAGTATTTTATTTGTGAGATTAAAACTTAGCTTTTAAGATAAAGTACTTGAATTCCCATTTTGAAGTGTTCAGTAATTGAAAATAATTGTTCCTAGACTTCTATTTGGGAGGAGACTTTTTTGGGCCAATATATCAGTAAACTCAAAGCAGGGCATTAAATCCATAATTCATTTCCAGGCAGAGATACCTGAGCCAATCTCCCTGGGGGCTAAAGAAGACTGAGGAACATTGGGCTCACTTGGCTGCTTCACCTATCCAAGTTAGCTCAGTCTGAGTTTAAAACTAATAGAAAAGAGCTGAGAAGAAGAGCTTGGAGGGAAAAATATTTTTAAAAAACAAATAGATCTGGGAAAATTGTCCCATTGTCATGATGAATGTTGTCTTCTGTTTCTTTCACAGGCTCATCTAGTAGCAGCTTTTGAAAAAAGCTTGGGAAATATGACTGGTCGATTGCAAAGTCTAACAATGACAGCTGAACAAAAGGTACGTTTACTAAAGCAGATGCTTTAACGTGGAAAACAGTCAGCACATTATATTAGAGTTTTGTTTAAAAAACACTTAAAAGAAACAGGAACAGCTGTGACAATAAGACAGACAGATCTTTCTTTAATGGCCATTGTGATCAGATCTTCATAACGCTACATCGGAATTAGACTGTGCAGCATCAGGTTTACACGGACAATATCATAGAAGAGTTTGAAGATAAAATAATTCATTTCCAGGTTTTAATTAAAATATGTCTGACTCGAGTTTTAGTCTGAACTGTAAGATCCTATAACAAAGACTGATCATAACCTGCTGGAGTGCTTCATTCCAGCCTGCCAGCTTTGTCAGAATAATGGAATTATGGGATGGGAAGAACTTTAAGTAGAGAAAAAAGGCTCCATTCAGAGAGTTAGCACAGGTTAGGTATCCTATTCATTAGTAAACCGTTTTGGTTTTCACTGTGCTGCTTTGACTGTTGGGGAAAAAAATCTACACCTGATAGGTAGTAAATTTAATGTGAGCCTTTGTACCAAGCTCAGGATTAAGAGGCTGCTTAGCACCTTCCAGGATTGGACTTCTGCAACTTTCTGCCCTTATTCATTTCGAACAGTATCCTATAAACAGAAAGGCCTCGTTAAGCCAAACTGTGGGAGAAACTGTGTATCAGTGAGCTATTAGTCACTGCTGGAGTCAGTGTAGCTGCCTGTAAAAATAACATTTCACAGTCCAGTTGAGAATCAACAGGTGAAATATGGTGAGACTCATGAACTGGGTAGAAAATATTTGTATTGCTTGCTTTTTTTCATCTTAAGCAAAAAAACACAATGGAATTTTCTTAAAATCAAAACTTTTGACTATTTTACAAACTCTATTTCCCTCAGAAGGTTTTATTTCCAGAAAAGGTTAAGCAGTCACATTGAAACAGATCATCTCCAAGCTTCTTTCCCAAAAGATTTGGAACATGTTCTTTTCATTCTCTTCTTTTCTCTATTGTTGAGGTTAAATTCCTTTAATCCTCATTATATAAATACAGACTGGAAGGAGAGGTTTAACGCAGCAGTAATAAAAACTATTTTTTTAATTAAAATTGCTTGTGCATTCTAATACAGACTTCCTGCACTCAATTGGCGTAATTTTACTTCAAATTGCAGGACAGTTGCTATTAAACAGGGGTTTTTATAATTGAATTATTATTTAGCAAGTTAAATCTTCTGAAAAATTCAGGTTGAGATTCATCCATTAAACAGTAGCCTCACATACTAAAGGATGTAAATCAATGGTTTTATTGTCTTTTGCAATAAAGTTGTTGGGTTTCTCTTAACTATATAATGAATATTCAATTGAGACCCTTTTTAGATCAGTCTTCAATAAAAATGGTTTGTTGTCCTTAAAATTAGCATGTTGGCTTTATACAGAATAAATGCAAAAGAATAAGTTCGCTGAGTTTAATATCTTTGGAGTGAAAATATGCATTCTACTTAGTTGTTGCCCTTATGTTCACCCAAGCAGTCCCATGAACTTCGGTTTGACCACTCTTATCTTGTCATTTTTTTAGCTTAGACGTTGTTCTTGTGCCATATATTTTGAGCTCTTTGTTCTTCCCACAGGAATCTGAGCTTATAGAGCTAAGGGAAACCATTGAAATGCTGAAAGCCCAGAATTCTGCTGCACAAGCTGCTATTCAAGGAGCCTTGAATGGTCCCGATCATACCCACAAAGGTATGTTTTTGTCACTATTAAAATAAATGCAGCGTTTCTCCTCAAAAAAAAAAGCTAAGTCACTACTTTTCTGTTGTTTTGGGGACTCTGTTGCAAAGGCAAGCACATTCTGTAGTGCATGGTAGGCATACTTGTGGTATTTCCAGAGCTGGAAACCTTGCATGAGCTTCCTGTTTGCTAGAGTTCCTGAAGCCTTGTCTTCTCAGAACTGGATGGCCAGGAAGTGATTGCTGGGTGTCAAGAGTTAACCCTGTCACTGCAGTTGTGTAATGAAGTACGCCCAAGACACTAATGAAGTTTTATAGTGAAACATGGTTACAGCTTGAACATCCAGTGTAAGTTGTAGCTCTGAAAATTGGTGTACTCATTGTTAAGAGACGGACTGACAACAGCCCAGCTCCTTCATGAGGTGCTAAATCAGTGTAGGGAAGCAGCAATTTAAATTCCAGATTCTGAATTAATCTGTCATTGCAGTTAGGCAGATGTCACTTGATAAATATATACTTCGAAAGTGCCTGTTGATAAGCAACAGCAAAGGAATTTCTTGAAGAAAAAAAATAATAGCAGCATTCATTTTTGAGAGTGTCATTGATCTTTCTTTAAAGAGGTCATTATTTAGATGTTTGCCTTAAGGTAATTTCATTGCATGTCTTGAGTATAGCAAAGCTAACTTCTAAGAAGTAAAAAATAATCTAAAAAGTAATTTCCTTTGGTATTAGTGGGTATGTTCTGCAAGAATATCTTCCAGTGATTAAGATACAGCTATCAGAGACTTTTAAGAAATTGAAACTCAAAAGCCTCACCAACCATTTCTAATATTCTCCACTTCTTGGTTATTTTGTTTCATTCATTTTTAATGAACTCCTACCTGCTTATTACCATCATGGTATATTAGAAGGTAGCATCTGAACACTGACTAGGCCTGCTAAAATTCAAGTAGTGCCTACGCTCCTCAGAAAAATAACTGTAGTACATGCGATAGTAGTAAGTCAAGTAATCCATCTGTAACAGAAACTGCTTAGCTATGAGGTTACACCTGCATAGATTGTTGTGCAGGGTCATTGCCTTCATGCCAATAAGACATTTGGAGAAGCTCCTGAGTGTTAGCCTAATTGTATGCATCCCCATTGACCACCATGTGGTTTCTCACAGGCTGCAATAGCTTGAATCCGAGCCATTGCAAGCATCAATGTCACTTATGTTCATTTAGGCTCCCTTCGAGAAGGGAGAGGCTACATAAATACAAGATTGATTGTTATATGGGAACAGAGACAGATGGATTTCACAGTAATTTCTTTTCTTTAGATTTACGTATAAGGAGGCAACATTCTTCAGAAAGTGTTTCTAGTATCAACAGTGCTACAAGCCATTCAAGCATTGGCAGTGGTAATGACGCAGACTCCAAGAAAAAGAAAAAGAAAAACTGGGTAAGTGCTCAGCAGGTTTAAACTTATCTTTTAGCTGTTATGTCGTTTCCGAGTGCCTGCATAGCATACTGGTACATTTTCATCTACAATATTCTTGTGAGGCCAGACAGATACGAAACAACTCATGTGTATCCATACTGTGACACTACCAGCAAACCAAAAATTGTTGAATATCAGTGGGGAATTATTTGCATAAGTCAGGATAATTAAAAAATAAATTAAAAAAAAAAGAAAAAATCTTAAAATAGCTGTTGTGACCAAAACCATCTCTGGGCCACATTGAAACCCTGTTTGATTTTTCTTCAGTCAGAGTTTGATTCAACAGCTTGACTCAGATATGTTGCCCAGCTATGAAGGGAGTTGAAATCTGTTAAGAATTCTTGTGTAAAAGTAGTACAGTGTTTAAAGAAATTAAGATGATTCTCAACTGGAACACAGAACTACCATATAGTGCTAAGGGTTTAATCAAATAATTTCAGTAAATAATTGGAAAATATGTTTTTGTTGTTTTAAAAATATTACCTGCATAAACATTTGTTTTAAAATACTGATCAGCCTTCATTCCCTTGATTTGTAATTCCACACTCTTTCATGTTTCTGCAAGGTGAACTCTAGAGGAAGTGAGGTGAATATAAACCATGGAAAATTTGGCATGCATCTATAAAGAACCCTATCTTGGCATGATTGCTATTTATTTTGGCAGTAGGCTTTTATACCTTCTAAAACCAGATTATCCTGTGTGTCTTCTCAGTTTGTCTCTATTCATTTTAATCTCAAAGTTTAGACTATAGAAAGGGGAGTGTAGCCAAAATCCATTTCTTTCTTGTTAGATATCATGAGCTGGAAAGGACTTAAATAATGTTTCTCTGATCAGTGCTCACACTCCCCACTCTGCAATTAAATCATGAAAATATTGTGTTTGAATACCTGATTTTTTATAGAGGAACCAGTTTGCCATTGAGTTATATACAATTTTAATCAGAACAACTTTCTGAAAATAAAACCAAAAACCAACCACATTTTTCCTAAGATGAACAACTTCTGTATTTAGACAAAGGTATCAACGAATGGGCTAGTTAAAATTCACTGCAGACAAAACTGTTGTCATTTTGGCTCTTGAAATAAATGGCTCTTTGGCTATTCTGTCCCTTTTCAATACTGGATAAGAGCTTCTAGAGGGAAAAGGCAATGCTTGTACATTCAGAGATCTTACTGCTCTAAAGGAAACTGCAGCAAAGAGTATATACCTTTCAGCTAACATTCTTCTCAGCAGTACAATAAAGCAAGACTCATGTCCCAGCTTAAATCCTCTCGCTTCTGATCCAAACCATAGCATTTGCATGGTTTGGCCATTCAAATTTTTAATGGGGAAAGTAAATTGGCAAACCCAGTAAATTGGACTTGTCTTTTGATTTCAGCATTTAGTAACAGCAGGTTCTGCCTCTACCTAGATGTGAAGTGGTTATTTAAAGCCAGCCCTTGGAGGGAATGCCATGCGAATGGGATTCCACTGGGGCTTAACGGTTTTAAATGAGCACCCCTCTCCCATAGCCATACCACTCGGTCCTGCACTTTTTCCATAGCACTACGTTTGCGCTGCGCTGGATTAATAAAGTCAAAACAAAGCACTGTATCATGTTTTTAGAGATACTGTGTTGCATATGTTAATACCTTGCTTCTGTATACTGACCTCAGGCAGTGGCTAGGATGGCATCTGCAAACTAACTCTTTGAAACATGAGCTGCACACAAATTGCCATGATGAGGAAAATAATCTTGCTCTATGTTTGTTTTCCAGCTAAGAAGCTCTTTCAAACAGGCCTTTGGAAAGAAGAAGTCCACCAAGCCTCCTTCCTCACATTCAGACATAGAAGAGCTGACAGACTCCTCTCTTCCGTCGTCACCCAAATTGCCCCACAGCTCAGGAGAGTGTGGGGCAACATCAATGAAACCATCACAGTCAGCATCTGCGTAAGTCTCTCTCTTGACAAACCTTTTTTTCCCAGATTGGATGGACTGTGAAACAGACTTCCTCAAGTATGGCCATTCACAGTTCAGAACCATTGCCAACAGCCATGATCTTTTAATCTTGTGCTCCATCTATTTGCCAGATTTCTCGTGAGGTTCACTCCGTTTACACACTACTTTTCCGGCAGCTCTTTCTTAGGTCATTCTCTCCTTTCACAGCCTCTACTCAAAATCATCTAGCAGTGCAAACTTCTTTCCAAGTGCATATCCAAAAGCTTATGTTGTGGTGTCCCTGAACTAGTAACAAATTTATCATATCCACATAGTAAAGGCCAAATACTACAGTTTCCGTTCTTCATGACATACTAAAAATGTCATTTTATTTTCCAGGTAGCTATGAATTTTTACAAGATACTCATTCCTTCTGTTATTACTTTATCTACTTTGTAGCTACTAATTCATATAATTTTTAATCTATTTCCCCTCTTTTATCGGCTGGGATTTTTTTGCAGGATTTTACTTTTATTTTTTACTCAAATCACCATCCTTAAGTTTTCAGGACTGAGAACAAGCCATCAGTCAAAACTTGTCCCATTTCTTCATTATTTTTGGATGTCTAATATATTCTTCTTACAGAGTTCTCAGCTCCCATTCATATTCTTCTACCTAATTTCTTTTCATTCTGCTAAACTTACAACTTTTTCCAATTTGGGGAAATCAACCTCTTTGAACTAACAAATGCACACTACTGATGGCAGCCTTGTCCTAATTGAGAATAATCAGGTCACAACTACTCTTCCTTAAAGCACCCGGGGAATTCTAGTCTTGTGACTGATTACTGAGCTTTAAAGTAGAATTTCCCTGCGTTAAGTTAGGTGCCTTTTACAATTAAATTTTTATACACTCTAATGATTTTTATATATTAGGTTTAGGAGTTTGACAGCAAATACTCTCACAAAAGAAACCCCTCCACAATAAATGATTTTCTTTCCTCACATTCTGTACAGACTAGTGAGGAATAATTCATCTAGATCTCTAGTTTTGTTGGGTTCTTTTATAGGGAGCTCCCAGTTTTATGATTTCCGGTATATGTGTGGTTTGGGAGGAAGATTTCTACATGTTTGGGAGCCTTGAGTCTGATTTGTTATCAACTTAAAAATCACTACTAAAAGCCTTAATAGATAGTGCCTGAACTTAAACAAAACACTTTTACTCTACAAAACTATTTACTCACGATTCACAGATCTGCTCTCACGACGTTATCCTGTTTCCTTTCCACCAACCCTGCTTTTTGGTCTGCCTCTTTGACTTCTCTCTAGATGTACTGTGTTCCCAGAATTTATCAAGGGCAAAGCTACATATCTGGTCTTTCATCTCAAGTTCTTCCAATGGCTTAACTTCCCTGCTTTCTGCTTTATCTTCTTTAAGGCTGGCTTGCCAAGGTCTTTTTGTCCATCACTTCTCAAGATATACTGCAAAAAAGCCAAAAAGAAAATAGCCAACAAATAGATATGTGGCTTCCCAGTTATCCAAGTTGTTGTATGAGATAATTTATGCAAGTAAATAAAATTTCGTTTCTTATTTGATTAGCATAGGTATGGGCACATCAAACTGAGAACTGTATTATAATATTTGGAAAAAAATTCTAGTATATGCCTTTATTAATTTTTACTCACATTTAAAATATTTGTGCATGTTGTGAATGCTATTCATTACTTTCCTTCTTCAATTTGCCATATTTTTTTATTTGCCATGAACTTCTTCATCTTCCCTTTGCTTACGCTTTCTTTATATATTTTCTTGACCTGAGTCTCATGTTCTAAACCATTACCTTTACTTTCTTCCAATTGCATCTGTCTAATACATGTGTATGCAGGTCATCTCTAGTCTGGGCACCAAAGAAAAGGCAAAACGGTCACGTGGTCTACAAGCATAGATCCCGGTAAAATTGAGTGTGGGGCATGGAGTTGTACACCCAACTGCTGGCCTGAAGAGTGCTGCATCTTCTTTCCCAAAATGCATTTGCATGCATTCTGGCAATTAAAAGTTGACCTCTGTTTCTTGTTTGTATATTAGTAGTAATAATCACAATAATAATACTTATTATTATAAAATATTTTTCATATTTAAATTGTTCTGCAAATATTAACTATTTATAGTGACAGTAATAAAGAACAAATAACACTTAGTGAATTGACTGAAAATATTACTTAGTGTAACAACATAGCCAAAATTCAGTGGTTTATTTTCTACTGGTTCTGTTATGCAACAGATGTAGGTCTGATGATGACACAGAGAGGCAAAACAGTCTGACATGAGAACTGGACAGTTGTGGGTCCCTGGATCAGTCACATTTTGATCTTTTGTCACAATATAATGGTTTCTTCCCTTAAAATTAATGCTCATGAAAAAGAATCACACGGTGTTTACTTTTAATCCCATTTTTAAGGAAAAAAACCCAAAACCAACCAGCATGATTTCAGATACCATACATTACCAAATGACAGACTATAGACAAAGTCAACCATCACAAATCAAAATAATTACAAATCAAAACCTTCTAGATCATGAAGTCAAGGACTGTCTCTTTGTGTACCATTCAAAACAGAGAAAACTGTTGATCCCTAACATAATAAATATCAGTAGTACAGTTTAATCAGCATACCTCAGTTCTGACTATTGCTACTTACAAAAATCACAACCTTTGCACCAAAGAAATGATGCCGATATAAAATCAAATTAAAACCAATGGGTGATACACACTCAAAAAAAGGATTTCTGAAAAGTTTTTAACAATTTTTTTTTTCACCATAGTGAGCTATCTAACTAACCAGGAAAGGTATAAAGCAAGCTGATCATTTCATCTGGAGAGGGCTTTTTTCCTTTTTTAATTTGCAATTTGAGCCTTTTCATGTTTCTTTGATAAGATTCTTTCTTCACTCATAGGTTTCACCAGCAGTAAGCATTTTCTGTACTTTGATATTTAGTAATGACAGTGCTTTGGGGGGAGAACCTTCCTTTAATCTCGTGCCTGTTTCCTGCTCCTCTTTAGGATCTGTGAGTGCACAGAGGCAGAGGCTGAAATTATTCTTCAGCTAAAGAGTGAGCTGAGGGAGAAAGAGCTAAAATTAACGGACATTCGTCTTGAAGCCCTCAGCTCTGCACACCATCTGGATCAGATTCGGGAAGCCATGAACCGCATGCAGGTCAGTGCAGTAGCTTAAGTGTTGACAGGGGTGCACACCAAAGGTATGCCTGGTGTATTTCCTTTCCCAGGACTTTGTTTCAGGTACCAAAAAACTGTCTATACAAAGTAAACTGCTAGATTGACAGTACTTCCAAAGGATGGGTATGATAAGTATTCACCTTATAACAATGATATTCTTTAGCATTTCCATTAATAGCTAAAATGTGTTTAAGAGATACGGAAGGACACAAAATCCCTGCCCAAAGGATATTTGTTATCTAAACCCTATTACTGGGGAAAGCAACATGACAGACAAGCAGATCAAGAAGTCATTTCTACAGAGCTTTAAATCCTTGGGCTGGGGTGGGGGAGCAGGGTTATATGTGCATACTTTCTCATAATTTCTGATTCCTAATCCAGTCATGGCTTGCCAAAGCAAAGAATGTAAAATTGAACTAAATTATTGTATTCAGCATCACTAAAATTTCACTACATTATTTTGTGACACTGCTCCAAATCCTTCCCGAACACATTTTTCATCAGAAGATGTTCCCTTTCATGAGGCTGAAAGGATACAGAAAGAATAGCAGTGTTCTTCAGTGGAGCATGGAGCTTTATGGGACTCAGCTCTGTTGCCGACATAGAAGTGTCTAGTATCACGTTTGGTGCCCTAAAGGATCTACATCTGCACAGTACGACATAATTCCTTCAGTAGATCTGGGCCCTTCTGGAACGACAGATGAGATACCTAGGACATCCCTGAAGGCACTGTAAACCTGTATTTGGGAAACAGAATCAAGGCCATGGGGTGGGGATTCAGGTTGAGACAAGGACAGCTACATTTAAATGTCTAGGTATGAGCGAGGTGATTAACTCCTGTTGGAGTCAATTGAGTTTTAGTCCTGCAGTAGTGGGGCCTAGACAGTAATCCTAAAATCATCCTAAGATAGGTACAGAGGTTGAAATTGAGTTGTTTGAGCATAGGCACCTATTACCATTTGAATGGCCTCGGGTATTTGCATCTGCACAGGACTTGTAGGTTCAGCATTCTACCCATGGAAGACCATGTTTACAATGACACTGGAAACCCACATTTACACAGCTGAATCCAGCCCCAGTGGCTTGTCAGCTGAATTGCTCTGTGCTGGGTGCTTAGGTCACGTGCACCTGTAGGCACTTTTTTGTAGATGTCCACAGTGGCTGATGTCATAACTACCACATTTGGTGTGCTTGCTGGCTTTTCTAGATGTCTTTGTTTATACCATGCCTATAGCAGTCTCAGCCACACTTTTAAACATCTATGGTACCCGCCATCCTCCCAGGTGCTCACACCACTAGGCGACAACATTGCTATGGGTTATTTGGCTGAACTTCAATTAAGGGGAAGACTAATCAAGAACTGGTCCATAAATATGGGGTTTAATTGTCCAGACATAAGTAAAGCATTTAATCTGGAGCCACTAAAAAATTTTTAGGAACTGTAAAGGATAGAATACAGTTAATTTCAATAGTGGAGAACAGGACTTGAAGGCTTATCAGCTGATTACGGTCTTACACTGGGATATGAGTGCCTAAACCAGGTCAACTCCCCAGAGAGAGGAGTCTGCTTTAGTCACAGGCCTCCAAAGTTTGACTTTCGCCGAAGCTGGGCAGAGGCAGCTGTTGCTGGTAATCACCACTTTTGAAATTTTCCCAAAAGGACAGGCAGCCACCCTGGAGTTGCCAAACTCTGTGACATTTTGGAGAATTGCTGAGGATTGGTAAGAGGAAAAAGTAAGATTGGTGGGAATGGTATATGAATACTGTGTGTATTCAAAGCACCTTAGAAAACTAAAGCTCAGCTGAATGGAAGACTGCTAAGAGTTGTGTAACTAATCAGCATAAATTGCCAACTAAGTGGAGACTGTGTGACTCATTTCACCATAGTTCCTGATTTGAACCCCAGGCTAAACTGGTGCATCTATTACCTTCTGTCACTATTTTGCTGGTTTGTCCCTTCCCTTTCACCATTGCCTCACCTTTGCCTATATGATCTAATCTTTTTGTAGCTGTTGCAGGTTTTTTTGTGAAGTTATCCCGTATGTTTTTACTTGTATAATGTAGCTGAACAGCCTTCATAAAAGAATAGGACTTTTAGCAGAGTGTTAGTGAATGTGGAATTAAATTTGATGTGCAAAACCATCTGTAAGAATAAGCAGTTGCTTTGTACTGTGCTTCATGAAGCGACTGAAAGCTAGATTTAGCTGGTACCAGCCTGTTCTCAGGCTAAGTTGTCATTTTATTATTGTACATTCAATAATCACTTGGTACCACAGAGGATTTAGCTACAAAAATTCCTAGTTGTTCTGATTCATCTGTCACTGTATGTTTTCATCAAAGAGGGTTTGCTGGCCGTTATGTGAACAATCCCCTGTTTGAATGACCAAAAAGTCTTATCTGATAGCAAGAAGGGTTATGAAACTGTTAAACTATCAATTTCTAATTGCCCATTTTTAATTTCTTTTCTCTGTGAAGTTACTTCTTAAATTTTAAACTCAATGGCAGTAATAATTTTCTGTGACTTTAGAAACATTGACATGTCTAAGATTTTAACAATAACTTTCTCAACTGACTGTTACCTAAGGTATTTGACAATAAAAAGTAGCTTATAAAACTGGGCATAGCTGGGAAAATTATCACCATACTTGCATTATGGTAAACTGTACAATAAGCACAGAAGCTTGAAGCTTATGTTTTTTAGGAACTGTCTTGAGGCAAAAGCTAAAACAAGGTTATACGGTTTTTCCCTCCTCATTTCAGAAGTGAAGGCAATCCAGTTTTCACTGACTGGGTTATACTTCTGATATATAGTGCTACATACTGCTGTGAAAATGGTAAACCAGTTAGCTGGCAAACAGCAGGCACCAGGATAGCCACCCCCAGTGGTTTTCTGAAAGAATAACCACCTGTGCTTTTATGCTTGTTTCTTTTGAATACAGAATGAAATTGAGATACTAAAAGCTGAAAATGATCGTTTAAAGGCAGAGACTGGAAATACTGGAAAGCCCGCCCGGCCATCATCAGAGTCTTCAAGCAGCACATCATCTTCTTCATCACGGCAATCACTAGGACTTTCTCTGAACAATTTAAACATCACAGAATCTGTTACATCAGGTAAACATATTCTGGGCATATGCATGCCCAGCAGTTAGTAAGAATTTATGATTTTCACCTTCTTAATGGGCCATATATATGAAGCGGGCCTGAAAATTAAAACACCTTGTATCAGTCAGGTAAACATCAGATATACGTTCACTAATGGACATGAGGAAGAATGCTGGCAGTCATTTTTCTGAAAATGTAGCTTTTAGAAGGGTCTGAATAGTAGTAACTGATTGTTCATTATGTTTGCTTAGTTCCTAGCTATGTTACTAACTACCTAGTTGGTCATCTGACTACTCTTTGGTCATCTAGTTTACAATTTATTTGAAAAGGACAATATCTGTTGTAGTATACTAGACAACTATATATATATATTCTCTTATCCCTATGGGACAAATACGAGAATTGTACATTAAACTTTCTTTTTTTGTTTACAAATCTTTTATCATTCAGTTAGCTCCCTTAACTTCGTTTTGTATTTGCAGCTGGGGCAGGAGGTGGTCTCAGTTAGTTATCCCTTGCATTTTTTTAACGTGGTATAGCTAGTTAGCCTGTTGGACCAAATCACCATTTATCACAGGAGCCAAACCCTGCCTGCCTTATTAAGCACTCTCATTATCTTCTATGAATAAGAGAAAGCAAGCAGAACTTTGGTCCACATCCTGAACATTAACATTTGATTATTTTCCATGCCATAGAGTTTATGATAATAAGCCTTCTACACTTGTTTTGATAATGTAGCCAAGAAACAGAAGTGCTGTCCCTAACATTAGAATCAGGAGCAGAGCAGAAGCAAAGCAGTGCTCATTAACGCAGACTCCACAGAAAATATAATGCAGTCTCTGGAAGCAATAAAAATGTGGCTAATAATTGTAGAAAGAGTCTAGGCAAGAGTACAGCTGGGAGCATGCCAAACTGCCTGACTATAATTTGGATTGGCAGTTAGTCGTATTATCTTGCCAGTCATTGATTACATGGATATTTGAATATTTCTTCTGGTTAATGTCAGATTTTGAATGAAAATCAGTGTATTTTTTTATTTACATTCCAGCCTGCTTTTTTGCCAGGTTTAACTTTTAGGATGGATAAGCCTGAGCTGGGCCTCAGTGTACAACGAGGTGTTGCAAAAACAGGGAGAAAAAGGTTGACTATGGTTCCCACTCACACATTCGCACACATTAAAAAAAATAAAACCCGGAATATAATTTTTTTCAAAATGGTATTTGTAGAATCTCTTTCAAGAACAGCAGCTATTAGCCCTTTGTCACTTGGCTCTAACTCTGTCTAGATACAGGAATAAACATATTATAAGCTTTATATAATTTTCCGTGTTATTGGTTCTAAATGTTTTTCTAGCATGCAAAGTAATTACTTTTGGTTATAAGAAATTAAAGAAATAAGGGTGCCTAATGAGGAGTGGAGGATTTCAGTTGATTATGAATCCAGCCTTTTTGATCATTTTGTTGCCGTGCCAAAGAACTGGGAAGGGTGACAGCTTCCTACCAAGTCTTGTGGGATTTCTGTGGCAGCTGGAGTACTATTGAACAAAAGTCCCTGAGATATGGAGAGGTTAATCATGCTGGGGACTAAGCTGAGAGAGGTAACGAGGGCTTTGGCTCATCATATTAAAAAATGCTGTGGCACTTTCTGGGAGACCAGTGTCTCCGAATGACCGTGAGTCATCTGGAAATGACCAAAGTTATCCATTGCCAGTTCCTAAGGGTACAGCCATCTCCTCCAGACAGGTGTGAGTGGCAAGCTGGGGAGCAGGTCGGTGGTCACAGACACCCATATTTCAGTCAGTCACTGGAGTAAAGAGCAGCAAACAAGGACCAGTTCAAGACTCTGTACTGTCCGATGAAAAGAGCACAGACAAGAAGTGAGGCAGAGCCACCATAGTGCACCTAAGGAAGAGGCCTGGCAGGAGCTAATAAAAGCAGTTAGTACCACCATGGCATTAGATCTTCTTGGGCATCTTTTCAGCCCCTTATGTCAATGAGAGGGAGAGGTCTTAGTAGAACGTAGAATTTTTTCTAGCCACAGAGTGGTGCCTCATTCCTAAAGACTTACAGAAAAATGTATTTAAAAGGCTACATGAGGGTCATTTAGAGATCGAAAAATTTCACATTTTTCGGGGGGGATGAGATATATTGTGAATTACCCTCAGATGAACTATGACTTCATGGAAACTCTAAGATTTGTCAAATATGCTGAAATACAAGTGAAGTGAAACATTCAGTGTTGGTGGCACAGAAAAACTGGCTGCCTGGAACATAGTAAACATGGATTTGTTTGAGCTCACAACAAAAATGCTTCTTCATTCAACCAATAAAATAAAAAAAAATGACATCAGAATCTGATTTCTAGATCAGGATGTAAACGGTGAAACATTTTACATGAGAACTTATTTTTTAATACGTTCATTGAAGTCATATTCATAAGTCTTTTTGGTTTTGCTTTGAGCAAGTCACTGAATCTTACCAGACCTCATTTAATTTGAGTGAAATCTGACCTTGTGCAGACTATGACCTGAAGTCGATGCTTTTCTTCAATCACCACAATAAGAATAAGCAGGACTTAGGGTAGCGGATTACTGTGCTGGCCTTTGAAGAAAATGCAAATCCATAATATCTCCTAATTTGATAGTTAGTTTAAATGTCTAACAGTAAAATCTATGAGAGAACTTCTAGAGGAAGACAGCAGTTTTATGCCTTGAAATAAAGCGCTGGCTCAGTCTTCAGTAAGAAATAGATCCTTCTGCCTTCTCATCTTAGGAGTTAGTGAGGAGGTAGAAACAGAGGTACAGATCACTCTTTACCTCCAAGAAAATGAAACCTTTTCTTAGAGGAATGGCTGAACACAGAGTCCCATATTCTGGAGTAACACAAAGTGGTTTTCTAATGGATACTCTTTGTAAACTTGTATTGTGGGGGTGAAAAAGACTCTGTCCATGCCATGTGTACAGAAGGTAAAGAAATCAGCTGGAAAGAGAAATTAAATGCTATTTTACTGAGCAGCAAACATATCGGTGCAAGGATTTGTTGCTTTTCTCCTCACAGCATTCTAAAGGGTACAATGAGGCTCAAAGATATAAAATTAATTTAGGTTTTAAGTAACATTACTTTGTGGGCATATGGTAATTTTGAACAAGTTCCAAGAAGGAAAGCAAAGGCTAGAATTTATTTATTTATGGTTTCCCAATTAATTTCTACATGATTAAAGCTCCTAATATTGCTTCAAAAATTGACAAATTGTAACTTCTTTTCATCTCCAACAGAAAAGGTGAATTAGGAGTAAGTACCGATCAAAATGATTGCAAGTTGTTGTGATGGCAGCCTTTGTTTTTAACCAAGAAACCCTTTGAACAAATACTGAACTGGTGATATGAACATAACTGATCTGATTTGTCAGGCTGATCATTTTCCTTCCCTTCTTTTATTGCAGATATTTTGTTGGATGATGTCACTGATGGAGCACTCCACAAAGAAGGTCACAGCGTGAAAATTTTAGTCGCTATAAACAAGGGCTATAGTCGAGCCAAGGTAAGTTCATTACCCAAAGGTCTGGATGCAGAATTATAGCTCAGGCAAATCTTGCAGTATAGCAGCTCAACTTGTTTCAGTATTTTCAGCCAGGAACTGAAGGGAAATATCCTAAAGATAGCAGCTCTCTTCTTTGTCATCCATGCTCAATACAGTTAGGCACTCTCCATAGACTAATGTCATACGGCCTTCTTCTGCCTTTGTGGCAGCTCAGACACTACCAATTCTCAGTTTAATTAGTAGTAGGATGTTCTGGGACTTGATATCTCCATTTAAAAGTCATTATAAATTAGATCTATGCCTTGGACCCCTCAGGGTGCAACTATGAATATGCTGCTGAGGTAATCAATTTGGAATTGCATTGTCGTGTTTTCATGTTCTGTATTACAAAAAAATTGTAAATACAATGCAACTTTTATTTATATTCAGCTCTTTATAAATACAGATACAATCTAAGAGCAGAATAAGATACTGTATTTCCTTCCTTATAAAGATGTACCAAAGTAATATCATCTGCATCTATTTCTGGTGCAGAGGTTATTAACAAAGTTGTAACATCACATTCTAAATAATATTCTTTTTGTTCATTGGGAAAACTATGACTCTTCACAGAAAACTATGTGCCACCATTTTTAGTCCAGTTTCCAAAAATCTCTCTTTACAGGATCAAAAAACACATGCGTATCTGATAGGATCAATTGGAGTCAGCGGAAAAACAAAATGGGACGTTTTAGATGGTGTAATCAGACGTCTCTTTAAGGTAAGACAGTGAAAAATTAGCTCAAGTATTAATTCCATTTTCTTTTTCACTTAAGAAAAACTTGTACTCTTTGGGTTGTCTTGCCAAGATTTTCTTTGTTTTGGTTTTTGATGTATAGCTAACATGACTATTAAACTTTATTCTTAATGTTGCTGTTCTTTTTTCATGTTTGTAGGCAGTTCTCTATTGAATGTGACTGCCAGAATCTCCTTGTCAAGTGACTTCACCTGTACCAGAATATTTTCCAAACTGCTTTCGTTCAATAACCATTTTTATTTTTACATCTTATGTTTTCATATCATTTCAGGAATATGTTTTCCGAGTGGATCCGACTACTAGCCTGGGTTTAAGCTCTGACTGCATTGCTAGCTATTGTATAGGGGATGTAATTAGAGCCCACAGCCTAGAAGTGCCTGAACTGCTGCCTTGTGGATATCTGGTTGGAGATAATAATGTCATCACTGTGAACCTGAAAGGTAAAACGCCAAGAATATTTTTGCAGATACTATAGAGTTCTTCACTGTAGTCCTCAATCCCTTCATATTTTTTTCCTTACAACTGACCTTTCTGTATTTTGTCTCTAGTTCAGGGACTCATCTATCACATAAACTCTCTGTATGACATTGTACAATACCTAACACAGTGGGGCATTTTGAGGCAAATCTAAGAATATCTCTGTCCTTCTCTGCCTGACTGCCAAATCACAGCAAAGTACAAAATTCTGAATAGTGGCAAAAAAACCCAGCCGCAGAACAGAGATTATGATGAGAAATACTTATGCCTTACCCAGTTCTGCAGGAAGAATTTGATACATTTCATAAGCTGTAGGGATTTGTTATTGGAGGGGAGGGGGGCCTTCAGAAGAACTATACATTGATGTGACAACCCATAACCCCTGTGGCTATCACTTTGACCTTTTTTTTGTCATGGTTGCCTGCAGTGTCTGAAACATACATCTTTGCCTCACTGAGCCTTCTCTTTACATTTACTTTGATTTCATCTCTCCCACCCATCTTCTCCCACTACCACTGTTTAATTTTTTGGCCCTGTGGAAGGATATAAGCACTGCCACAGTAATGAAGCCTGTGATAGGAATTCAGTGTAGATGGAAGTATCTTACCTTGCTTTGAGCATAGCACCGATGCCATCAGGTGCTGGGCCAAACCTATACCTACCTTCGCAAGGATGAAGACAGGCCATTTTTCTTTTCTTTTGTTCCCAGGAGTGGAAGAAAACAGTTTGGACAGTTTTGTGTTTGACACATTAATTCCTAAGCCAATTACCCAACGGTACTTTAATTTACTGATGGAGCATCGCAGAATTATTCTGTCGGGACCCAGTGGCACGGGAAAGACCTATTTAGCTAACAGACTGGCTGAGTATATTATAACTAAATCTGGCAGAAAAAAAACTGAGGAGGCAATTGCAACTTTTAATGTAGATCACAAGTCAAGCAAGGTAAGTTACAGATGAAAAGATAACCTATTGCCCAATTTGTAGTGATGATGCATAGCAGATCCTATTAATTGGCATACTGTTTTGTTGCTCAGTTAGCATTTTTTCCTGCAAGAATTCAGTCTGCAATCCCATGAGGAACAGGGACCAGATCTTTCTGTTCTAAACAAACCATTGAAGACTGTGAAGGAAGTCTGAATTTTCCCTCACTTGTGGAAACTAACCTTAAGGATAGCTGCAGAATCAAATTCCCATATAAATTAAATTCTTAGAGTGTCTAATTCCTTTGTCAGAAAGGTTGGCTATATAGCAATACTAGTCTAACTTGATTTTTTATAGTGATAATAGCAGTCTATTGTTAGCCAAGATTTCAGAATGGGGATTTTTAATTACTGTTTTTGGGTTCAGCTTCTTAATCAGCACTGGATAAATACAGCTGCTGCCACGGCTTCTGGCCTGTATCGGTCAGGAAGTTGACCATGCTAAAACTGCCTCATGCATCATGTCACATTCACAGTGATTTACATCATAGCTCAGATTATCAAGCTTCTAACATGACTACTGTGCTAGCCACAGATAATACTATTCACTTGCTGTCCTAAATTGGGTATACGCCTAACTTGGTACCCAGGGAAAAGAAAATGAAAGGTTTTGCCCAGAGCTTTCTGATTTGCACAGAACATAATGAATGTTAGCATAATATAAGAAGGAAGAACATACAGATCCCAAAGGGGCGAGAGGACCATTCCAGCAAAAGCACCGCTTTTCACTGTCTTTATACAGAGGATTTGTGATGCCATTTACTTTGGCAGGGGATATGTTTATGTTTTATTGTTATACCGTATACATTTATAATGAAAATTGTCCTACAAAAGAGCAAGCTTTTGGATTTCTGGTAAATTGCTTGTTGTATGAATTTTTTCATTGGGTTTTTTGCCTTTGTTCCTGTTAAGATTTATATAGAACTTTGGAGTTTGTAGTAAAAAAGAAAAAACAACATTGTCAAATACCAAGTGTGTTTGAATAATACAGATGGTGCTATTCCATGGAAGAAACCCATGATGTTCCCCTAGAGACACCTGATCATAAAAAGCCAAACAAAAATCTTTTTTGAAATAAAAAAAGATTGCATGTTCCTATTAAAGAAGAAAAGATTCTGCTATCCCTGATCCAGAAAGTAAAACAGCA
This sequence comes from Gavia stellata, assembly GCF_030936135.1. Lineage (NCBI taxonomy): Eukaryota > Metazoa > Chordata > Aves > Gaviiformes > Gaviidae > Gavia > Gavia stellata. The sequence goes on from NC_082597.1 coordinate 43,940,698, forward strand.
ATAGGAACTTTGTCCATAATACTGAGTATTACCAACACTGACAAAATTAGATACCTCTGGAGATACAGCTGTAAAACTTGACTAGCCCAGACCCTCAAGGGCAACAAAGTGTTGAGAAAAATATGAAATGTTTTTATTACAGAAAGTTCTCTTTTACTCCAGCACTAAACGGCAGTCAGAGAGATCGCTGACAGAAAAAAATAATTTACACCACAAATTTTGTTATGAGTTGTGATATAATATCCCTAAAAGGTCAAACAGATTTTCAGTGAGATTGGTGAAAGGAGATATCTGAAGGAGCAGTTCAATATGCCTAAACTGTGTGAAAATTTGGTGGGGGTTTTTTGGTATATAAATGTGGCATTCATAAGAATGGAAGTCCAATAATTAATGTGGGTATCTCAGCCCATTGGAAATAGCATATTTTATTACAACCTAATTTCCTCTGGAGAGAAGATATTTTATCAGCAGGTTTCTAAAGAACATATCCACCAAATAGAAATATGTACGCTTCAGTCACTTGCCTTATGTTTAGAGCCTTTGTTTTTCCTAGCATGTGGCTTCAGTGTCGCCCTAAGAAGCAGGTCTTCCTGCATGTGCTGACCCAGCTGAATGATCCACAGTGGGGAAACTCTGTAGCAGCCTCTTTATCTTTCTGAAAATCTTTTCCACTGAAATTACATCTATGGTCTAATTGGGTTAATCTTTTCTGGGTTTTTTTTATTAATTCTGTTGAAGGATCTGCGACAATACCTAGCAAACCTAGCTGAGCAATGCAGTGCTGACAACAATGGTGCTGACCTCCCTGTGGTCATAATTCTTGATAACCTCCACCACATCAGTTCACTAAGTGACATCTTCAATGGTTTCCTCAACTGTAAATATAATAAATGGTAGGTAGTAGCTCTTCTTTCCCCATTCACACACCTTTTGCAATTAAACAGTAAAAGCTGTTTGTTATTTTGCAAAATAAAATGCCCCAGTGGAAACTTAGCCTCCCACAGGCTGTCAGCAAAGCCCTTATGTGCTTGAATAATTTTAACCCCCTTCAGCCAAGTACTTAGGTGTCTGCTTAACTTTATTTATATGACTCCCATGCATCTCAGTGAGATGTAAACGTACCACAGAATTTAAGAATGTTCTAAAATGCTTGACTGAATTAGGATCTTATTCCTTTCACGATGTCCAGTGACACAAGCTCATAAGTACCATGAGAACAGCTTATGGGAGAGTAAGAAGAAATGCACTTTATAATAGCGGAATTTGGGATATGTGTGAACCCACAAACCATGCCATGCAGAAGCAGCTGTATATCTGGCGGACTTGCACTTCCTAAGTTTTCCTGTAGCAGTGCAGAACTATGAAGTTTGCTGGCTGTCCTTTATTGCCAGGCAAGAATAAAAATAATGTTTCCTGGAATTTTTACTGGCCTATAACATTGGCTATTTCTGCTGTAAAAGTGCCATCACAGAGGCTTCCCTTCCTAAAATCACTGCATGCTATGTCGTACTCATGAGATTCACTGGCTTCTGAAATTAAAACTCTAAGCCTACTGCAAAATTATGAGGTACATGAGGACAGGGTTGCCTCATTTATTTCTTTATTACAGATAAGTACTAGTAAACTACAAATGTGCAGAGAGGGAAATCATAGGAGAATAAACATTAAAAAAGCGCACCTCAGCAATGTTTTTGATCTAAAACTACAATACATCCAGAGTCTTTTAAAATTGGCCTAGTGCAGATAAGAAGAAAGAATATTTCCCGAATGTCTGAATGGATTCTCCCTCAAATGAACCTACAACTTTTCTCTTTTCAGTCCCTATATTATTGGAACCATGAACCAGGGAGTTTCTTCTTCACCAAATCTGGAGCTGCATCACAATTTCAGGTACATTCACTCTGTATTTACTAGGGCTGTGTTTGCACAACTCCATGCTTCTCAGCCCAGTTCTTCGACAAACATTGATCTTGTTTCTCGTCACAGCAAAGTGTGCTTCTGCATCTCTTCCGTATTGGTGGGTCTCCAAATGGTGTTGGGGAACGGTGAAAGAAATACGGTGTTTTCCAGCACCTCTGGCAAGACCCTGAAGACGATTGCATTCTTGCATTCCATTTGTCTTCAGCATTGTCTTGAATTCCTGCTGAAACCTCTAATGATTGTGTTGTAGCAGTGGGCAATAACGTGGTTTATTAGAGCAGTTTTATACTTGCTGACTAATGAGACTCAGAAGCTTATGACATTACCTTCTTCTATATGTTTAAGAGGAAATGATGCATTTGCTGTTCATTGCTGCTTGACATTTATCCTTTCTACCCAGGTGGGTGCTTTGTGCTAATCACACAGAGCCTGTTAAAGGTTTCTTGGGCAGATATCTGAGAAGGAAACTGATTGAGACTGAAATAGAAAGGAACATACGCAATAATGAGCTCATCAAAATCATTGACTGGATCCCCAAAACATGGCATCATCTCAACAGCTTCCTAGAAACACACAGCTCTTCAGATGTAACCATTGGTGAGTTCATTGGTGGAGTGGTTTGAAATAAGGATGCAGGCTGAGCATTTTAGAGATTTGGGAAGGATGTATTACCTTTTTAAAAGTTGTCATCTCTCAATGGGAAGTGCAACATCAGTGTGGGGAATTTGTCTAGTTGCCAGCAAGACTGAAATGAAAATGGAAGGTTTAATGAGAGAGTATGTATTTCCTGATATTTCTGCCTTGGTTGCTAAAGACTTTCAAGTAAATGATGATAATTTTAAAAAGTTAAATTTACAAAAAATTACCTCAATAGCATCTTCCCTAAGCTTATATTTTCCCTACTTTCACACTGCAGTATAATTACAGCAATAAAAACACTTGGATAGTCAGTTCAGCGAACTATCAGGTGGGAGATAGACATGTGGAACAGCTATGTTAGCAAAGAAGTCATCCTTTTACATAGCTTTGCCTGTAAAACTTGTAAGTGTTCATCAAGCCCTAGAATTGGATAAAAAGACACTAGTTCATTTTTAGTAACAGGAGACTGATAGCTCCCTTACCGTAGTCCTGTATTAGTGTTGTCTTCACTTGAGTTTGCTCCAATACTACTTTTTTAATTCTGTCAAGATTATTTTTAGTGTGTTCCCTGGTTCTACATTTTTTAATACACAACCTGACTTCTCAGGTCCCCGCCTCTTCCTCCCTTGCCCTATGGATGTTGATGGCTCCAGAGTGTGGTTCACAGACCTCTGGAACTATTCGCTGGTGCCGTATCTTCTGGAAGCTGTGAGAGAAGGACTTCAGGTATGTCATTTGTTTCCCAGCAATTTTTTTTTAATTAGTTTCATAGACTTTCTCCAAGCTACTTTTAATCAATGCATCTAAGTATGAATGCTGTTGCATTTGCAAAAAGAAAATCTGTGGAGGGATTATAGAAATCAGCCTTGAACTCCTTTTGACCTCCTCTTACCCTGATGTATAATTTGACTTTGTCTCCTCCAGCACTGGCATATCTTGTATTTTACGAAGAGTTTCTCCTCTGTGACTGGAGGAAGGTTCTTCTTTTTCCACTGTTTAAAGAGTTCACAGCAATACTAAATAAGGCTCAGATTGCCTCCCTGAGTCAAGGCAGTCTCAGCATACCCCCACATGGAAGAGTTAATAGCCCTTACACTGGTGCAAGAAAATAGCTTTGGTCTGCATAATCCTCTCTCACCTACGTACACATGCAGGCACACAGGCTTGTGGAGGAAAGCTTGTGAACAAGGTTATTTTCACCATTCAGAAAAAAAAAACCAAACCACAACACGTTTGCTCGCCTTATCTAACCAGATTGCGATAATTTACTCTTCGGCCCTGCTGAACATGAGGGTCTGTCCCTTTTTGCCCTTGTATTTTGCACCCCTGCTTGCATTTCCCATAGTTCTATTTCTCCTTTTCTCTTTCTCTGTATGGGCTAAGGTTTCCTCCTGACTGTAATTGTCATTGTGGGTGACAGTGACATCAGATCAGTGCCTCACTGTCCCCTCCATCCCACCCTTTCCAGAGCTAGGTGTTAGCAGCAGTTCCATTGACTGATACTGAACTAGTAATGTTTCTTCTACTTTAATAGAAAGAGGGCTACAAACAGATTTGCTGTAGATAGCACTGTAAACTGTCTCATATAGGTTAAGATTTCAGACCATTCCACAACTTTGAAGCAAACCTAAATCTTGAAATTAATTGAGACATATTCTTTTTTTTTCATTCTTTGTTTGGCTTTCTCCCTTTTCCTTTTTCTTTTATGCACTGCAATTCTATGACCTCTGAAAAGACATTTTGTGGAAAGGCAGTTTTTTGCCACACCTAAAACTAAAAGAAATTAATGCACAGTGCAGAGGGGATTGTTATGGACTAGTCAAAGAACTGTGTAAGCAGCTGCAATTTCTTTATCACCTTGTACTGACATAGTGACATACTGATGCGATGGAAGTTTAGAATATTGCCTGTTGAATATCTCATGCTTTCCTAAAACTGCTTACCTCTCTGGGAATTACAGAGTGTTTATGCCTTGTGCAAAAAACTGCCAAACATCTGATAGAACAGCCACAGTGAGATTAACAGCTCTTGCTTAGACCAGCTATAAAAATGCAGTGATATTCTTCATGCTCCTATTTTCCCAAGTATACAGGGTACCTACTTAAATGAAAACTTCAATTCTGGAGCAGAAGATGGCAGCATATAGAAGAAAATGTGTTGTTTCATGAACCGTTCCAATTTTTAGCTGCTTCGGATGGCTTCCATAAAATAACATTATTATTAATAAACAGAAATCTTTTATATGATATAATTAGATGTTCCTGGAACCAAGGACGGGTAGAAAATGCCCTTCTAGCCTGGTACTTTGCAAACTCATTTGTCAGACACAGAATTTATAGGCATTGCTCCAGATTTCAGAAAAGATTTAATCGCTGTTAATCTCAGATGGGGGGAAGTGCTGCCTGGAGTTAGCCTGCTACCTCCCCAAGAAACATTTCCTCTTGGCTTATTTATGCTTATTTTAGCAGCCTAGCCTCTGTGTAGGGCAGAAGAAGTCTGAGTATTTCTGTGCATAATATAGGGAACTTGGCTGCCTAACCTGGAGCTCTGGATTCAGCAAGTGCCTGGGAGCAGGTGTTGCAGTGATAAGCACAACTCATCTCTCTGGCTTTAGCACTAAAATCCTTCACTGTTTTACTCCCTTTAGGAGTGCAGCCCACCTAAATGCTCCATGAGTGTATGCCCTGACAATATTATGCCGCTCCTTGAATAGTGTGAGGCTGCTTGAGCTAGGAGATATCACAGAAAGCCCTGGTGACTGGCTCCCCATCCCAATGTGTCATTGTCACAGCTAGAGGAAATCTGTAAAGCAGCAACCAAGGGACTCTTGGTTAACATGTTGCTTGTGAACAGCAATGTGGGGAAGAGTGCATTTTAGCGAGGAAGCTGCCAGACCTCCTAAACTTACAATATTCTCATTCTTCCTTCCTCTGTCCTCCTTCCGGATTCATAAGCATTTTTGTGCTTCATGGTGGGGAAAACCTATCCTTTGTGAATTTCTGCTCTTAACCTTGTGAAAGATCTCAGACTTAAGGTGTGGGCAGATGTCTGCTTCTGCATCCCATTTTGCTAGAAGAGAACAACCTGTACTGGCACTTCCTAATTCACTTCAGACAAAATGCAATTAACTAGAATGTTTTAGATGGGTCTGAGTTAATTTCACTGATATGCCTTAAGCAAATTACTGAAAGGTCTCATTTCACACTGTATCAAAAACTTGTGGCTCCCACTGTTGCCTACAAGTATCACTAGTTATGGAGTGCTTCTCAACTTGCATCCACTCTGCGTATGGAAGGAGCATTAATGGAGATGAGGTCTTTTGAATGTCTTATCCTATCCGAGTGCTGAGCACGCTTCAAAGCAAACCACTTACTACAATGGTTTAGATGTTTTTGATGACTTTTGTCTGCTGTTACAACTGGTACTGAAAACTCTGTAGGATACTAACCTCTGTTATATCCATAATACAGATGTACGGTAAGAGGGCACCCTGGGAGGATCCCTCCAAGTGGGTAGCTGATACCTATCCATGGAGCTCTGCATCTCTACAGCATGAGTGGCCATCACTACTTCAGTTAAGACCAGAAGATGTTGGTTATGAAGGTTATGCATCAGCAAAGGAAGGAACAACTTCAAAGCATGTTCCACAGACTGATACAGAGGGGGATCCCTTGGTAAGATTTAAATTTTGGGGAAAAGGCTTTTCAGTATGCACTTTACTGTCACATGTTGAATTGTACACTGTACAGTAAAAAACTACTGTGTACCTTTTCCAAAATGGGCTTTTTAAGTGAATCCTACTATAATTTAGTAAAAAGATTGACAATAAAAGAAAAATCTAGCAGGAGGGCAGGTATCACCATCATGTTAATATGTCCCTAAATTGTTTGCATTTCCCATCTGCCCAGAAATGTATAACAGATAATGTTTGGGTACCACTCTTCAGCAAGTTATTAATCAGTTTGTTCTAAAATCACCTTTCCAGGTTGGGCAGTCCTTCATCTACATTCTACAAATGAAGGACTGAGAAACTCGCATTATCTAACTTGTCTATCATAGAGAATGTAGTGGAAATGCAAATTAGACAGCCACCTCCCATTCCTCAGAACATTTTGAGATAACTGATGACTGTGTAACAATCTTAATGTAAAAGGAATGCAAGTGTGGTGGCATTGAAAGATAAGAGGTTGATTTCTCTCAGTGCCGTGTATTGTTTTATTTAAATACGATCCGAGACGTTTGGGTTTACCATTGCCTCCTCTGATAAAGGACTATTAAATTGCATATATCAAGCTGCTATTCTTGTATAGTGCTTTCTCTGTAGACCGCCTTTATCACAATCCAAAATACCATTTTATAGAACTGTTCTTCTGGAATACAGGCAGCCCTTGGAAAAGGGAATTTCTCAGAGGAAAATGCATTTAACTCTTACCAGTGCTAAGAAAATGACTCCTCAGCCTCACTGAAGTGTTTGGTATCCAAAACCAGACCTTGCATCCTGAGGAAGTGTAGAAGATCACCTCATTTGATCCCCTGTCTCCCAGTCCATAAGCTTTGGGGTGATTGTTTGACCCTGTGATTTGGGCTGCCAGCGAGTGTATTGGCCAGGCTTCCAGCATGTATGCATCACCTCCACTAAGGTGAAAATACTTGGGCAGCTCAAATTCAGTGTCCTGTCACCCTTGCCTCCTGCACACTGTGATCGTATCTGTATTTGACTACTCAACAGAAGCTTGAAACTTGTGAATGGAGTGCTTGCCCCTGCCTCCGCTGGAGCTCATGGGGAGACAGACATCATGCTTGGGGAAACATTTCACATGCAGGCTGTACTGCACACCCTCCGCATGTATCCTGTATTCTCAAACATGGATACCTATTAAACCTTCAGCAAAAGCTACCTGATAGCATGGAAGGGTATTAAATGCTGTTCAATGCCTAGAGGAAACTTTACAAGCTGTGCAGATTGAAACCATAGAGATGTAAGGATTCCTGAGCAAACAGGAAAAAGGGGCTTAACACACAAATACACAAGAATACCTCTTTCTCTTTGGATTTTCATTGCCTGTTTTTTGTAATGGCAGTGTATTTGTTCCTTGGAAAACACTAAAGCAATGTCAACATAGCTTGCAGCCCTGAGCATACTGGCAGAAGCGGATGTTTTATAAATAAAATCCTGATCATTACACAGAGTTAGGCGTCAAGCATCCAAGTAATTTTCTGGGGCTTAATGCTGCTTTTTGATTATTTTTGAGATGGGCTTCAGGTTCTAATAATCCCCAAATTATGTGGGGGCTCTCCTCTCTTGGGTAGGAGGATCTGTTGCTGTTCCCCTGCTGAGGTCAGCCCCTTGACAGCAGATGGGACTCTTTTATGAAGCAGCTGGCCTCAGTCCACCCCTCTCTCGTGCCCTCCCCGTCTCTCTCTTGCAGAGGGGGTATGTTAGTGTGATTATGTTTTCAGTTGCTTTTCCAATATAGTGTGTGTATGCCATCCAAAAATTATCTGGAAGCTTGACTGTCTCCAAATACGGGCCCAGATGTCCAGCTGTGATATGGCTTCCTTCCCCTGCCGGTGTTGCAGCTGCAGCTGGTCTCACCCCTGAATTAAAGAGTTATCAGGCAGCTCCATTGTATCCCTCTTTGGACCTTTAAACTTCTATTTAAAGACCAGAAGGCAATGAAAAGGGTGCCAGGAGGAGTCGCTGACACCCTGCCCTTTCTGAAATCCTTTTGTATGGTCCCCTCAGCTATATACCAGCACGTCTCATACAGCAAGGGAGCTTAATTAAATTTTAACATGGTCACGGCAGCATTAAATGAGACAAGATTATGTAAACATTGCTTTTTTCTTTCAGATGAATATGCTAATGAGGCTTCAAGAGGCAGCCAACTATTCGAGCGCACAAAGCTGTGACAGTGATAGCACCAGCCACCACGATGACATTTTGGATTCGTCCCTTGAATCAACTCTCTGAAAGGGACAAACCTTGGTGGAGGATTATGGTAAAATCTGTTTCCACTAGACCACTGCCAGTATTAAAGCAGCACGCCGAGGTCCCTGAGTGAGAATGGTGTGGCGTAGGCAGGAGACCTAACTCTGCAAAGTCAGGAAGAAAAATTGAAGTGGAAAGCTTGAATTAGTTTAATTTCAAGGCATTTCAATACCTATGGAGCCAAGTGAGACTCCATTTGTCAACTGGAAAGGGCCCTAGACCAAGGGCATCTAAGCAGATTGCACACATGTTAGCCAAACTGGAAATTATTTTTTTTCCCTTTTCCTCTTTCTCTTTCTCTCTGTCTCTCTCTCTCTCTGTGTCTCTGTTTCTCTGTACAAGTTTACAGTGCAACTTCTTTTGGTTTTTTCCCTTTAGTTTACCCTGAGGCGCTGCATGAACAATGCAGTCTTCTAATTCTCTTCTAACCTCTGTTGTGCCACATGGTGCTGGTCACAGGACTGCAGTGGTGCTTGTGTTGTACACTACTGCCCATTCCAAAACGAGTCAAGGATGATGATAGTAACTCAGAAAGCACAAACAGTATTGTGCAATCACCAGAAAACATGACTGTGATATGCTGGATAAGTGCCAATTTAATTCTAACTGCCATGGTCACGGTGATGCGCTCCATCAAGTTTTTAGTACACGAGTCACAGATTTTATAAAGTTGTTTTTACCACAAAGGTCTTTTTTAACCACCTGCCCACTCCTTAACAACAGTTTTATACCAATTATTAACCAACACTGATTAAAGGCTTTTTAGGGCTTCATTTGTTTGAGCCTTTTCAGTGAAAGAAGGAACATTTCTTATGGTGCTGTCTCACTGCCTTAAAACAGATTTCTAGAACAGTTTTACAGTTGGTTTAATTCCTAAACCATTGGTAATTTACACTGTTTTTTTCTTCATTTACTAATGAGAAAACGTCAGTTAACACAGTAGCCTCATGTCTGTATATCATGATTTTTTAAAGAAATGGATAGGAGAAAGAACAGTTGCTATATAGTATTTTTATCTTGTGAATAAATTGCTCTGCCTACCCTCAGAAATACACAAGGAACCCAAACCCACTTCCACTGTCACCTAAATGCTGAGAAAATCAGCTCAGATCCATTTGGTCCCATGGAATGGAGTTTTTGGAGGATAGATGTTTTGAATTCTTATCCAGCAGAGCTGGATGCACTTGATGCAGCATGAGCACAAATATATGGGTTTTTTTTTCCTTTTTCTAGTTTTAGCATGTTGTTTTGATTGCTATTGTTGTACATGAAGAATTCAGCATAAAAGAACACTGAAGCAGTGATGTCCACTGTGGAAGAGGAAGAGTTTATACTGTAAAAGTGGGTTGGTTTTGCACAGTCTACTGGGTGGGTATTGTAAATATTGAAAAGAAAAAAAAAAAAAAAGCCTTGCACAAATCAAATCAAAAACAAACAAAATTGTATTTTATTCTGTTGGTGTTAAGAGATGTTTCACTTGCTGAGATTTCCTGTATGTTGCAAACAAATACAGAATGCAAACCTTAAAAGCTGTTATTACCTGGTGTGTTTGTCCTGTATTTACAGTTGTTATGACTATGCAGGAGCTATCAATGCTACAGTGAGCATATTTCAATATCTATACGAAGCCAATACATTTTTGGGGGGAAAAAATCTGAAAATGTTTTAAGTGCATATGTCATGGCAGGCTACAACCAGATTGCATTCAAACTGCTCAGAATAATCGGAAATGCTCTTTTACCACAAGAGGCATCCGGTTAAAATAGGTGCATATAAACAAGAAGGTATCTAAGGGCTTTGGCATTGTGTAGACATGTACTGTACACCTCCATGGATGTTACCTTCAGGATGTGTATTTGGTGCTATTAACTCTTTGTGGCCACCCTGTGGTCACTCGCTGTAAAACAAAGATAAATCAATGCAGTTTCCAAATGGCACTGAGCTGCATCGCTGAATCTAGAGGTTCCTACACGGTGCTATTGCCCTAATAAAACTCTTACTGATTTTATGCATGCAGGATTCAGTCAGACCAACATCATGCCCCCCAAATCTGGATCCATTTGTGTTGCAAAACGTCAGTGTGTACACCTTGACTGACTCAAAGAACTAAAGGAAAGCTGCTCTTTCCTGTACCTGTGCTCTGAGCAAACCTGCGAATCTTTTCCTGCCATATTTAAGACACAAACACACAATATAACACATATACAAAACTTCCTGCAATACATCTCAGTGAGTCCACCTAGTTTACAACTCAGAAATTGTTTGTGAAACATTTGTCTGTACACATTTTATATTTTGTACATTTTTGATGTAACATATCATGTAAATAGACAGAAACAGTGAAATAAATCATCTGGAAAGTTTTGTAGTCTTTGTAAAGCCCTAATAATAAGTATTTGGTGTCATCGGACTTAACTGGATGATGTATTTTCTATTGGTTTATTGTTCCTCTAGCTTGTAAACCAGCTTGCATATATTTTTTTGCAGGTGTGCGCACTGTATCTGTCTAAATTATTACTTTGCCATTAAAGTGGAATTATTTATTGAAAACACAGTCTGGTGTTTTTGCAGTCAGGACCACTTATTGGTTAGATAGTATTTCAAAAATAAAAGCATATAAACAAAATGACAAACTGAAGGATGTAATTTTCTGTATTCAGCAGAACTAATCTCTGTAGAAACAAAATTAAGTACCGTTTCTAATTCCAGTGATTCAGTATGATTTTTGAATGGCTCTTTCTGTGGTGGGAACAGGTTGTGCAGTTCAAGAAACAGCTTTACAGTCTCCCCGTTGTCAAGACTATCTTCAAATACAAGGCTATTGTTTTCAGTGGTGGTAAACCTCTACAAAACTCATGCAGTATTATGCCTTATTTGCAAACTTGAAGGGCTTAGGGCTACTTCCTCAGCAGGTATACATCAATATGATTTAACAGAATTCAAAGAAAGAAAGTAGAATTATGTCAGCCAGCTAATCACAGACTTTGAGGCTGGAAGAGATCATTATGATCCTGCAAGTTGTAACACCTCAGCTATAAGTCTCAGCAGCAGGCCTATAATTTCTCCTGAAATTGTCATATCCCTGGAAAGACCTTTAGACATAACAGTACGGAGTAGAAGATCTAGCACCTCATTGTCAATGTGGCTAATTATCCACTGGGTGGGTTTGTTTTTTAAGGGCTTTGCTTGCTGTTAGATCTTACATATCTCTTTCTTTTCGAGCAAAAAATACCCCAAACAGTCTTTTGTTATGCCTTTTCCTCCTATACTAAAAAGCCACAATCAAAACCATCTTTTACGTTTAAGTAATAGCCTTCCTTGGCTTTTCTTTTTGATAAGACAAGCAGCTGGCACATTCTTAGCTTTTCATGATAAGGCATGCCTTTCAGATCTCAACACATTTTTGCAGGACTTTCTGACTACTTTTCAATTGTCAGAGTCCTTTCCGAAGTGTGGGTATGAGAACTGCACACAGTATTCCTGTGATGATTTTACTTTTACTATAAACAGAATTAATATCACCATCCTACTCCCGCTTCATATTTTCCCTGCTTAGGCTTCAGGGCTGACATTCACTCTCTAATTGCACCATCCTACTGCAGGCTCATGTTCAGTTAATTATCTACCAGGACCCTGACTTCTTTTCATGTTGCATCATTTTGAAATACTTTGTCCAATCCTGTCTGTATAAACTATGCTTTTTGTTCCTTAGATGTATGATTGCAAATTTCTCTGTATTAAAACAGGATATTCAAATCAGCCCACCCTATCAAACGATTCAGATCATTCTCTACAATCTGCATTTGTCTAATTTTCCACTCCACCAGCTTCCCTGACTTCCAAAAACTGCTAACCATCATCTTTCTCCATCTTTCAGTTTGTAGGTAAAGGTAGTAAGTAACGTTTTGTCAAGAACAAACCCCTGTTGATGAGTTACATGGCTCCTCCATCACTGTAGGTCTCTAAGGACGGATTAGATTAGTTTCTGTTGAAAATTACATATGTAGAGCTGATCTACACAGGAAAGGGAATAGAGTAGATGACTTTAGCGACCTCAGTGTGGCTTTCCTATAATTCAGTGCTGCAGTCTTTGCACATTATCCAGCTGCCATTACTTAAGGGAAAAGGTATGAAATTTAATTGTCAAACTTGTTCTGTGTCTACTGTCTCAGCATATCTACCTGTTAGCCTTTATCTGGAGACCTGCCTACTGAATGCCCAGGTTCCCAGGACAGGAACAGGAGTAGGAACAGGATAGTGCAGCCTCGGAAAGAAAAGTGTTTTTAGCAAAGTACTTGAGACTCATTTTTTAGGCTATCATTAAATAGCCACTGTGTTTCTCAGCATGCGCTACTTTTTCTTGATAACTGAATAATGTCACACAAATTAAATGCTACCACTAAGTTTGGCAATGCAAGAGCTACAGATGCACTATCATGGGAGAAATGTATTGCTGGCTAATAACGCCAGTAGCAGAAAATAGAATCTGTCATGAAAGATAAATTAACTAAGACCCAGGCCATGTGACCTTGCCTTTCTACACTAAATTGCATTTACTGTTCTTTGTTCAATTGCAACCTTAAACAAACGTTGATAAATAGCAATGAGTAGCATACTGAGTGAAGTAAAGTCCTGTTTTCAGTAACAAATTTCATAAATTAAATAATGTTTTGCTTTTGTCAGTGTATTTGCTTGTTTTGTAAGCAGCTTTATTAAATTAGATTACATAATTTAGGAAACTAAAATGCATCTTCACAATTAAATGCCAAAGCTGAAAGAAAAGGCACCTGTGTAACAAAATAAAGCATTTACACGATGACACATAACCAGCCCTAATGATTTTATCACACCATAAGTTGATGGCTCTAAAAGAACAAAGAAACAGACAAAATATATATTAGCTGCATGACCAAACCCCAAGGACTTAGTGAACTGAGTCATTTAGACTAGTGAACTCTATTTTAGCAGGGATAATTCAGTGCACCTAAAATATGTCCAGCTAATCCCATGTTCTGCACTCCACAAGTGCAATGAAAAGACATACTTAGACTGGAAAAAGACTCTTCAATGCGACTGTTAATGCAGGTAAGCTGTTCCACTCACGTGAGCTACATCCAATAATGAGCTATGGTTTCTGTACAGCAGTCCCTGAGCTACCAGAAATAATTGGGTAGCAGAACGAATAATTTAGCTCCATCATTACTGCACTCTTCATATAACTGTCATGATCTTTAGTGGACTCTGTCCTGCTTATCCAGGTCAAGCTAATGGCACTGTGTTGGACTAATGGTACTGACTCTTGATTGCAGCTGGGGAAAGTCACGCTGGAGGCAAAATCTTACATCTTAACTGAACTAACATTACAGGGAAAATGTATTTTTCATCTAGTGGAAATAAAAAGTCTAAAAACTATGTAAGAAAATGTTATTGTCTTATTAGCAATTGCTGTGACTAGTCTCATTATTACTTAATGTCTTTGTATCACTGCTTTTGTAGTGCCAATGTCTCTCAAATACTTTATAAATAGTTTTCTTGTAAAAACAAATTCTCATTCCAAATGTAAAATTATACTCCTTGTTTGAGAGTTGGTTAATACCTTGTTTCAGACTACCAGCCTATATAACAAACTATAATCACACACAGTAAATTTCATCGCTATCTTAAGGGTCTCTGACATTAAAGAACATGTTTAATCTTATTATGTGTTCCAAGTAAGTGATGTTCTATGTGTTCCAAGTAAGTGATGTTCTTTAATTTCTGTCCTGAATATAGTGTTAAGCATGTGAAGTGCTTTTCTCATTTAGACTTCAGTGCCTGCAATTCATTCTTCCATAAACCACTGTCTTTAGAGGATAAGATGGTCAACTAACTGCTACAAGATTCAGCTGAACATTGTTCGTAGTGACTGTGCAGGATATTACACTCAAGAATTATAATTTAATTGCATGCTTAGGCACAGTATTTAGTAGGATGCCATACTGCCTGTTGTAATGTTCTCTGAAGATGAATAAAACCTTCAGACTATGTTGCTAATCAGAATGGAGGGAGACCTCCTCCTTTTCTGGAGTGGAGCAGCTGCTAACAATAAAACCAAAGCGCCTATTTGTAGCTGCAGGACAATGGAGAGGTTACTCCACCTAGAGGAAGATAGATAAGCTATAGCATATTCTATAGGGCATGCTGGAAGAAATCTATCATACTGGAAATATATCAGTATCATTTAGCTGTTACCATCCCTTGCTGTATATCAGAATCAGACAGGTAAATTTTATAGATAATCATGATATTATCTTACCAGGTGTCAAGATATTTGTGGGGTTTCTGAACTATGCAGTAATCAAAATATAAAATATAGGGCTGAAACTCAATATGAACCCTAGAACAAATATCCATGCTTTAAAGGCCATGTTATGTTGTAACTCTCTGTTTAATGATCAAGGTGAACAGAAATTACACCTATATCCACAGAAACCTTCACGCTTCCTCAAGAAGGCTGAGTACTGTTCTTGTCCTTCCTTTGGGGGAGCAGGATAAAGCGAAAAAGGGGGTTCTGGTTCATTTGCCTATTCACACTCACAAAAAATCCCCTTGCTGCTGATTCTCTTCCCTCAGTTTTGTTAGCAGACCTGCTGAATATCAAACCACAGCTGGTCAGGAAGTTTCCAACTAACAAGGCTGACCTTTGAAGCCAAAATGATGCGCCAAAGAAAATGAGTAAATAAACTTTGGATGTACAGCAAAGCAGAGGATATTTTTGGCCCTGTTTCCTGCCAGCAGACCAGGCAGCTGCTTCAGAAGCAGAATTATGAAGGTCTGCAGCTCTGGTGAAGTTTTGCCCAGGACCCACAGCAGGAATCTTCTTGCTGCAGAGCCAAAAAGGCTTGTTGCAGGGCTTCAGCTCCTAGCTCCCCTGACAGCCTGAATGCTCCCACTGCAGCCAGAGTGGGTAGGGTTTCCTGGCATCCCTCTGATGCTGTGGAAATACTGATGCAACCCTCAACTCCCATGGAGCAACACCTCCGAGAGCTGAAGATCGTCTAAAAACAGTCAGGAATTGAGGAAGATGGCGGGGGACAAACCACATGGTTGCTCTGATCTGTTCCAGACAATATGAGCAAAACCACTTATACTTTCTGGAATGAAAGCATGGAGCATTTCTTTCTAGCGGAATTTTTTAGATAAGCTTGTACTGAAATTATTCCAAACACACAGAGGCACGCACACAGAGGAATTTCCTGTAAAGGTCATTTCTATATGAAACCAGCTTTTCAGTGTTAACGCAGGCTCCTTAACAGTTCATTTAGGCTGCAGTGGCAATGTTAGCTGCAGAGCAGGGTCAGATTTGCTTTGCTGAGGCAGACATTGCAGCTTGCTCTGGGAATTGCCATTCACAAATTAGGGAAGGCACGTGCTTAAAGAACTCCAGGCACTTGGGGTTTAGCCTTTTTTTTTCTTGAATCATTTTTAGATAAGAAAATAGCTCCTGACACCATCACAGGACTTTTCTCTCCCTCTGCATTTTTCCCTCTCCCCTCTCCGCCATTCTGTCATTTAGCACATCCCTTCTTCCTCTTTTGCCTTTGTTGTACGCGTTCCTCTTCTCACTGCTGTTCCTGTTGACAATCGGTTTGGCTCCCCTCCTCTCCCTGGCACATTTCACTTGTCCGTCTTCTCACTCCCCAGAAGGCTGCTTGCTGCTCAGAGCATGCAAGGACAGCATCGTGTCCCTTTCTGGCTCTGAAGGCCAAGCATATGCTGTCACAGCCAAGCAGTGTGCAGCGACAGCCATCCAGCCAGCAACATCCCCTCCCGGTTGCTTGCCTGAGCGCTGGCTGTTCTGCCAGCACCGTGGTAAGACCCATTGCAGCAGCAGGAGAGGATAGCAGGCTCTGGGAGGAAGCCCCGTACCTTACCCATGGCAATATGTTTGCCGTGAAAAAGCTGAATGACTTGCGAGGTCATGGCTCCTCAGTGCTCCTGTCCATTTCCATATACCACCCTCTCTGCTGACCAAGAAATATTAAGTCAAAAAACAGCCTTTCACTGTTTTTTAGTACTCTGCCAAAACTAAGTACCTCGTATTTTCTAGCCTAGAGGAAGACTCTGTGGTGTGTAAGATGAGAGACGCAGTCAGGTAGGATATAGGAAGGTGGGAGCAGGGGCTCCAAAACTCTTCTTCAGCTCTCAGACTGAGTCTTTTCGAAGGAGTTTTATTCTCTTTCTTTATTGCTTGCCAGAGGAAAAGAAGGATATCTGCACTGCCGCTTCTGTGACCAAGAAAGTTGAATTTTCCCTGTAAAAGAAGGTGGAATTTTGATTCAGTTTCAGAACATACAAGCAGAAACATCTCATCTTGAAAGTGAAACAAAGTCACATTGGCAATTTGGAAGAAAATTAGAAATAGTCATGTTACTATAGTGATATTTGTTAAGTAGTCATTAGCTCTGGGCAAACGCAGAAAACATTTTTCCATAGCTGTCACTGTAGTTACAATAATCAGATAATATTATTTAGTACTTGCTTAGTGCTTTTGAAGCATCAACTCGAAGTACTTTACAAAGGTCAGGATGAGCATTATTGTTAGGGAATGAATGGGAAAGAAGTCTCATTAACGGCAGCAGGGTGCAGATGACAATATAGCACAGCTTCATGCATAGACCTGCGTCTCAAGATGCTGGTAATGAAGAAAGCCCTAGAACTGATTGACATCCCTATTATCTATCATCCTTTATTTGAGAGGGGTATATATATAATATGTAGCTTCAGAACATTTTTTGAACTGTTATCATGTAAGATACTGCTTTCAATAGCTGAAAAGGAGATGTTGGGAAAGCCTTTTAGACCCACATAATTGCTCCTCGAAAATACGAAACATTTTGTTGTCTGTGAGAACATATGCAATCATATGTTCACATATGGAGAATGGGAGAGAAAAAAAATCATTGGATTTGGGGATTTCAGAAAAGTGGATTTCACAGGGCTGTTATGTTACCTAAGTGACTAAGGAGCCTGAATTCTATTTTCAATAGTGACTTAAGACTACTTGAGTAGACTTCGTATTATCCCTTGATAGCCTTTAAATCTATGGTAGTTTGTGACAGTTTTCCTCCAAATCTCAGTGCTTAAGGTTAAATGTGACAGGGGTAAGCCTTTCAGCTGTCCTAACAGCATTTATGTCTCTGAATTACAAATTTCAGCTCCCCCAGTTAGCGGGACTTGGAGGCCTCCATGGCTCAGCAGAGCAAGGATTTCCTGTGTGCCTTTGGTAAGCAGAGAAGATTAATCACCTCATCTACTGCGATCAAATGTGATGTCTGCAAATGAGATTTCCAGGCAACTGCTAGACATATATTTTTGGATCCTGTATTTTTAGTTTGGTAACAGTAATCTTAGCTGTAACTCCTTTATGGCCTAGTGTAGTCTAGCCAAAAGACTCCATTTTATTAAGACACAGTTAGGCAGACATTCTGGCAGCAGCAGCAGCTTCCGTAACTCCATTAAACATGCTCAGCCCAGCTTTTCTCAGGAGATGGCAGCAGCAGCATTCCTGAGATGGCTGCAATCACTTGCGTTTACTTTGAGGGGCATGAGGTGCAAAGCAATCGTTGGGTGGGAAACAACTCCTCTTCCCCCTGAAAAATCCTCCCTGCAGCCATGTGGACTGTTACGCTTAGAAATACAGATCTGCAAGTGTTTCACACAATGTGAGGGATGGCTGAAGTGGTACAGCTAAAGAAATATCAGTTACTTAGACCTTAACTGAACATTTAATAGATAACCCAAAACAAGTGTTTCCTTTTGAGTCAACTGAACAAAGGCACTTTAAGCAATGCTGTGGCAGAGTAACACCTTTGCATGTCTCTGCTACCAACTTGCCTACAAATGTTCCGTCTATAGACGGAGCAGAGGGCTGAAGAAGAAAGGTAAGAGCAGGCTGACAGTGTGCTGGGCGGCGAACAGGATTTGATTTTGCCATGGGAGATGCAGGGAAGGTGAGGGAGGAGAGGGCTGATAACATGGCAGAAGCAGGCAGGGAGTAGTGAAGGCTATTTTATATTTTAATCTATATGTTTTTCTGATGCTGTACTGAGAGCACCTGTGCACTTATGTATAATGATGAACATCTGTCATGTCCTGTTTGTACTGTAATCCTTCCCCCATGGGGAGAAACAGGGGCAGAAGAACGTTGTGGTTTCTGAGGACATTTTCATTTGTCTTTCTTTAAATACATGTGCCGCTGTGAGACTGAAGAGGTCAGAGGTGGGTCTCAGGCAGCAGTAGGTGAGGAGCTCTGCTACAGTGTGAGGCTCCCACCGGGGCTTGCATGGGCAGGACCCACCCTGCTCACAGAGGTCCTGTGTACCAAGTGCACAGAAATGTCAAGGACTGTCTTCCCCTCAGATGTACAAGGTGGCTTTTATTAATAAGGCTTGGACACAGCTTCTCAAGCTTTTTGATTAAATCAATGTGTTTAGGTTTCTTCTAAATGCTATGGAAAGCCTCTGTGTAGCTCAGAGAGAGGTTTGCTATATATGCAGCACCCTGGCTTGCTGACAAAGGTAGCTATAGTGGTCCCCATTGCCTGGGGTTTTCTATGGATGTGGGCTTCATGCTCGGATATATCACAGGGCCTTAGTCCAGCTGACGGGTGGCAAAAGCAAGAATAACCATTGCCCTGCCCTTACGCTCCACTCTCTTTGCCAACTGTAATTTGCGTTCCACTTCAGCCCACCACTTTTCATCAGTGCTTTGATCACATCCAAGTGTGAGGTGGTATTGGAGGCAATGATTTAATTGCATGTGATAAAAGATGAGCTATATGTTTCGTTCACATACGGTTGCACATAAGTCCAGACCATCAGCTTATTCTTCTTGGTTAGGGAAATTAAAAAAAAGTCTCTGATCATTACTGTAATGGCTACTCAAAAAAAACCCACCAAAAACAACCAAACCCCAAACAAAGAAAAAAAACTAAACTGAAAAGACAATAATGCTGTGGTTTTTTCCCACTCAGTTCATCTGCCCTGATAGAAATCCCACCTAGGGAAACAAGTTTTCCTACACAAAGATGATAACTTGTCTCAGATCCATAGCCAGTCCCTCCATCCATTGCTGCTGTCTTGAGGAGGTTGTAGGTTGCTGTGAGCCAAGAGCAGAGCCCAGATACTGAGCTACCCTTGGGGCTGCTTGAGTGCGTCTGTCAGGGTTAGATATTTAACACAAGTTGTTGTCTTTGTTTCCTCTCACTTATCCAAGAAGGCTAGCAGATCCCAAGGGTGGCTACGCACCCCTCTTCTGTCTAATGCTTACAGGGCATGGAAAGGGGAGGTTTTATGTAGGTCCCAGCAGGAAACCTGTAGATTTTACATATACCTG
The DNA here is from genome assembly GCF_030936135.1 of Gavia stellata. Taxonomy (NCBI): domain Eukaryota; kingdom Metazoa; phylum Chordata; class Aves; order Gaviiformes; family Gaviidae; genus Gavia; species Gavia stellata. The sequence continues at coordinate 43,960,625 of NC_082597.1, forward strand.
TGACCTTAGGAAAAAGAAAATTTTAAAAAAGGGTGGAGGGGGGAAAGGAGCTGCAGATAAACCACATCTTCTTCAATGTGGAGAAACTTGAGCAGTGTCTGAGTTAGTTATTCATGTGCTTGGGATGCCAAGTAGTTGAATAAGGAAGAAAAAGTGTGTTACTTCAGAGAAGGACTTCTCCCTTTCTTCCCAATAGTCCTAAAAGAGACAGCTCCTTGGAAGGTCAAGGTAGGTGACTTTTGAGGATATAACATACATATGTTTTCTAAAATGATATATTTTACCCCTGTCTAGAGGAGGCATGTCAAGGGCAGAACTGACGTCATGATGTTTATGTGACAGCTGAAGAACTATCATTTAAGAAGGCCATAGCCAGGACTGTGATAGCAATTATCTGTAGGGCAGAAGGAATGAGAGAACCTACAGAAACAGAGGTAATGTGTGGGAGTGGCAGTCCTTATCTAAAAACTAGGGAGTGTTTCTGTACTGCCTTTCCCATCACACCCTTCTGATTTCAGATGGTTAATGGTGTGGAGAGATGAGTGGTCTCTACTTTTTTGTTTCCAGGTAGCACAGCTGGGACCTGTCTGGATCTAGTTCTCTCACTGCAGCTAAGAAACAGAGGTTGTTAGTAGTAGAGGAAGGTTTTTGAAAGAAGTTTAGAGAAATCTGAAGTACTTGCTATTGTAGAGCTGCTCTCAATTGTCAGGATATTTTACATTCTTTTCTGTCTTTAGAAGTAAAAACTGATCAAGAGAACAAAATTTTCATGTGTCCTCTTCCCACCTAAAGTGGTAAATTGTAGGATGAGGAAGTTGAGTAGGGATCAAAATGAGGGTGATGAAACACTAGAAGAGCTTGCCAAGAGATGCCGTGAGATTTCCAAGTTTGGAGATGGTTGGAAACTTGAAAGGATATGACCATGGGCAACCTGCTCCAACTGCTAAGTTAGACCTGCTTTGAGCAAGGGGTCAGATGACGTAACCTTCAGAAGTCAATTCCAACCTTAGTTATTCTGTGATTCTAGGAAAGAAGGATCAGAAAAGAGACCAAGGAATCAAGCCTGGCTCCATAAAAAGTGCCTTTAATTTAGTAAAAAGAAACACTGCAGCTAGCTGCAGCCAACTGAAATTCCACACTAAAGAGAACAAGTGGGAGCAGCAACAACTCCTGTGTATGCTGCTTTTCAATATCTCTTCACTATGCTCCGGTAAGAAGAACTCCCAGATAAACTTCCCATCTCCTGAACAAAAACGTCTGCTCTTTGCTGTAATCTACCATCTGCAGCTCAGGTGTTCTCTTTTTCTTTACCAAATTTTCAGCCTTATTGCAAGACATGCTGATTGCTCCCCATGGTCAGAGCTATTGATACTCCTTGATTATTTAAAGGTGTATGAGATGGATGAGTGAACCTCTAATGGAAATGTTCAACGTTAAGAGTTTACAGTTAAATTTAGTGACTGTGATAGACAAGAGCCTGACAGCTTTATCGACTCATGTGCTCTAGTAACACTCTGCATCTAGGAGGGGCAGCATCTAGGGCCATCACTGTTTATTATGATTATTCATGACTTGGAAACAGGTTGAACTTTTAGATGTCAACAGTCACAGGTAATAGAATTACTTGGATTGTAATGTCTGGAGGTGGTCCCCTCCAGACTATGGAGGTGATAAGATCTTCAGAGGTTTTTTTTTTAAAAAAAGGGCACATAATGGTAAATGAAAAATGCATTAGCAAATGTTAGTCATTCAGCTTTTAATAAGCACGTGGAATTATTCATGCACTAGCTAGGTTCTCAATTAATGGTAAACACTTGGCCATCTGTGAAAAACCTCTGCTTACTTCACAGCAGTGATTCAAAAGGCATATGGATTGTTGGGAGATCTGAAGAATGGAATTGAAAATAACACTCAGGGTATTAGATGAATAAATACTTTGCATTCAGCTGGTATGATGATGATCCCAATTCAAAAAGGGTAGTAGAAGAAGAAAATTATTAACAGCATGTGAGTGGAGGTGAGATAACCAGGGAATTCTTGGGGAAGAAAAGATCAGTAAAAGGGTATAGGCATATCATAAGACATGAACAATAATAGAGATCAAAAAATTAATGCTTTTAATTGCCTGTTTATATACTGCTAGTGGGGAAGGAGGAGGACAACCAGTGAATCAAATTATGAGTTAACAACCTGAAGTTGTTGATAGGCAGGATGCTTTACAGAAACAGCTGGGCAAAGGAACTCAGCCATGAGCTTCCAGGGGTCACAATAAAGAAAAAACGTGTCTGAAAAAAGGAGCTTCCCAGTTGCAGTAGGTCCACATACAGTTATTGTGAAGTGAACTGTTAAAACATGATGGTCACAGTCCCTACAACATGAACACCAGCATTAGACATTTAGCAGAGTATTGGTCTCTATGTCCTTTTATTGGTTGTCACTGAAAATGACTGGCCTACCCATGGCAAGAAAGGGCAAAGCTAGACATGAAAACTGTATTTTTTACTATTATTCTGGAAAGCTCTATAAGCATTGCAAAGCACAGCTCTTATAGAGCCCTGGGATGCTGCCTGGCACATGGAGGAAAGCAAAGCCTGCATGCATCTCCACCTGCTGCTCCTGGACAGTGTGCTCTGTGGGAGAACTGGTGTCTCAGTGGAGATGGAGATGGTCTCCTCCCCTCTTCGTCCCACCTCCCCAGCTCACCAGAAGATAGATAGCTAAAGATGATCAAATCTCCCATTGCTGTGACATGATACTTTTGCTTTTGCGGCATAGTTGATTTAAAGGGGGAAAAAAATTTAGTCCAACATTGATAACACAAAGGCAGCCAGGACTCACACCACCTGTTTTCCCCTGGTGCCTTTGTGCAGTGCTCGACTGGGCAGACTTTGGCAGCAGAAATGCACATCCTGTGACACAGCAGGTGGTTTTAGCCACAGTCTTCAACTTCATTTAGCTGCTATCACAGAAAATCAAATTACTTTGTGCATGTAATATTACAGCAGTTCACCTTAATTAGATGCAGAAACTAACTTTGGACTCCCTGTTGTCCTTCTGGATGGCAAGATCAGCCAAAAGTCTTGTGTCCATGCTAAGTATTTGAGATTTTATTCTATCAGTTTGTTCAGTGTGGGCATGAAGACTCGGTGAAAGCAGAACTGACTGCATGCTGACTCTGGCTTGTTAAAAGTTTCACAAATAAGTGATAACAACAAAACTTCGGTGGGTATTTACTTGTGCTTGACACAAGCTCATGACTTTAAAGAACAGTTACCAGTTACTGGACCTATTTAGGCATTCTGCCCACTCTGCAGAAGAGCTTTCACTTCTCAAAAGTCTCGTTCTCAAGCATGTACTCATAAACTGTGACTATGCCATCTCTTATCTTGCTCATTGAATAAATTCCCAGGACCTTTTTCAAGAACTGTTTGGGTTTTTTACTCCTTTAAACCATCTCATGGTTCTTCTCTGACCCATTTCTGGTTTATCAGCCTCCATCTTGAAGTCTGAGCTTTGGAACTGGACAATCTATTCCAGGCAGTGGTATCAGTGCCACCTTCTAAATCTATACAATTTACCCTGGTCAGTATTGCCTTGTGTGTGCAACCCTTGTTCATATGTTTTTTAACATCTCTAGTATCATTCATGTCGCTGTTTATCTGAGACTGAGATCCTGTGGAAGGGTCTTGAGTTATTTGTTTGCCCCATTTATTCTTTTTAAAGTTATGAGAATACCTCAAGTAGTCTAAGCTTGCTAAAAATTGCTGTGATCAGTGTTCATACAACTCTTTTGAAAAATTCTTGCATACAAGAATTCTGTGTTTTGTAAATTGTTCCTATTGAATCCCTGCTGTTTCACAAAATCCTAAATTACTCTGGGAGAGAAAGTATTTTATCATTGTATGACATAATTATACTATTTGTCATCTTTTCCTACTGCAGATAAATGTACTTCTACATTCTGCCTTGTATCTGTGATTATTGACAATTCTATCATCATTTCTGTTAATTCTTAGAACTTTCTTTGTTCAGACTCTGCTTTATGAACTTATAATTAACTCAGACTTTCCTGCAATAGGCTACGTGTCCTTTTGCCTTCCTTCTCAGTGTTCCTCCATTCCTTGCTTCTGATTCATATCAGTCTAAATATCAAAATGGTCTTATCTTGTGAATATGTCTATAATATACATATCAGAAGACAAATATTTCTAATTTATATATAGATATATACATATGTATACACAAACCAGACACATAAATAATGTTTTTATATATATTATTTTATTTGCATATTTTTCCACTTTGTCTCTTAACAATTTTTTTTCTGCCATTGTTGTTTTCATGTAAGTAGAGGGATTACAATTTCTGGTGTTGATTTTCAGTTTCCAGTCATGTTCACATAGTTCTGTCAAATTACTTTTTCCAAATGATTCATTTCCTCTACTTTGTTTTCAGTTTCAAGAACACTATTCATTATCAATAATATTTTTATTTCTCATTCTGTTTGCCCAAAGCCACATAAAAAGTCATGATTACATCTGTACTATGTGATCACGTCCACATGACCACATAGATCACGGCAAGGCCCTTTCTGTGATGCCAACACATCACATGTTATTGCGAGTTTCTGGCACTGTGACCCAAACCCTAATTACCTGTCAAGATGAGGCCTGTTACAAAATTCCTTTGTGTTGGATGAACACATCCGACTTGAGACATGAACGTACATAGACAGGTTAGTATTGGCAGTGTCATGCAGAACAAAGAAGCCCTTGTGATAATCCTTTATTCCCTTGTGACTCTAAGTTATCAGTGGATGTGTAAGATGGTGTATATCCTGTTCTCTAGTCTGTTTTTTTATGATCAGAAGTGAACACCGATCTTGGAATAGTTGATACCTAAGAATCCAAGACACTGTGTTTCTCAGATATGAGACCAGTAATTTTTGACCCTGTCAAACTTCTGCCCTTCAGCACACTAAATTCTTCTGAAATTGGATGTACCCAATAGTTCTAGCAATGGTGGCCATGCAAATATTCCCATGACATCTCAGTAATACTTGCTAGCTGAAATGTATGGCCTTTAATGAGCAATTTTATTCCCTTTGTTCATTAATCAGGTCCCTGATATTGCTCTACAGGCAGAGATGTTTCTTTTTGCTCCTCATGTGCTTTGATGTCTTGATTAATTTTGTTCACAAACCTTATTTTGGCACTCAGTTCCTCTTTTCATCTTTTCCTTTTTTTGTTAAATACCTTCAGATTTGTTTAGCTGGACTGTCCCCTCAGAGGTAAGTTTTCATTACACTGACATAGATTCCAGCCAAATCATATAACCCTTTACCTTGTGGAAGGCTAACCAAATGCGCTAGCGGAAGAGAGACCATCAGTCTTACAACAATTACCTAGGCAAAAACCAAGCAGACAAAAAGAAACCCTAGTCCTTCTTTTCAGGTGATAGTGAAAGACAAATGAAAGCTGGTCCAGGTTGACCACCTGTCTGTGCTCTTCCTTCAACCTACTTCTGAGTTTCTCTAAAAGTCTATAAACCACGAAGATGCTATACTGCAGCATCATTAGGCCAACATCCTGGATGTATCCTCATTACTGATTTCATAAGCCTATTGAATCTCAAAGTACAGTACAGGCTACACTATAATATAAAGGCACCCAGACAGCCTTAAACAAACACACTTGGTATCACAGTCTGCAATGGCCATAGCCCTAGAAGTCTAATTTGCTGGAGAAGGAGAAGACAATGAGCTTGCTTTGACTTCTTTGCTGCTTGTTTTCCTGCTGCCAAGAATCAAGCAAGCCTGCCCTTTTTTTTTTCCTTCTTCTTTTTATGTATCAATTCTGAAAACTGGTTCTGATACTGCAGTACCTCAGTGCAGACCTGCCAGTAGCTGTACATAGAGAGTGGCACCTTGTGTCTCTGCCTCAGGGAGATAACACACCATCTGCTGTCTCCTTGTCCTTTACAGGATGTTCTCTCGATTCCATTTAGGGGAGAAGGCATCACACCAAACTACATTCAGATCTGCAAACTTGTTTTAAACATTACATCCTTGATCAAGAAATTAATCCAAACTGTTATTTGAAATCTTTGTTTTAACCAAATACTGTCAAATCAACTATTCTTTCTTAAATCTTGATTGGTTTTTGGAAAGTCTATTGAACTTGACCTGGAACTTAAAAAAACAAAACAAACAAGCAAACCAAACCAAACCAAACCAAAAAAGAACAAAACAGTAAACCTTCAGTCTCAGCGAAGTTCAAAACAGGCTGTTTTGAACAAGACTGTCTGACTTGTTTGGATAGTTGGAGATCTCTTTTATGGGTGTGCTTAATTTTCCTACAGGTCAGAACTGTGCAGATGTGTCTTACTTTCCCATTTCTTTACAGTAGCGTTCCTTCCTGTTTGGCCAAATGGCACTCTGCAACATCAACTGCAGTTATCCTCTCAATCACCTAATGATCTAATTCATTTAATCTTTCTATTTTCCTCTTTGCTGACCAGAGTGCAACTGTTCTTATCTAACTCCCTGTCCTGGTCCTGTTTTTCTCATTTCCACTGGCTGTGAGTCACAAACCTCTCTCTGTCATTCCTCAGTGGCCAGCTCTTTTTCCTTGGAAACTTTGTCTTATCTTAAACTATATCTCATGTCTACTTCTGTTCTAAGACAGCCATCATTTTGCATTTTATATACAGGAAGTTTCTTCTGGCTTGTGGTAGGAAAAAAAACCACAGCTCATCCATTATCAGAAATAACCACTGTGGTTTTTGATTTCTGAACTCCCAAGTGAATCTAGCTGTTAACCACATTTTTAAAGGAAATATTTGAAAAGATATAATAAATCTGCATGCTTTTGCATATAAATGAAGAACCTACCTGGTGTTATGAAAAATCGCTTCCTTTGGTTGTTCTGCTTTTATGATTCATCAGATGCAAGATCTAAAACTAGCCAGTGGCCACTTTTAGAGGAAAAATTACTGGATTAGATAATATCACTGAATTGTAATGTAAGGAAATTTCTAAACTCTGCGTGAAATTCCATAACCTTGACAAGTCATTATGCCCCTAAATATTTTGAAGAGCTTTCCAAATGAGTTGAACAGCAAGCATGTATTATAATTGATATTTTTTCAGTCTCTCTGTCTACATCAGTAACAAGTAATGGTAACTATGGAAAACATTTTAATGACATAGACAGCTGCATAGAAGTCATCAGCTAATTTCATGTTGTCATAAATGTCTTTACATGATTTCCAGTCTACATAAGTTTATTATTCTATTACAACTTGGAAATAATAATCAGATGAAGCAGAAAAGACTTCTTAATAAATATATGTTTGATGTGATAAGAATAAATCTTTGAAGACAAGAAAAAACATTGTAAGGATATTTATGAAAGAATGTAACATAGTTAAGCATTCAAATCAGTAGAACTACAGGAAGAATAAGGTGAGGTGAGTAAATAGCAGCCAGAATTTAAACTCCCTGTTGTACCTTTTTGTATTGCAAAAGCATGATAGCATTGATGTGGAACAGGACTGCCCAGGCTTACTAGCTCTGAGGATCCACCACTCATAAAATTTTAATAACCTTTATAACATGCAGCTTTTCAGAGATAAAGAGCCTGGCTGTAAAATTACAAACAGTCTTCGTGGAGTAAAGGCTAAAAATGAAGATTAGCATCTGGACTAAGATCTAGAAGAAAATACACATACTCACTCCAGAATTAATCAGGAGACACTGTAAAAACCTTGGCTTTCAATATATATTAATTAGAAGAGGGGAGGTTGTTGGGTTTTGGTTCATGACACTAATCCTCACAAAACCTGATTCCTGTCAGGTTCCCCTTTGAAGTACAGAGGTGTTGCTATTAAAGCCATAGTCCTATTTTAGTACTCTAAACCAGCCTCTACTTCAATTATTCATATGTATTCCATGTAAATTGTACTTGAAGGACTTGTGCTCTTGAAAGTGGAAGCCCTTGAGTATAATTTCTTAGCCCTGTCTTTTATGATATATGTATATTCATAGTTCTTTAGGGTAATATTTTTACTTTATCCTTTGTTATATATGCATCTGCATAGCTTTAATTCAGAAGTAAGAGATTAGAAAACCAGTCATAGCAGTGAGGACAGTAATGAGGAAATGGTGATTTTTTTAGAGAGAGAAAGAGAGAGGCCCTTCAGCAGTGTGGAGCAAATACAGGAGGCAATGTTGAAAGAGAAGACAGAGAAGAACCAGAAGAATGGAAGTCAGAAAGAAGCAGGGACGCTGGTGAGGAAATTGGGAAGGGCAAAGCAGCTGATAAAGCACAGATTTTCACCAAAGATGCAGGTGGGAGCCACCAAATGCCAGGGGAGAACCTGGTCCCACCAAGAACATGCCTCCCAGCAGAGAAGCTGGAAGGGAGAGGAACGAGCTGGTGTCTGAGAGGATGGCGTTTGCCAGGGGCTTGCGATGGAATGAGAAGTCTGTTGGCAGACAGCAAGTCTGCGTTGGTGCTAGAAAAGGTCAGCCAAGACATAAAATTTTGGGTTTGGTATCAATTCATTGCCTCTCTAAAAGGGCCTGCCCCTCTCTTTCTGTCCCGCGGCTTTCAGCATCCTGAAACTATATGTACTGCTCTCCATATAAAGGCATTACATAAAAACCTTTTTTTTCCTGCTCAGTCTCCTACAGCATGCCAGGTGGTATGGAAGGCAGAACAGTTGCACCAAATGCCCTTTTTATATCAGGCAGCATTTAAATCATGCTGTTCGTTGAGTGTGGCCCCGTTCCCACTGAAGTCAGTGGGTGCTATTGAGCAAAGGTACCACAATGAGATTAGGCCTTATGCTTTTGAGGCACTGCCCGATTATAGTACACACCTCAAATAGCATCTTTCCTCTAACAAACAAGCAGGGATGGATGGGAGCAAGCTGCTTCCCTGGCTGTTTCCTGCAGCACTATTTTATACCCACCGTCTGCCCACCCATCTGTTCAATCCCTGTTATGAAAACTGAAAACATTCCTGCTTTTTAAATGGGTGAAAAATGCCTCAAAAGAGGAATAGGTACTGTGAGATCTTCATGAAATTACTGCCATGCTTTTCCCAATTAAATGAGATAAAACCAGGAAATTATGAAGATTTTTATTTGTTGAAGGATACGGTCTTTTCTGAGCTCTTTGTGAAAATGACATATTTTGTCAAGGACTTATCGAAAAGCCAGCAATCAGCTCTGGTGCCACTCAGTCTCCATTTATGGACTCCTAGGCTAATCTTGCAGTGTTTAGTAGAGCAAAGCTGCTGGCTGATGCTTCTGGGAGCCTTTGCCTGTGGAGTGAGCTGCAGAGCTCAAACCTGAGTCCACAGAGCAGCCATGAATGTTGGGAAGCCACCAGCCCTGGGGAGCACTTCACAGCCAAACTCCATGTGGTGACACCATCAGTCATTGGGTAGCTCTGGCCCTTTATGGACCTGGCTTTGGCCACAGGTAAAGCTTTGGAGCTTGTGACCAGGCCCTGGCCCACAGCTACCTTGAGGATGGCAGGCTGGTCTTCTCCTGACTTGGGAAACAAGGGCAAGGTAGAGCTCAAAGGGGGCAATGAGGGACAGGGAGAGTTGGGGCCATGGGGGGCCCTTCCCGGACTCCCGCGCCCCTGTACAGACAAGCCCCTGTGGGGAGCAGTAGGGCTTGGTGACCCGGGGTGATGTCTGCTTTGCTGTATTATCAGGGACTGCCTCCTTGAAGAGGAGACCACTCTTTGCAATGACTGGGGCCAGTGCCTTTGAAAGGCATCTTCAGAAAAGTCAGCAGATGACAGCAAGGATCCCCTCTTAGTGAGGTTTTGGTCATTCTGTAAGCTGTGAAAGGAAAAAGTCTTTCAGGCTGGAAAGCAGGAAAGCAGCCAGATGAGGTCCATTAGGAAGCTCCTTGAAATGATGAGTTAAGGCTACTTGGCATTGTATCATGATTTGGAGAGGCTTATCGAGCCAGCAAAGACTCAGCAATACCCCTTGAGTGGGGAGGCAATTTACTTGCTTTTAGATACAGTCATAAGGATCACCTTTAAATAATCCAGGCTCCTAACTTGAAGTCTTACTGCGGGCTTTGCAAGTAGCTGGGGAATAATATTTGCAACAACTCCAAAGAGAAAACTGTAGCAGGAGCTAGGTCTGGTTATGCCTGGGGAGTGGCTCGTTATATTTTATGGCCCCTAATTTTTGCTCTTCCGGTAATTAAATCAGTGCATTCATCAACTGTTCAAAAAGGGAAAAAAACAGGTAGACTGAAGACTTTCCCCGTGACAGGAGGAAACACTGCTGCTGGGACCACCTTGGCTTGTGCACAGATGAAGGTGCGTGGAGACGAAGAACTGCTTGTGTGAAAACAGACCCAGCTGGAAAACAGCCTCTAGAAATCATGTAGTTTAGAGCTGTATTTGCCTTATTATAAAAGTAGCCATGTTGAAGCAACGTCTATCTCATAGGGCATCTTTATAGAGTGATTTAGTCTTAGGAAGGGACCTGCTACCAGTCACAACTGTTCATTTTCATTTAAGAAAAAAGAAAAAAGATACTTGCAGTTTGCCAGAGTGGGCTGGCACTGAACTTCATCTTTTCCTGACTTTTTATAAAGCCAAGACAGCTCAGCACCCTGGCGGGTTTTCATGCTGTGACTAATGCCAACTAGTGTCACTGAAATCAAGGTTTATGAAAGAGTGTCTTCAAACGTTCTCATTTGAAGCTTATGGCTTAGGCTCTTATCTGAGGAGAACGAGTCATATACAACACGGAAATGAATTTTAGCTTGAATTACTGAATGTGGATTCAGATTCCAATAAAAACTAAGTCACTGGTATTTGGGATGTTTTTAAATATGAGTTTCAAATCAAACTGCTTTCCCTCCATTGGCGATCTTTTCCACGCAGAGAGCATCTTGCTGCATTAAACAGGCTCATCAGCAAACAATGTGTTGCAACAAAGACTTAGTCTTTTCCACTAGGCTTGTCTCCAATTAGAAAAATAAATATTAGAAACTGCTGTGCAGCTGCAGTGAACAGGAAAAGATTCAGACAAGTTTCTAGCTGAGAGAATATTGTCTACCACAAATTTGGAGTGGAAGAATGTTGAATACTACCTCTGGTACAAACAGTGCTAATATTCATCTTAGAAGATTGATCCCACAACAACTGCTCTTATTTTGTCCATTTATAGACTACAAGTCCCACTCTGCAGTGCTTCACAGTGCTGCAGGGCAGAAGACAGCTTGCAAGATGCGAAGCTGAATGTTGGGTACTGTAGTCAGTGCACAATGCAGCTCTATATTAAAGGTTATTACAAAAAACCTGTTTTGTGCAGGCAGACTGCAATATTTCTGACAGTTTCTAACCTTCAGTTTGTCTCATATCACAGTCTTCTGCTTAGTTAAAAGGAACATTCTTCTGCTATTTGAACAGAAAGTATTTGACAGAAACCGGTGAAATAATCGAGTGGTTCTTAGGTGATGTGAGAACTTTTATTTTTATAAAACCAATTTCTTGTCAGGGAAGCAAAAAGAGATTGAGTCAGAGAGACTACTCTTAAACTCTGTGTAGCGAGCTTGTGAAATACATGGTTCAGTCAAATGTATTTATTATTTTCTAAACTCAAATATCCCTGCAATTCTGTCCGAGCCTACAGAAAGTACGGCTGGCCAAAAGGTGCTCCAAATACTAGAACAGAGAAAAAAATAACAGGAATTTGGGAAATCGGAGCCTGCTTTGCTGTTTTTGATTGGTATTTGGACACTGATCGCAGGGTGTCCTCAGTACGCCTGTGCCAGGAGGCCAGACTGCTGCGTGCCAGCCGGAGCAGGACTCTGGCTCCCCGGTGCTGAGGCCACTCCTTGTGCTGCCCCTGCTCTTCCCAGACGTGTGTAAAACTACTGCTCATATCTGAGTCCCACATGGCTCATATAATCTGCAGATATTGGAGCTCGGCAGTCATTACAGACCCGGAGGCATGGAGTTTCAGTCCCAGGCTCTGGAGTGCATTATGGGCTAAATGAGATCTTGCGCTCTGTGGCTAAGACTGTAATTGCCGTTGTCAGCACTGTAAGGCTGCAGCTACCATCCATCTCCAGTAGATATAAATATAAGTGCAGAAGATAGTAAAGAAAGTCTTAATGTGCATAGGAGAAAAAAAAAATAGCTGGAAGTCTTTAAAGAAAGTAGATGTGTATTAAGATAAAAGCTCCCGACTCCCATAGCAAATAACAGGGTTTCAAGAGGGTTTTCTTTTCTTCTGTGTTGGCAGCCACTTTGTTAGATAATTGCTGTGTTCCAGCCAAATGATACTGCTACACAGCTTCTGGAGATTGTCTGGTGCTTATTAGGGCAGGGAGTTTGTCCATTTTATATGGGATACAGGCAAAATAATAGGAAACTTCTAGCATTCTGTCTTTACTGCTGTGCATACTATTGGGACTTAGAAATCAGGTTTGCTGGCAAGATGTCTGTTTTCTAGTATCTAGCACAGGCAGTTGTGCTAGAGAGGTGTTTATTTTCTTCTGGAAGAGAAGAGTTCATTAGTCTTTGTTATTAAGATGGGATTTCTCTATTAAGAATGCAGGGAAAGGAAGCAGCAGTGAAGTAGTTTTCTTCTAGACTAGGGGACTATGCAAACAAGTAAGGAACTAAAGTGTTTTTTTCTTCTTCTCACCGGTGTACTGCTACTTATAATTGTGATGGAGCAGTACAGTCTACCTTCTTTCCCCAGACACTCTGAGTGGTGTTATAGGAAGCATGTAGTGTGGAGGAGGACAGGCCATACAGTGTGTTTGCCAAGTTGAGAGACGAAATTAAAGAACAAAACAAGTTGCAGCTCTTTGCAACAGCCTCCTAATAGCTCCACGACACAGTGGAAAGGGGCAGTCCAGTATCTCCTGTAAGACTATTTTAATCACCAGGTCGAAATGCCAAAGTAAATCTCCACCAATTTGCCAACAAGCTTGTTTAAAAGCAAGCAGTGCTTAGTTTGCTCAGTAGAATGATTTAGAAGACCACAGGGTGAAGCAAATTTGTCACTTTTTGCAACTATGACAAAGTCTGGTACAGTAGCTCAGTACCCTGACAGGATGCTGAGGGTGCCAGGTCTTATTAGGCTCCTGATCCATATCTGAAAGTGCATTAGGGCAGCATTTCCTTCACTGCAGCAAAGCACTGGGACCACACTCTGGATTCAGCTGGTCAGTGTATACATGAGATTTTTGCCCTCTTCATGCAACGTCAAATCCTGAGTCTTCATATAACAGATGCCAGCGTGATCTTCCCTTGTCTGGTTACATAAGGTTGCTTGAGAACCCTTTTCATAAAAGGACATGTGGTAGATCAGGGCAATGGCTTCTTACCATGGTTTGTAGACTAAAGAGTTAGGAATTTAGTAGGGCAAAGGATCTCACCTTCATATTTGAGTATATTTTTCTAAAAATGGAAGGCATTTTCTTCATCCTAATGTAGAAAACCAGCCAAAGTAACTTTCTTCCAATAATAGGTCTTTAAAGTTCGGATACCTAACATTAAGCTAGCTACCATTGGCTCCTTTTATAGAAACAGCTTTTTCCAGAGTGATTCATCTCATCCGAAGAAAGACATCTAAGGTAGGTCAAATTAATTGCTCTTCGGAGGCATCTATATTTCTTCCTTGACTATAAAGGGAGCTCAGGATGAGTAACTCAGGTGCCTGAAAGTGAAACATCTAAGCCAGGGGGAGACGAATATTGCTTGGAACAGCGAGCCAGAGAAAGCTCTGTGGCAGAGAAGTGTGACAAACCTCGCCAGGAGACAGACCTCACCAATGTAAATGCTCAGTGTATATACCATTAATATTTATTTTATTTTATTGTTTGACACTCTAGTAACTCCTTAATACTAAGTTCCTGTCTCTCTGCCTTTATAGTGCCCGTATTTCCTCTCTCTGAATTCTTGGATGATCTCTTCCTTTCCTGTCTAGCAATTCTTGGTTTTCCCTCTCCCTCACTCTTCCTTTATTCGGTTTCTCCTGACCATCTCTTTCTCTTGACCTCTCTCACAGACAAGAAGCAGGAAGTCTATAGGTGTCTAATGCAGAACTGCATGAGCTCACAGTTCATCCCATGCTGAAGAACTTTAAGGAGTTGTAATCGCACAGAGGAGGACCTGGGGGTTTGAGCACTGTGGGCTGTTCTGGGCATTGCTGGCAGTGCTCCTGTATGAGACTGGCTTCTTTCATTCCTCATCTGATTTTGGTTTCTGCATCCTATTTTTCAGTCAAAGGGAACTATACTAGCTTGCTTCTGCAGATTGGAGCTGCTGCCTGGGAAACTGGCAAAGCCCACTCTGAACCAGGGAGAAGCCAAGTCTGTTCAGCCGGGAGGCAACAGGGACTGCTGCAGGCGTGGTTTTTTCAGACCAGGGACTCTTTAAGCAAGCCACTACTCAGGGGCAGCTATTTCTCTCTTACTATAACAGGTTCTTTGGAAGAGTTTTAGCTAATGAAACCTGTTTGTAATTTCACTTGCAAATGCATTTAGGAGCCACTGTAGCTACTGGAACGGCCATTCCACATGGATCACGAGTTCTGCACATTCATGGCACAGACCCTGGGAACATCTTACTCAAGGTCATGCCTTTTATTTTTAAAGCAATCTCTTCTAATATCCTGAGTGACTAATGGTATTCTAATCTATATTCTTTGACTTAACCTATTTGTCACCCCTACCAGAGTTCCATATTTAGAACAAACCAGAATGCAACATTTTCCCGTAAAACAGCAGAAAAAAAGTGAGTGAGAGACAAAAGGTCTTATTATGTTCCCTGTAATACATTTGTAGAAGTGTTCTGTGTAAGTCCTTGGAGAGATTAAATGGATGATAGTTGTATTAAGTTTTAATTGATGCTGCCTCCTAAGAGATAATATAGTCATGAGAGAGTCAGATCCTTCTGGTGTGTAAATTGCTATAATTTCATTGATGACCACGAAGCTTCACAAACTCACACAAGCTGAGGATAAGGTCCATGAGGTCTCATTGAATCTTCAGAGTTTACTGTAAATGGATCCTGCTGTATTTAAGACTGGCATTAAGGAGCCATAAATCATTTGTTGTAGTGGGAGCAACCTTTTTATCATTTTCAACTTTTGCTTTCTCTGTTATTCCCTAGCCCATTAGTTTATTTTTTTCTAGTCTCTGTCTTTGCTCAGTGGCATCAATTTTGTTTATTAGTAAAAGTTGTACTGGAAGATGTTGAAATAGGGGGAAGTGTCTCATGCATAACATAGTTTTATTATTTGCTACAAATGAAAAACAGTCTTCTATTGCTTATTTGCACCGCGTTAGCTCTCACAACCTTAACTAGGTCAGGACCCCACTGTACTGGAGGGGTATGCCATAAAAGAAAGTCCCTGAAGCAAAGGACCTAGAACTGCTGAGTTCAGAAACAGCAACTGATGGAAACAAAAGAACAGGGAGGACATGAAAAGGTCTAGACAGGCATGAAAAACAGTCTTTAATTCCTATCTGCACAATTCCTGGGTGTATTAAGCCGATCAGTAGCAATGATAACACCTCTGTTATTTGGTCTTCCAGTAAGGCTAGGCTGAACAGAATTTAAATTTCAGAGCCCTGCATACTAATTGTGTTTGTATTACCCACTTGCCCTTTTTCCTGGTTTTTGAATGCTTTATCACAGACTTTGTATTAATTAAAGCTTTTGGCTGAATGGGATTGTTTGGCCTGGACAAACTGGACTTAAAAGATCAGCCTCTTTCAGAGCATCAAGGAAGCCAAGGCCAATTGCTTGCATAATGACCTGCAGAGCAAGGTCCTCCCACCGTTTTGGTGTGCAAGTCAATCCTTTGCCCTTCTGACAGGAACCAATGGATCGACAGCAGCCAGTCTAAAGCCGTCATAAACTCAAAGGCACTTTACATGACTGATATGTCACTAAATTATAGTTGCTCCTTCTGCTATGAGATACACAGTGCTCCACAGCTTTAGTGAATGCAAATAGCATACCTTTAAAAACAGTATGATAATGAAGAGATGGGTAGGACACCACATTTGCCAGATTGTTTAATTTCTTAAAGCTTACTGGGGGACAGGGCAGAATTAGACTGTACATAATTAACCTCAGTTTAATATTCAGGAAGATTTGTCCAGAATCTCTTCTCATTTTCACTGATGCCACCTGCTATTTCCATTATTTATTTCAATAACTAACATATTTCATATACTCATCCTTCCTGCTACCCATTTTCCTCATCATTAACCTCACAGACTTCTACTCGGCATGTTTCTAGTAGCAAAATTATTGAGGTCCTGAGCTTAAGAGATTGCTATCCAGTCCAGCAATGTTCTGAAAGAAATAAGATAACAAGCACGTATAAGAATTAACATTGAAAACCCTATTTGTTATTATCTATTTGATGAACCAGAAGGTTGCAAAGAAAACATAGTACCTAGTATATGAGAACTAAGTAGTTTTAAGTTGACAAAGAAGCATGAGTGAACTAAATGAACTAACTGTATCTCCATGATTTTGCATCTCAGCTAGCAGT
Source organism: Gavia stellata (assembly GCF_030936135.1). Lineage (NCBI taxonomy): Eukaryota > Metazoa > Chordata > Aves > Gaviiformes > Gaviidae > Gavia > Gavia stellata. The sequence goes on from NC_082597.1 coordinate 43,977,196, forward strand.
CGCGACCAACATGATCTGTCCAAACTTTTGCTGTACTCTATGACATTTTCAAAAGTCCACACTGGCCTTCTTCCTTACAATGTTGTCCCAGTCCGGTTTGCAGATAGATTACCTTCTTACACCAACGCATTCAAAACTGAACTGTGTTTCAAGGGACAACATACTGGCAATAAAGGATCTCTTTTATTTGCAAAATAAGGCTCTGCAGAATCTTTGTGTCTTTTCTATCATCACAGCTTTTTAACGGGTTTGTATATAAATGCCTATGCCTCTCATCAGTATCTTTGGCAGCAGGCAATTCTTTATGGAATTTTTATTTACCAGGGTATAGCATCTACTGACGTTAGTGTTTCAGAGGAAAGGCAGGTTTCCTGGCTGAAAAGCAAGCATCTTAATTTGTAGTTTTGACACAGCTGGAGATGCATGGCAGCAAGAAAGTGAAGGAAGGATGCTGTTTGTGCATAAATAACTGGATCACCCAGACAGATATCTTCATATCTGGAGTTGCTGCAAGACCAAATTTTTATTGGGTTTGTTTTTTCTTTGTCTATAAATCAATACTTATTTTATCTGATGCTGCAGAATTTAGTAGTCACACATTTCTAGCTTGAAAAAGCTTCAGAAACTACACAGATTCCTTTCCTGAGTTCTGTAGAAGGAGGTTTGTTTCCTTCTTAGATATTTTTAGGAATGTAAGGCCATACATACTTCTGGACTGAAATTAAGTGTCCTGCTTCAAGATATGTGAAGTATCCACTTCCAGAAATTTAATACGGAGGTTTATGTTTAAGCATTTAAAAATGTGACTTCTTTCTCTAGCAATAGGCCAATATTCCATTTACATTTCCATTCACTAACTCTTCTCTGAGGTTTCTTAGATCCCTAAGGATATCTCTAGAAATATCAGCAAATTCTTACATAGTGAATGTGTTTTGCAACATCATACTATAGGAAAAGAGATAAATATAGAATAAAACTCCATACAACTCTAAAATCAAATGGTCAGATCTTGAATTTCCTTAGAGTGGGTAATTTTTTTCTTCTTAAAGGAAGGAAAAATTTCTTGTCTTACTTCTGGGAACCGTGGCACATCTTCACCTCGCATTTGATCTAGCTCTAGTACCTTACAGCAGTAGGTTCTAATCCATGAGCAAAATGGGAATAGGAAGGAAGTCTGGTTGGGAACAGACTTGGTGAAGTATGCTGAGAAAAGTCTTGCAGTTCCCCTGGATAAAGAATTACTCTGAGTACTCTGAGATTTCCAAAGTCATTCCAATTCCATTCCCAATTTCAACTATAACACAGTTGGAAAAATCTTTTTTATTTCTTGTATTCTTGCAGTCAGTCTAAAACACCCCTAGGAGGATCAAATATCTATTTCAGGAGTAATTCACCAAGATAGATAATTTTTCATTTTTATTTATTATCCAGATAGTTCAAATGTGCAACATTGGTATTATCAAACCCGTGTGGACATAAACACTTTGAATTCATGCTTGGATGGTAACCACGGTCATTAACATGTCGTATTATCTGGCTGCAACAGTGGGATTATGACAAAAATCACTGATAAGTGTTATTAGGGCAAACTTTATTATTGGAAGAACCAGGAACAGAATGTTAGTGGATGCTTTTAATAATGATAATAATGAAAAATCATCCCCTCAAAAGTTCTGTTAATAATGATAATACTAAAAAAAGCTTCCGTCAAAAGTTATGTGCTACTTTCTTCAGTGTCAATGTGCTTCTCAGATATCAACTCGTGGACAACTGTTTGAAAGTGTGCTTTGTCTATGGGAAGGTAGACCGGTTTGTCTGCTAAACTTTTTGTGCATCAATTCCCCTTCCATTTAGATGCTATAAATTCTGTAATTGCTCACGGGACTTTACAAAGTGCCAATTCATCAGACATTTGTGAGATATGTCATGCATATGTTCAGAAATATCCTGGGTTGCATGTTAAAGTCTAGTGACTGGTGAGCTGTACTCATTCTGCTTCCAAAATACACACTTGGGCACATGAGGGTTTGCTCAACAAGAAAGTGAAGATCACATACACTTACCAAAAGGCAAACATCATTTAGTGTCATCAGAACAAATTCCATCTTGGTTAGATTTTCTCTTTTATTTCTGATTCTAGCCTTTTATCAGCCCATCACAGCATAAATATAATGCTCCTGGTCTTTCAGGCTTTATTATTTAGTAAAGTCTTAAGAGGAAATTAGAATCTGGCCTCTTGTTTGGAGAATGATCAAGACCGGACTTACTTCATTCTCATCTCGTTAGGACCTCTTTCAGAGCATTTTGTCTCAGTATTTAGGAGATTTACATTAGTCAATGTACAGATAAATGAAAAAGCAGGGGATTTCAATAACTTTTCCCTGACCTTCAAAAACAGATGGGTTCTTCCGCAAGGCTTTAGAATATCCAGTTGTCCGCAAGAAGTCAGATGAAGGCTCGGGGACAAATTCCACCACAACTGCAGGTATATGTGTTGAGACAAAGCCACTGTTGTCTCAGTGACACACACATTAAAACCTATATGAAAGAAAAACCTGTATAAAAAAAAGAATGTTGAGAAAAAGTTTTGGTTTGATAAAATGATAAAATTCTTCTACAGACAACTGAATCCTTAACTATTGAATTTTCCAGAGCCAAAAATTTCAAGACACTAAGTTTCCTTTAGATAGTTGCAAGCATATACCTACCTTTCAGCCCTTTGTGAAAGAAGGCTTGTGAGCTATAAGCCAGCTTCCCTAGTGAGAGACCGGCTTCTCTCACACCCCAGGACCTCTGCCTAAAGGAGGTATTTGTATTCCTCTGGGGAGAGAATACCATCACTCTATTAGAAGTCAAGTCAAACAATTGATACAACCTTGGCATTTTAGAGCATGAGTAGTGCTCATGGCAAAGGTTGCCACAGTTGGGCTGTTACTAACACATCCTGAGGCAGTAACCCTACTGGATATGGGAAATTCTCTAGAAGTATGTTCTCCCCCTTTAATTGTAAAACAAACAGTGAATTAAACAGTTCCCTGCTGTGTACCAAAATTGTAGGAACTGTACTGTTGAATCGTAAAAGTCTTAAATATTACTTTCAGCAGGGAACAGGGTGCAGTCATATGCTGCTGGAGAGCTGAACTGCTGGTGGATGGGGCTGCTGATGGGTGCTAGGAGCTGGACTCGCAGGACCCCTGCCTTAAGGTTTTGTTCCAAAGTGAGCGGGTGCTGGCTGTTCTTTGCTGGACCTTCTTTTGTAATGGCAATTTCAAAGTGACATCAGGGACGAATAAACAAGTAGTCCTAACAGTGTGAAGTCTTGCCATTACTTCACTTAATGAGGGAGTCTGCGTGTGAAGGACCTGCATGTGTCTAACCAGTAAATCTTTTTCTCCTCTCCTCAGAGGAAAACTCAGCTATGGAGCAGGGGAAGCAATGGAAGGTGTTGCACCCAATCCCTATGTGTTTCCTCTTCCTTTCTTTTTCTTTTTGTTTCCTTTTTTTTCCTTTCTTTTTTTTTTTCTTTAGGCCAAGGAATGGGTAAATGGCATGTACCTTAAGCACAGCACATTTATTGAACAGTGACCTTAAGAGCTTTAAATGACTACATTGTTTAATGTGAAGGAAAAGAATACCACAGATCAGTGGAAATGTCAGCAGTATTTTTAATGAATCAAGTTTGTTTTAATCGATATCCAAGTCTTCTTTCCATTGCCCTGAGATTGTAGTGCTTTGCAAAGAGATAATAGTAAATGTCATGCTCTGAAAAAGCGGTGGCTTTGTTGCTATAAATCAATGGAAGCATTGTTCTACTAGATGTGACACGAGTGACAGAAATGCTGTCTTTCCAAGAAATCACTATTTCCATATCCTGTTTAGAAATGGGTTCTGGGGAGTATCGCTTAGAGCCTCAGCACTCTGCTCTCAGATAGATTCTGCAACGGCTGAGGCAAATGTGGGAAAACACATGTAGGACACCAGAGACTGAATCCGAGTGGAGAACTACCTGAACCAGTCCAGCAGACTCAGTTGAGAGTTTAGCTCACATAACAGCTGAGAAATAAGATCACTCCTTTTCTACATTTAGGTGAAACCTGAAACTGCAGAACCATACCGTAGGGTTTTCCTGTATAGGCAGTGGAAGCCTGTCTGTGAGGGAAAGCCTCTTTGCCTTTTCAGGTTTTCTTTTTTTTTTTTTTCTCCCTAGCCTTTACAAGAATGGCTATAACTTGTTTGCTTGTTTGTTTGTTTTTATGGGTCATTCTGTCATGCTCTGCTGGGGTACAGTTAGGAGTAACAGCCTGTAAATTTAATAGCCAAACGTACAGATGTCTGACTTCATAAACAGTCCAGCACTGGCCCTGCCGGTGAAGTAAATGAAAGAAGTGGTCTGTCACCTAGTTCAACACAACATCCAGTGACAAGAATTCATTACTTTCATGCCCAAAGCAGGCAAAAGTATGCTGAAGTATAAACTACAGTATATTACATTTCTTCTGGACCTTGAGACTCAGGCAATTTTGATTTCACATTTACTTTCTCAACCTAAACTTTATACCTCTGCAATTTATGCAGTAGTGTGGAATTTGAATGGGCAGCACATGTCTAGGTTTGTGCTCCAGCAGCTTTATCAGCTTTATGAGCCCTTGGAGTGAGCTCCTCTCAATGTCATAACCATGTCCTTTGATTAACACCCTGCAGGCTTGTTGCTGTGTACCACTGGACCATTCAGGAGGTAGCAAACTGGTTGTTGTTGGCTGTCTCTCTCTGCTCCTGCTAGTTGTAACAGCTCTTTGTCTGTCTTCTCCTTGTGCTCAGGACACTATCCCAGCAGAATTATCCCTTACCTGCCTCTCTCTTGCCTGAGGCCTTTCTAAGGACCCTTTGCCTCATGTCTTATTTTCATATATTTGTGAAAGCAAATCATCCATCATCCCATCAGGAGTCAAAACTTACAGATGGATGGAAAAGCCCAGAGCACAGTAATGCAAATAGTATCTGTATGCACCAGACCGATGCTATTTCCCAGGAAACAGGCCAGTTCTTTGAACTTTTTGACAGCTTCAAATTTCTCTGCCTATGTCTGTGTTTATCAGTGACGGTCTGTACTGACATCGATACCAAAAGCCCCAGCGTAAGGGGGAGCCTTGGACTGAGACAGGTGGGCTGCAAGTCAGCTTCTTGTCTGTGTTGTACCAAGTTCTGTAATGTTAGCTTTTAAATTTAGATCTATTTGAACAGAATTTTCTGTCTTCTTTTTTGTCTTTTGAAGATAGCTTCTGTTTCACTGCAGTGGAAGGATAATAAGGACCCCAGGCAATGCAGCTCTTGCTGACCTATTTCTTTAACTGTAGGACTGGCATCAATTCTGGGATGGGATGGGAAAACATCCCTTTAAAATTCTGCTGAAAACACCCAGGCTTCACCACAGACTGCATGTTTTGCATTCTTGTTTGCTAGTAGACAGATACTACTGACATGGTTGGTACCTATCAAAAGAAAGCATTGTAAAGGTGTTTTTTCTGATTTGTAAGTACTGTAATAAATAGGATGAATTTGGGGAGCTCATTACATGGATGAATTCATAAGACTTCAAACAGCAAAAAAAAAAGCAGAATCATACCTATGCCTACATTGCAAAGTCTGAAAAACTTAATTCCTACATTTTATACAGACATTGCAGAATTTGAAGAGACAAAACTTCAGTAGTTTGAATCTCACTGGAAAATGTACAGAATCTCCTGATTGAATGAATGGAGCTTTTTTATTTGGTTTTGCATTATGAAGGCTGTTAAGCTAAGAGGTATCTTTGAGCTACAAGGGTAACTCTACCAAATTGTAGGCCAAATCCTGACCTCTCCTTCTGGCTTGCTTAAAATCTTCTGATTTAACAGGCGTATATACAGTCTGAGGTGGTACCTAAGGTCTGTGTCTTTGCAGGGGGTGAGGGGGAGGAAGCATTCCTGCTCATAGACCTTCTTGGTCTTCATAACTCCAAAGTGGCTTTTCCTGCCAGCTCCATCACTTGGGAGAGCCAGGCTTGTGCTGTCATACTTTATTTCAGGTGTTGCTGAATTCAGTGGTATTCTTGCAGACCTCTTGTTCCAATTCCTACTAATGCCCTATGTCCTGGGCAATTGCTAATAAAGTATGTAAAGCCTCCTTGAGTAGCTTGTTCCAAATATGGAAGCAAAAATACATTTGTGGTAGAATAAGCATGACTGGCCTGCGTTTTTTACTGTAAGTAAAGTATAAATACCACCTTGTATGTCTGTAATTTGAATCCCTTTTTCTGGTGGACCCATATATAGATTCTGACAAATGATTGAAATGAAAGATTTTATGAAAGGCTATTTCTAATTTTTTTTACATTTAATGTGAATTATGTATGCCACATAATAGAAATTTGCCTTGTCCTTGCACACTTGCAAAGAACTGTTAGACTACTGAAGTAAGAAAAAATGAATTACTAGCACTCCATGAAAGGATAAACATGCTGAGGTGCCCTCTGTGCTATAATTCCTTTTGGATGTGTTAGATGTTTTGCTGTATGCATTTGCTCTGAGCATGCCCTCTGAATAGCTTTTTCTGTCAGCATGTCCCATCATGTTTATAGGAAGCTCTATTACGGGTTCTGGGAAAGCTAAGAAATGTATTTGCTTCAAGCATAGCACAAGGGGACTTGTTAAAGCAAAGTAATTCCCATGCTACTACAGTATGTAAAACTGGACCACAAGATTACAGTTGGGTTAACATTCTGAAATGAAATAGTTGGCTGAGGAAGAAAAAATGCAGCTATTTGAACATTAATAAATTGGCAAATTTAATGAAAGGTAGGAGAGGCAGGTAGCACTCAGAGTCAGCTTGTTAGGAAGGGGGCTACTTTTCTCAGGCAGTTATGTATTCGTCTATGTCAGTGCGTTGCTATCCAGCCCTAGATGATCAGTTCAGGCTCAAATCAGGCAAAATAGTGATTTGCTAGATATAAAGCACTATGTAGCAAGGAGTCTTCTGGGATCCTTCCCAGCTGACCAGCAGGAGCTAAATGAGGTTCCTAGAGGAGATAGGCTGTTGTTGCCAGAGCACAGGGAAGCCTGACAAAGCATCATCAGTAGCCTTGACTCAGTTTCCCCCAGTCTAGACAACCGTGCTGACCCATTCTGCTGTCAACAGCTTTTATACTTTGTCCTCATCATTTGTGACCGAGCCTTGTGCTCTTCACATAGCCGCACAGGCTCCCTACCTCCTTCCACAACTTCTTGCAACTCTGCTTCGTACAAGCTTCACAGGATTATTCACAAAGCAGCTCTGTGTTAAAAGAAGGGGAAGAATATGCTGAAATAAAGTAGGGTCTGGCTTAACAAGGCATAAAAACCCCTTACAAATGTTCCCCCCCAAGCCCCCCCCCCTTTTAAGCATATTTGTATGCTTGTAAACTTGCAGATACATGCCAATTCTCAAGAAAGTGGAGTAGGAAAGCCAAATACCTACAGAGGTGGGGTTAGTGTTGCATCTGGCTTCAAGATATGGCTTCTAGTGATTGACAGGGCAATCACTGACATTTGAATTGTGATGGCTGAACAAAACAGGCCTGCAGAAGAGGTGTTTTGCCTACACACCCATGTGGATACAGCTCCTGGCAACTGTTGTGAGGTGAAACTGAGGCAGTGGTAGTAAAATAAAGGACCCCTTACTTGGAGCAGATATAATAAACTGTAAAAACTTTACATATAATTAACTGCAAAACCATATGCAGAGACATTTAGGAATATGGTCATCTTCAAATCATCCAAATTCTATCAAATAATACTAGAGCTTAGCACTTGACATAAGCCAGAAAATGCTTTTGAAGGAAGCTTCTAGTTTGCTCTCATGACAACATCATCATTTATCATCCCTGTCTTATCCTGTGTGTCTCAGATGCTGTGGACTCCATATATGGGTCAATTAAAAGTGCCCAGGAACATTAGTGGGCCTGGAGGCACTGGCACAGCACGGCCTGTGCCCAGACCCGGGAAATGAAGTGTCTGTGAGCCTGCTGTCTGTGGGAGTGTTCCCTGGAGCGTACAGCATCCAAGCCAGGCTTGGGAATTGCTGGGGATAGTGTTAATTGTAAGCAGCCAAAATAGTGCAAGGAAGCATTATAACAGTTTAATAATGTAAGCAACTGTATTTCTGCGTATTCCTGAATACTTTGTTTTACTGGTATACCTTCAGCAGCGTTTTACTGTGAGGCTTAACTTTGCTTTTCACACATCACAAATACATTTGATAATCTTTAGCAGAGGCAGTTGTATGTCATATAGTATATGAATATACTGCTCACTTCTTCATGTTAATTCAGCAATTCACCTCAAATTTAGAGATAATTTCTTGAATTTGCCAAACTCATTATCATGTTTATTACCTTTCCAGTTATATGCCATGTTTAATGATAGAAAAAATTAAGAGCCAAATGTTGCTTATGTTTCTTCTCCACTACTCCTCTTCAATACAGAAAAATCTGTGTTGCCTGAAAAAGAGCTTGTCCATCCCTTATCTGATAGCGAGACTGAGACTTATGTGTACACATATATACCTGTCTCACTCTGCTTGAAAAACCACTAAGCTATTTACAATAATTACACGTAGGAATTTGAAGTAAGACCAAAGGAAATAAAATCAGCCAGTTAATCCTCTTAGCTGATGCTGCGACACCAGATCATGATGTATTTGCCAAAGTTCATTATCCCAGTGATGGTACTCTAACGGAGAATCTCATATGCCTATTCCTATTTGGCAAATGGCTAATCGTAAAAAAATTGTTTTATGAGATACAGACTGCATTGTTGCGATGCCTCTCAAAATGGTGGTGTGATTTTACATGCTGCATGGGATGGGGGGAAAGGAAAGAAAAACTATTATACAGCTATAGGATACAACAGGCGAGGAGATCTGCTCGTGTCAGCTAGCTGGCTTCTTTGGTCCCAGCAGTGTTCCAGCGGCCACCTGCCCTTGGAGACTTTGCAGGGATCTTTGTGGTGCTCCAGCCTGGGCATAAGCATTGCCAATGCAATCCTCTGCAAAGCTGAGGATGTATCTGCTTGTATTATTCAAGAATAAAACACCTATGCTTTTATTATATATAAATGCATTTTAAGAGCTCAAGCAGAAGTGAAGGAATGTTGCTCTAAAATTGTGAGTAGAGGAGATTCTGTCTGTCCATCTGCTTGCCAGAGGTGTTTGTCACCTCTGCTTTACCATACCTGGGGCTTTGAGGACTAAATCTTTGCAGCCAGCGAGGATACTGTGTTCAGTTTCGGGTCCCTCACTACAAGAAGGACATTGAGGTGCTGGAGCGTGTCCAGAGAAGGGCGACGAAGCTGGTGAGGGGTCTGGAGAACAAGTCTTATGAGAAGCAGCTGAGGGAGCTGGCGTTGTTCAGTCTGGAGACGCGGAGGCTGAGGGGAGACCTCATCGCTCTCTACAACTACCTGAAAGGAGGTTGCAGAGAGGTGGGTGTTGGTCTCTTCTCCCAAGTGACTAGTGACAGGACTAGAGGAAATGGCCTCAAGTTGTGCCAGAGGAGGTTTAGGCTGGATATTAGGAAAAATTTCTTTTCTGAGAGAGTGGTGAAGCATTGGAACAGGCTGCCCAGGGAAGTGGTGGAGTCACCATCCCTGGAGGTGTTCAAGGAACGTGTGGACGAGGCATTGTGGGACATGGTTTAGTGGGCATGGTGGTGTTAGTTGATGGTTGGACTTGATGACCTTACAGGTCTTTTCCAACCTTAGTGATTCTGTGATTCTGTGAATTCAATAAGACTCAGATGTCCCCACCTCCCTCCCCTCTGCTGTACTATGGAAGTCAGGAAGAAAAAGAATCCCCACCAAAATAAACAAAACCAAGAACTTTCACAGCATGGGGATACCCTGATACAACTATAAGCCCATATTTTTCCAAGCATAACTGCTACCTTAAGTAAGTGTTGTATACAAAATGTGGTACGATTAGCATTCAGGAATAGAAAGGTTTATATGTGCTGAAAATGTATCATATTTCCATTGGTCACAGAACCATCATTCCTCTTTAACAGAGCCTGATGTTTGGTGTAGATTTACAGAATTTTATAGCACTACTGTATTTGTTAATTAAATATCCAGTACAGTATTTGTACTCATAGAAAGATTAATTTTGTTGAGAGCAGAACCTACTATATTTCTGATATTTCACCCTTCATAAGAGTGCCTTTTGAAGGAATTAATAAGCCCCATCTCCCTAAAAATGAAATAAATTGAAAAGCAGCAGGGTGTTTTCCACGTAACCTAAATACTACAGCAATATAATCAAATTTCTAAAACACATGATCCATAATGATGGGCAACAACTGTTTCATGCTGTCATGGCAACAGGAAATCTTAGGGTTGCAAATCCATAATTTGAAAATATTATCTTGAGAGTGCAAAGGGTTTTTATACTGCAGCTGCAGCCCTAGTGTACACAGTATACAGTTGCTGGCTACTTCACAACCTGTATATGTATTTTTTTTTAGTTTGTCCTGTGTTTCACGGTTTTTTAAGCCCCATTTGTGTGTGTTATGTTCTTTTCTTTAAGGATTTGTTTGTCTTTCATTTCACCATGAAGTTTTTATTAATCTGATTTCATGCTTTTTTATAATATGCTTTTATGAGATGTCTGGGGGTTTGGCCACCTATTTATTTTGTAATTGCAAATTCAGCTCTTCTTTTAAGATGTGTGTTGGTTTGTGTCAATACTATTTTTTGATTTAATGTTATCACTGCATATTATCTTAGAATTATGGGTATCTAGACACTGTTCCCTTGAGTGAAATATCCTTTACCCCAAGCACTGCTGATTGCTATATAGCTATGGGTGGTTTTCTGGTTTGTTCATCCCCGAAAAGCTTGGTAAGAACTAAGCAAGGAATAAAAAGAAGTAACAAAGAGTAGAGAGTTTTTCATGTTTTTTTTCCTAACAGTTACCCCTGTGATTTCAGGAGGTGGACTTTGCAGGTGTTTGCCTTTATTTAATGTTGAGTAGCCATAGCATTAGCTGTGCAATACGTGGATTGTAAAATGTAAAAATATGGTTGGTTTTTACTATGATCAGTGATAAAATTCCTATAATCTTCTGGGAAGCCAAGATTTTAAAGTAAAAGGATGTTCTGTTCTGAGGAAAGGAGGCATGAACAAATTATGTAATGTTCTCTCTTGATCTAAGATGCAAGATTGCTCTGCTAGTCACATGGAGGAGAATGTCTCCACATCCTAAATTTATCCTTAGATAGCAATCATGGAGGAGGAACATTGTCTGAGTAGATGTGTCTTGTTAACACATTTCATAAGACTGAAGGGAACTCCTGGATACATGCCATCACCAGAAATTGTGCCATAAAGTTAATAAAGCTTTATCTTAAAGCTACGCAAGTTTTTGCCTCTTCATTACTTAAACTGAAAGGCCATTCCTGTAAATATTCCTCTAACTTCCAGCCTAAACTGAGTCATACCACATATCCATTTGTTCTTGTGTTAGCGTTGTTCTTCAGCTTTAACAGGCCTTCTCTCTTCTTGCTGTCACCCTCTAATGTATTCAGAGAGAAAAGTCGTATCTCCCCTCAACCTCCATGTTGAGAGCTGAGCTTTTAGTCTCTAGAGCCTAACTTTTCTTGATTGATCTAGTGGCTCTTTTCTGCATCTCTTCCCATTTGAATTCAGCTGTCCTGAAGAAGGGGGCAGGCAGATCAGAGCTGTTCACAGGGTAACTGGTGCCACATGGGGTCCGCAAGGCAGAACCTGAATAAGATCCATAGCTCCAGATCTACTCTGTTCCCCAATATGCTTTTGTTATAGACATCACAAAGTGGAATTAACTTCTTATATGGTTACATCTTCATTGCCTCTTAGGATTTTGTCTTTTATGTTATAGTGTCACTGTGTGTAGAAGTAAAAGCGAATCAATATTACCAAGAACAAAACTTCTGATACATGTGAACAGACGTTGTGGACTCATGTTGGTCCATATATACTAATGAGCAAATCCTTATACAGTCTATGCAGTGCGTCATATGAGGTGTCAATAATATGAAATGTTCAGTCTCCTTGAAATCCCAGTATGGCATGGTATGGACCTTAAGCTGAAAGTTAAGTTTGCTGGATGACTATTCTGACAGGGTTGGCTGAAAATAAACCTCTAAATATTTCTGGATTGTAGGTCATTCAAAATATGACTAAAATTCATTCGTGGCTTTGTTCAAACTGGATCCAAAGAGCTCATATCTCTACAGACTCATGGCATCTAAAAGAACTGTGTGTATTATGAAATAATGATTTTGTATTTTTAAAAGGTAAGACTGAGTTAGAAGGCTATAGCTAGGTTCACAAAACTAGAAGTCTTAGCAACAACTCGCAGCAAAACTCTGAAGTAATAAATACTGCCATAAGATCATTACTGACTAGAGGATAGATAGGCCTTTATCTTTTTAAGTTCTTATCTGGAATAGCACATACGGAATACAGAATACACACAGCCTGAGTTTATCTTACATATATTATTTCGTAGTGCTGTGAAAAGTTATAAATTAGACCTTGAGACTTCAGGGATTTTCCAGAGCAAGACTGAGGTTTACATTAGGGCACACATCCTGAGGCTTTGCTCTCTTGGCGTATCTCTAGTCATAAGATCCACACAGAATCACAGACTCGTTTGGGCTGAAAAGGACACTGGAGGTCTCCTAGACAAACTTCCTGGGTGAAGGGGGGACAGCACTGAATTCAGAGCAGGTTGTCCAGGGCTTTTTCCACAACCCCCTGCAGAACTTGTTCCAATGCTTAGTTTTCCTTATTGAGATTTTTATTTTCCTGTATTTCAAGTCAGAAACTCCCATTTTAATTTATGACCATTGTTGTCATTCTGTCATCATGCACCTCCATAAAGGGTTTGGTTCCATCTTCCTGGTAATGACCTCTTAGGTACTGAGGGGTGCTATCAGGTCCCCCTGAAGTCACCTTTTCTCCAGGCTGAACAAGCCCCCCTGCTTCAGCTGCTCCTCACAGGGCAAGTGCTCCAGTCCTCAACCATTTTGGTAGCCCTGATGATTAGATGAAAAGATTGGTTAAAAATTGCTTTACTTCTGAACAAGAGGTTATTATAAGAACTGCAGAGTGTCTGTGACATCATGATTGCTGAGGAACTTGATATTGACTAGTATTTAAAAACTGGTATGTCCTGAATGCCAAATTGATGCTGAGATGAAGGGGACTGGGGTGATTTCACTTTGGAGCCCATATCGCCTTCGGTGGACTGAACAATGCTGGCACATTAGTTAAGAAAAGAGTGGCCTATTGGTAACTCACTTCGGATTCCTGTTTAGGAAAAAAACCCCACTGGTGCATCTCAGCAAAGCTTAAGATGCTTGTCACTGGCTAAGCATCCTACCTGTCATAGGGGATGCCTGGCCAGTGCCCCCTTTCTGAAGAGAAGCCTTGTGCAAGCTCTGAGTGCAACGGGACCAAGAGCCCAGCCCTGTATCTCACTCCCTGAAGAAAAGCAGGGGACTTTATAAGGGGTATCTGTAATGCTGATTCTGACATCACTCAAGTTTCCCCTTCGCTTGTCCTTTCTTGCTGCTCAGCGTTCCAAGGCTGTGTGAACTCAGCTGCTTGTCTCTTTTGTTTCTTCAGAGCCATGCTCCTGTGGCTGCTCAGTTCTGTGCATGGAAACAAAGCTTTGAAATTGATGCTGTGTGACCACAGCATCCAAGTAATGAGTCTTTAAAAAGAAGATATGTGAGTACTGGGGAAAAGGAGGAGAGGGTGGGCTGAGGGAAATGCTCATCTATTTAAGATGTCAAGGCTTAAAATACTGCTCCCCAGGATTTTCAGGGAGCTTTGAGCCCAGCCAGGAGCTACCTGCTTGTCCCACTTCAGGCATTTTGTCTTAAGAGCTATGGCCTGCTTAGAATAGGGATATTTTTTCCTCTCGTTCTGGATTTGCATGCTCCTTCACACTGCTTGTTTGGAAATTCTGATATTTGTCAAGTTGAACCTAAACTTACACAGTCTGTTGAAGACATGAGGTGTTTACATATCAGACTGGTACACATAGACCTTAACCCATTGAATAACTGTCTTACCACTGGCTATTGCACAGCCTTGATGCCCCCCTTCACCCCCTCCCCAATTTACTGATGAATGCATTGTGTATTATTCCTTCTGGTTTGTAATGTTCATATTACTGCAATTTAATTAAAACAATTAATATTCATGGAGTAATAAGTGGTAGCAGCAATTTTGTGAACAAAATGGTTTCGAAAGTACCCTGTGTGCATACAAATGTTTTCATTTAAATAAATATTATAATTAACATCTTATTTATAACATAAATCAGGAAATGCTTACAGAGTTCTGCATTGTGCAGCACTTTTGAAAGGCAAAGCTCCAGGCATCTGCAAACGTGCAAAGAAACAAGAGTGAGGGGAAGAACAATACAGCCACTGTACTGTTTTCTACCATTTAATCTTCCAAGGTACATATAATCATATAATAAAAAGCAAGATACAGGATCAAATGAAAGGAAGGTAAAGATGGGAAACTGAAAGACAGAAATCACACTGCTGTGACAAAAAAGATTAAATTGAAATTACAGTGAGGAGGTGCTCAGTTTGAATCCTCTCACTTGTCATCATTTCATTGCATTATTTTTAGTGGGAAGCTCAATGTGAAGCCTTTGCTGGATGACAAAAGTCACTGTCTTCTTGCAGATCTATAATTCTAAGCTATCAGGTGTGGGAAAACAACCCACATGCACAAAGATATCCTGTCACTGCATCAATGTGGGAGAGCACTTCAAATATTAGTGCTGTGCCCTGGCTTCCCCATAAAGATCTTGTTGCCAACATCGAAATTATTGTCAGCTAACTAAAGCTCCATCTACAATATTTTGTTGTTTGAGAGGACTGTTTTGCATTGGAAATATTAGTAAGTAGCGCTGGGACCTGCGACAAAGGGGTGAACCTTTTTCTGGAGTGTTCCCTCCTGCTTGCTTTTATTAACAAGGCTTTCTGCTGATCCAATTTCTCATCTGAGCAGAGATGGTCTGCAGAGGTGATTCTCTTTGCTCTGTGCTGGTTTCCACTAGAGTAAAATGACTCTGTTCCCTGTGTGGGAGGGAATCTTTTTTAATATCGCTTAAGATGGCCTTTCCAGTTGTCGTCTGTTCTCTTTCTTTCCTCCTTCTTCCCTCCCTTGCCCATTTACTTATTTCTCCATCTCTCACACATCATGCCTGGACTTTCGGAAAGAACTGTATGGGACCCCCCCATATGTCCATACTGTTTCTCTAGGAACATTTAGGCACCATACCAAATAAAGAAGGAATACCGGCTTTTTTTCTAACTAGATGTTTCAGCTACATCAGAATAATTCCTGAAAGGTCACAGCTGAAGGTACACATTTAGTAAATATTGTTATACTGCATAGATCTAGAAGAGATCCCTTTTTCCTAGGAATCTGAAACACCTATACCCTGCCCAAATCCTGATTATCTCCAGCTGCTTATTCAAAGTAGCAAGCAGCACAGACATAGGGAATTTTCTCTTACTGTTGTGTACATTCTTCTATGGACAGAGACTGCAGGGTACTGGGGTAGAGGAATTCTCTTCCTGCCATGTTGAAACCCATATTGGGATTGTGCTACTCTTCATCCAATCAAGATACAAGCAATTAAAAGCCAATCTAATCTGCAGCCTAACAATCAGGATATTCATATTGGGAACAGGCTAGGATTCTGCTCCTTCCTTTCTGGCCTTTACCTAATACTAAATGGATATGTTTATTAGATAGAAGACAGAAGCCCTGACTCGCTCACAGTCTCTGCATCATTTGAGAAGATGTAGCAGTTATGTCTGAGTTTTCTACAACTGTGCAAACCAAAGTAGAATGATACTGATATGCTCAGAAGTTTACATAAAGTTAGCTACTCATCAGCCTCAGAGATAGTATTTCAAGAAGCTGATATTTTGCTGAAAGGGTCATTGCATTGAATGTGGCTGTATCCTTATTCAGGTTCATTATTATTATTTAGATTGAAAATCTGTTTTCCTATGTGGACAATGGATATTTTCTAAATATGCAAGATGGGATCCTTGCAGATGGGAAGGGATTGTAGATGATCCCTTCCTGCAGCTGCAGAAGGGATTGTAGAAGAGTTACCTCCATAACAGTGCATAGATTAAACAGAAAGTCATCTAAAGAGATGTTGTCTTATTCCAAAATATATTTGATACACTATTCATCTATCAGAGAGGTTTATTTACTTTGGGTCTGGTTTGGAGTTATTAGTGTTATTTTTTGTTTAATTTGTTGTCTACTGTTTTTATGCCTTGTTAAGAAACAGTTCTTGCCTTGTAAAACACTTTCTGGTTTTCAAGCTAGTACCCTTGCATTATGACAAATGTATTGTCAGGCCTGGAGACTTTGAGGGCAATACTTTACAGAATTGTAATACAGGCACAGAAGTGTTGTGGTTTAAGCCCAGCTGGCAACTAAGCACCACACAGCCGCTCGCTCACTCCCCCCCTGCCCCAGCGGGATGGGGGAGAGAATCGGAAAGGTAAAAGTGAGAAAGTTCATGGCTTGAGATAAGAACAGTTTAATAAGTGACATGAAATAAAATAAAATCATAATAATAGTGATAATAATAATAAAAATTGTAATGAAAAGGAAAATAACAACAACAACAACCGAGAAAGGAAAGTGATGCAAATGAAAACAATTGCTCACCACCCTCCGACCGATGCCCAGCCCAAGCAGCGGTCCCCTGGCCAGCTTTCCCCCTAGTTTATATACTGAGCATGACACCATATGGTATGGAATACCCCTTTGGTCATTAGGGTCAGCTGTCCTGGCTGTGTCCCCTCCCAGCCTCTTTTGCACCCCCAGCCTACTCGCTGGTGGGGTGGTGTGAGAAGCAGAAAAGGCCTTGACTCTGTGTAAGCACTGCTCAGCAGTAACTAAAACATCCCTGTGTATCAACACTGTTTTCAGCACAAATCCAAAACATGGCCTCATACTAGCTACTATGAAGAAAATTAACCCTATCCCAGCCAAAACAGCACCAGAAGCAGAGAAAGTATGGGAGAATGCAGTGGTAGACAGAAGAACCCTTTGGAGTTAGCACAGAAAGGATGTTGGATGGGATTCATTTCCCAAGAAGCCTCTCATCAGGAAGCCTGTGTGTTTTTAACGCTTGAACTGTTGTGAAGCAATTTGTAGGTTGTGGTTCATCCCTCAAGGCAAGGCTTATGTTTAAAGCATCAGTGCGATATTATGAATAGATTTCATTTAGAAGGAAGGCCAAATGAAAACATCATGTCTATTGCTTTCAGAAAATTCTGATGCATCTCTTCATTTATGTCTTGTCTCATCAGGGAATTTATTGGCCCAAGGGGAACTGCCAAGGTTTCATTTGGGTGAATTCTTCATTTTTTTCTTCGGTAAAATGGCTTAGCAAAAAAAAAAAAAAAATGCTATCTCATTCTGGGGTTTTATCCCTTTGCAATATACAGTTTTCAGTTATATTTCTGGAAAGTGTTACTTCAGGATAGCAATAGATTTCTGTCATGGTTAGGTTCAGGTTTAACTTGAATCACATTGCCTTTTCAGTACCAAAGGGACTTCTATTAATGATCTTGTAACAGTATAAAAGGAGTTTGGCAAGAGAAAGAAAGCAATTTCTATGGTCATCATACAAAAGTGCCAGTGTGGATGTCCTGGAAAACTGTTTTGGCTCTATACCAAATCATTAGTCAACTGAATGACTGTTCTGACTTCTGTACTCCATTAAACTGTACCATTCATTGTAGCATCTACTTCAAAGCAGTTGCTTGATTTTTGTCCACTCTAGCAGAGAAATACTTCACTAAATTTGCAAATATGCTGTGTACAAATTAAAGTGGAGGAGTGCATGGCCCTATGATAAGGGAATCAGACAGCTAAAGGGCAGCTTAGTCAAAATATTTCTCTTGCAGAGTGGATGCAAGAGATAAATAAAAGTTAAGCCAAACACATTGGCTTAATTTTTAAGAATTTAGAGCAGCACAGGACGGTAAAACACAACAAAAAGAGTCTGAGTGAAGAAGAGGGATGACAGCACTGTCCTGTGAGAGGACAGTAAATGGTACTATTTGAGAAGACATTAACCAAAGAGGAGGAAACAGGCTGCAAAGCTAGAACACATATAGACAAAATCCATTAGGTGCTCCCCACAGATCAGATAAGCCAAGTTTATCCCATTAGCCCCCTTTTTATGTGGTAGTAGTGGTGAAAGCCCTGGCAATGAGAATAAAGGTTAACATTTCCATAAAGGTACAGCACTGAACTTCCTCCTCCCCAGAAGAGGGGCTTAATGTGGCCTGATGCAATCTTGTTAACCTCTGAGTCCAAGTATAACTTATTCTAGGTTATTGTCTCAGCTACAGCAATCATCTTCGTGGTACCTATGGCCCAAAGCGCTGCTCAGGATGGTTGCAGCACAGCCCGTTCTTTGTTCTAACAATTCCCTTGAAGTGGTCCCCTCACTTCCCTCCCCACCACTAACCTCAAGGGCAAATTTACCAGTGTCTTGGAGTCTGAGGGACTCCTCCAACTCCCACCGGAGTCAACAGTTTCTTAAACCCTGTCTTCATTCATCAGCTACATAATATTGTCTACTGCACTAGGTCCACTGACATTTTCCCCTACAGTCTGCTTATCAATCTTCCAGGAATTCTTTCGTGGCTTTCAGTCTTTCTTCCAGACACGTTCTGCTGCATGAAGGAAGGGCTGAAAAGGAGAAAGCTAGTCAGTCTTTCGTTTAAAACCTAGCCATCTCATCTGCCATTCTGCTCTGGGTCTTGCAATGCTTCTGTTTTAAAGTCTGTCTCTTTTCTGCATGCCTTTCACACTTGGTAAGTAGCACCAGTTTTTGAACTTGCCTGTTCTTAAATACTGTTTTGTGTAGGAGTCCTTTAGTTCCCTGAAGATCATGATGACTATGCCATGCTTCTTTCAAGAGAGGGTGGAAGGCTCCATCAATATTTCCCGATTTTCTTAATTCCAGGATTTTCCATTTGCTTGAGAATTATTTATTTATTAATGATAGATACAACTGTCGCATCAGTGATTCCACTGACATGTTGGCAAAAATGGTCTAGTGAACACTGAGATTATAATACATTGAGTAGGTAATAACAAAAGTTGTTGAAGCACTTAAACTAAGCACTATGAAAGTACTGTAGACATTATGGGTAAAGTGATCGTTTTTCTTATGATATTTTGTTAAGCTCTACTCTTAACTCTCTAATATGCCTCCTAGGATTTGATGGAGCTGTTCAAAACCTCATCATACACAGTTACCAGCTTTTTGCATCAAGCAGCATAAATAGACTCTCAATATAGTTTAAAATAGTTAAAAGAGTATTGCAGTTATACGCATATAATTGTGTAATGTGCTATGCAACGCAAACAATTACTTGAATGTGCAGAACAAGATAAGACAGTTGGCTTTCTAAAGACAATTAGAGACATTGACTGGATTTCAGTGGCACTTAAGCATATAATTTTTGTTTGAAATAAAAAATGCTCCAATGGAGCAAGAGTCCTTGGTGGACTCTACACACACAGAATCACACAGAATCACTATAGTTGGAAAAGACCTGTAAGATCAAGTCCAACCATCAACCCAACACCACCATGCCCACTAAACCATGTCCCACAATGCCACGTCCACACGTTCCTTGAACACCTCCAGGGATGGTGACTCCACCACCTCCCTAGGCAGCCTGTTCCAATGCTTCACCACTCTCTCAGTAAAGAAATTTTTGCCTAATATCCAGCCTAAACCTCCCCTGGCGCAACTTCAGGCCATTTCCTCTTGTCCTGTCACTAGTCACTTGGGAGAAGAGACCAACACCCACCTCTCTGCAAGCCCCTTTCAGGTAGTTGTAGAGAGCGATGAGGTCTCCCCTCAGCCTCCTCATCTCCAGACTAAACAACCCCAGTTCCCTCAGCCGCTCCTCATAAGACTTGTGCTCCAGACCCCTCACCAGCTTCGTCGCCCTTCTCTGGACATGCTCCAGCACCTCAATGTCCTTCTTGTAGTGAGGGGCCCAAAACTGAACACAGGATTCGAGGTGCAGCCTCACCTGTGCTGAGTACAGGGGCACGATCACTTCCCTACTCCTGCTGGCCACGCTGTTTGTGATACAGGCCAGGATGCCGTTGGCCTTCTTCGCCACCTGGGCACACTGTTGAATCATATTCAGCCGGCTGTCAATCAACACCCCCAGGTCCTTTTCTGCAGGGCAGCTTTCCAGCCACTCGTCCCCAAGCCTGTAGCGTTGCATGGGGTTGTTGTGGCCAACGTGCAGGACCCGGCACTTGGCCTTGTTGAACCTCATACAATTGGCCTCGGCCCATCCATCCAGCCTGTCCAGATCCCTCTGCAGAGCCTTCCTACCCTCCAGCAGATCAACACTCCCCCCCCAACTTGGTGCTGTCTGCAAACTTACTGAGGGTGCACTCGATCCCCTCATCCAGATCATCGATGAATATATTAAACAAGACCGGCCCCAAAACTGAGCCCTGGGGGACTCCGCTTGTGACCGGCCGCCAAATGGATTTCGCTCCATTCACCACAACTCTCTGGGCTCGTCCATCCAGCCAGTGTTTTACCCAGCGAAGAGTGCACCTGTCTAAGCCATGATTCGCCAGCTTCTCCAGGAGAGTACTGTGAGGGACAGTGTCGAAGGCTTTACTAAAGTCCAGGTAGACAACATCGACAGCCTTTCCCTCACCCACTAGGCGGGTCACCTGGTCATAGAAGGAGATCAGGTTGGTCAAGCAGGACCTGCCCTTCATGAACCCGTGCTGGCTGGGCCTGATCCCTTGGTTGTCCTGCATGTGCCCTGTGAGCACCCTCAAGATGAACCTCTCCATAATCTTCCCCAGCACCAAGGTCAGGCTGACAGACCTGTAGTTCCCCGGATCCTCCTTCCGGCCCTTCTTGTAGATGGGTGTCACATTGGCAAACCTCCAGTCGTCTGGGACCTCCCCTGTTAACCAGGACTGCTGATAAATGAAGAAGAGCTAAAAAACCATTTTTTTAGATAGTAGAGGATATATCAATTTGCAGTGGCTCTCAGAGGTTGGCATGTTATGCCCAGGTGTGTATGCTGCCTCTCTAAGGAAAGTCTTTGTATTGCCCTAGGACCTCTGTTACATGAAAAGAAGGTTGAATGAAACAGACTGGGCATATCAAGAGGAGGTTCCTCCTACAAGTGCTTTCCTACAACAGGTGTTTCATACTTGAAATCCAATGACAAGGCAAGGGATGAGGAAGGGCATCTAGAAACGGGTTAATGTATTTTTTGTGTGTCTATGCATGCATAAGCTAATCGATAGCTGTGTCAATAGGGTTAAGTGTAAAGTACTTAAGGCAAACCCCTGCCTGGTTTTATCCTAGTAACATGGAACATTGGTCCATCAGAGCAGTAAGAGCAAGCAAGAATTTTTTTGTTACCACAACGTTCCCTGTGGTATCCCATGCTGTGATTCATAAAGGGAAAGGGGCGGGGTGGGGGAGGGGGAGAAAAAAAAAAAAAAAAGAGGAACACCTTGATTCTTATTTATCACTTATCCAGGGACAAAGATCCCTACAATAAGGCAATGATCCCACATGCCTTGAAAGTTCATTCTATCCCTTCTTCATCAAATGGTGTAATTTATTTCCCTTGGGAACACTGTGTTACTATCCAGCAAATACTAAGCAAATAGTTGGATGTTTCATAGACACTTATTAGATCTTATTAGATCTCTGTTTTTGGTGTCACATATACCAATTTTGAGCTATGGCAAATGAAAAGAGAAGAGAGAAAGGTGACTATTAGCATGACATTTGCATTTTAATTAGTGTCCTTTAGTGTTCTTATTATTGTAATTCAGAAAATAACTTACAGGTGATAATTAAAGAAAATGTGTTTATTCAATCTTTAGATATGACTCTAGAAAAAATCAAAGGGATTTTTATAGCAAAAAGTGAACCAGAAGGAATCTTTCATATTGAGTTTATTCTCCTCTCATCACTGCCATGTTCAATTCCATTCATTAAACAATAGCTCTTAAGCTCTGTCTTAAACACTAGTTAAATTTCTGACCTCTTTTTTTCCTATTATAAAGCTGCTTCACTCTTGTGATGTTTAGAAACCTTTTCTCATTTCCAGCCTAAATGTATTCGTGGCTGCTTTATACTCTTTTATTCTTGTGCCAGTACTGTCTTTGAGTTTAAAAAGTTCCTGTGTCTCTGCATCTATTCTTTCTTCCCCCGCCCTATGTATTAATAGTTGGGAGTCTTATCCACCCTCATCCTTCATATAGTTCAGCTTAACAAGCCAAGTTCTGCTAGTCTCTTCCAATAGCTCAAATTTTCAATGCCTCTGCCAGTCTAGGAAAAATATACTGCGTCTGCTCGATCTACAGTATTTCCATTGTGTGCCAGGTATCTTGAGCATATGGAAACAAAAATGTCTGTCTTGCAGATGAGGTCCTGGTAGGAAAATGTATGTGAAGCATACAAAAAAAAAAAATGTATAATGTATCTCTGTCCTGCTGGTTTTTACCAGGATATCTTCTTGGGTTTCTGTGTCTGTGTAAATTATAGGTTATAATTTTCTTACATCATTTTTCTTACATCTTTTTAGGTCTAGAGGTACTGGAGCACCCCTTGAGGACCAGCACACCATCTTGTTGATGTGAGATCTTGTGTCATGTTTGTCCTATTTTTGCCTTGTTTGCAACTCATCATCACAGAATTATTAATTCAGGTACCTTGCTTCTACCTCAGATCTGATGCTTTCACTTCCATGCCCTCCAGATCTCCCCCTAGGAGTCTACAACGGTTTCTCCCAGGAAAAAATCTGCCTCAGTAGAGACTTCTTACTATCCTTCCCTGAAGTGGTTGCGACTCAAACAAAAATCTGCTTTTACCTCATGTGTCATTACATCATTAATGCAGGATATATGAGCACCTTCACCTCAATTTCTTTACTTCCTAAAGAGAGTGTATCTGTTTGGCACATGTCTTTCACTTCCACCAGGTTTTATTTATCTATGCAACATCAATTTTTGTATTTTAAACCAGCGGTAAGAGTTGCTCCTTGCAATAGTATCCTAGGAGCCCTTCCAGCCCCAGTTTCCTTGAAGGATTAGATGTAGCAGTTTAATTTACACCACTGTCTATCTGGCTACTGCTCTCACCCATATGGGTACCTTCTGCTCTTTTCAGCAGGTTTCTGTTCTTCTCTCATTAGAAGCCTGAATCAAAACCCAGGACTCCTCCTTTCCTAGCTGAAGGGAATGATAACAACAGGACATAAAATGAGAACTAGGTACAAGAACAGATGGAAATTTTCTGTTAGAATAACAATTGTGATTAATCTGCATTTCAACATTTGTTCCCCCCACCCCACCCCCACCCACCCCCCGACCCCACCCCCCACCCCCCACCCCCCCGTACCCCTGTCATTTCCCCCACCCTGTGAGAAAGTCACCAGGAGGTTGCTGCAGCTCCATGCTACTGTTTTACTGTTCTACACCTTTAAACTAGTGTAATAAAAGGGGTGATCAATAGCTCAGCTACAAAACAGTTTGGAGGGGAGGAGAGGGTTTGCCTGCTTGTGAGCCAGACAGCTCATCTCATGCAATGAGGCTGAACAACTTCTGTTTGATGATTGTCACAGTTGGGTGAAGTGGAGCAGGGAGGGAATAAATGTCTTTCGAATTAGATTGCTAAACTACAGGGGGAAAATGCCTGCCTTGAATTTTTAACCAAGCACAGATCTGGTTAACTAGAATCATGTCTTTATTTAATTTGATAGCCATTTTCCTAATTTAGGCTTAAATTCTTACAGTCCAGCCCTTTTCAAGAGGGTCTGTTCTGAGGCTGGTTTTGCTTGCATAGCCCTCGATGGGTGCCAGTAAGGGCAGCTTTGCCTACCCTCTCTGCCTCCCCCAGCTCTCAGTGAGTGCAGTTATCTCTGCAGAGGCTCGGTGGGAGTCTCTGCCAACATCAGAAGTAAGCTCATGGCATCCTAAGCCACCTAAGCCTCTCTCAGGCACCTGGGGTGTCAGATGCTTCAAAGGGAGCAAATTCACAGTCAGGACAGACTGCACCTCATCTTGAGAGGCAGGCAGAGGGAGCCCTCCAAGGCCAGGCTAGATGCAACCACTGATTTTTAATGGAAAGGCTGCCTTACTGGGTTACAGATAGGCAGCCCAAGGCTTTACAAGGGTTCTGTTTGCTTTAGCAAAGTCTAAAAATGCACTTGAATTCATTGTTGAACCAGGACCTGTCAGATTCAGACAATAAAACTGAATAAGCAGAATACGAGGTAAATCTCATATGAACTTTGCTTCCAACTAAAATGCTTCTATCCTATTTCTCAGATGGTAGCAGTCTGTTAATTTGCTTCTTTTGCTGTTCTAACAGATGAATTACAAATATGTTTGCTTTTCACAGTAACTTTGGGTTATGCTGGATACATCACGTTCGCTTTTGATTGAGCCAAACGGATGCCATGTTGCCAGTCGTTCTGTTTACACGAAGCTTTTCATCGTCAAAATTTAGACTGTGCTCTCGATTGGCAATGGTTTACAACAGCAATGCATAGAAATACTGACATGACAGAGGTCAGGCATCTCCTCAGAGTGGCAGTGAAACCTTTTCTTTAGAAGCTTAGGTGAAATTGTGACTGTGCTGATTTACACCCTTTAGCAAGCTGGCCCTCCAGTATTAGCCTAGGGTGACAATAAATTTCTTTAGAATAGCTGTAATTCAGCAGCAATGTTCCTATCTTCCTGTTGCTACCCTCCAAAGGAGAGTGATTGACTAATATTTGTTGTGGTTTCTCTGTCAGGAAAAAATAATAATAGTAGATGGGGCTGCCTCTGCCATCAGCGAGAGGTGTCCGGAGAAGCCTAATGGAATGACAGAAAACCTGTTATGACACTCCTGGGGACCTGGAGGAAATCAGTTCAGCTCCTACCACCGGGGAAAGATTTAGGGTAAAAGAAACAATTTACCCCACACAACTTAGGTTTCAACAGAATAAAGCTGTCCTTTCCAAGTCCCTAGCTGATTGTAGGGGACAGGAGAAATGAGGTGTCACTAATTCTCTTGCTACTTTCACTGGCCATTTAAAGAGCACAGATCTCTTTTTAAAGGCCTCCTGCAGGCAGGTCTGTTGCAGGTGAGACCATCTGCGGTGACGATGGGGCTCTGCAGCGGTACCCACGTAATGAGGAGGAGTCGTCCAATTCAGTGTCTGGAAAAGGACAGGTTTTGGAAAGAAAGCATCCTTTCAGTTTCAGGATAAAAGTCTCTAAATGACATGTTTAGTTGGGTTAGGGCTTAAATTATTTTAAATGGGACAGGTCAGCTTAATCAGAAAAAAAGAGGTGGCCAATCCAGTGGAGGACTCAACACTTTTCCTGAGACTACATTTGCTTCAAGTTTCAGCTTTGCTGTAGCTAGTACAATTGGTACTAGATTTGGTAATGGGACCGTGAATTTTGTTCCTCTTTTCTTCTGCTGCTTTTGTAAACTTCACAGTCTAAGGAAGCCTTAATCCTTAGTTTATGACTTGTGTGTTGGATTATTTTTAGCTGTTGTGTTTGGGCAAAATGCCATGATGCAACTGAAAATTACTAAGACAGCATAAAATAGGACAGTTTTACAAATAGTAATTGTAGCATGGGCATCTGCAAGATGCCTTGCTGTTCAGTGGCTGGGATGAACTGACCTGGCTATGCACCAAGGATGATAGGCATGCCTTGTCTCACCTTCATTGGAAAGCTGTCTTTAAGAGATATCCTGTTTGGACTTATTTCTGCCGGACCAACCACAAAACAATTGAGCCACTGGGAGCAGGAGGTGGAGGGGTGATGTGCATATGGGCAGGACTGAACTCTGCAGAGACGGCATCTGGCTCACAAAGAAAGGCATTTTGACAAAGCTAGGCCAGTTCTTTCCTGCAGGCTCTCACCGTGGAGCAAGTTCATGACCCTTGTTCTTTCTCAAGCAGACATATTTTCAATTAAAGCTCCCTCCTTAACAAAAAAGGATACGTATTAGAAAGGGCAGGCTGGGACATGTGATGGCTCCTCCAGGCTCTTTCCCTGCAGTGTGACTAGAAGAATGGCCTCAGGCAAGGCTGCTTATGAAAAGGGGGAAAAAAGTTTCTTTTTCTGGCTTTCAAGGTAAGGCAAAGGAGAAGGACTTTTTTTCCCCTCTGTGAGTTGTGTTTTTTCCTATATATAGCTATCCCCTGTTACTGTTCAGGCAGCGTTAGTGTGTCCATTATAAACCTGTTTGTATGAAACATCCTATCTATTTTATATGGTATCTTAAGAGAAAATAACACATACTTTATAAATGTGGGGATGAGAAAACTTTTGGTTTGGAAAAAAAAAACCACACAAAAAACCAAACAGAGAAGCTGTAGCATTTCCATCCACATGGTGTCCCACTGATATCAGTTGCTTGTCCCCTACTGACCAGATTACTGGGTCACCAGCATTCTGGCCTCATCAGCGCTTGAGTCTTGCTTGGTCTGAACAGTCTGCAGGGCTGGCTCCTTTCATGGCCCCACTGTCATACTTCCTGGGACAGATCTGAGGGTAACCCTCAATAAATCTGTTCTAAGGAAACCATTGCACTGGAGTTTCCTTGTTTCTCAGGAACTGCCCCTCCATTTCATATTTTGATTAAGTTCCTGTTACTCAGAACACTGACGTCTCTGAATTCTTTAAAGACCCACCAAAGTGGAAGTAAATAGATGCGTACATTCATCCTCTTTGCTCTCACTAACCAATACAAGTATGTAGGTCTTGGCACAACAGTAAATGACAAAAGAGCAGCTGTAGAGGGTCAGACCAAAGACCTGTTGTCGTGGTTTAACCCAGCTGGCAACTAAGCAGCACACAGCCGCTCGCTCACTTCCCCCAGGTGGGATCGGGGAGAGAATCGGAAGAGTAGAAGTGAGAAAACTCATGGGTTGAGACAAAGACAATTTAATAGGTAAAGCAAAAGCCGCACATGCAAGCAAAGCAAAACAAGGGATTTGTTCAATACTTCCCATTGGCAGGCAGGTCTTCAGCCCTCTCCAGGAAAGCAGGGCTCCTTCACGCGTTACGGTTACTTGGGAAGACAAACGCCATCACTCTGAACGTCCCCCCTTCCTTCTTCTTCCCCCAGCTTTATATGCTGAGCATGACGTCATATGGTATGCAATATCCCTTAGGTCATTTGGGGTCAGCTGTCCCAGCTGTGTCCCCTCCCAACTTCTTGTGCACCCTCACCCTACTCACTCGTGGGGTGGTGTGAGGAGCAGAAAAGGCCTCGACTCTGTGTGAGCACCGCTCAGCAATAACTAAAACATCCCTGTGTATCAACAGTGTTTCCAGCACAAATCCAAGACACAGCCCCATACTAGCTATTATGAAGAAAATTAACTCTACCCCAGCCAAAACCAGCACACCTGTCAAACCCCATATTCTGACCCTGACAGTTGCCAGTGACCGATCAGACGCTGATACTTCTCTATACAGTCTACAGCTCTCCACTCTCCATCGATTTCCTCACCACTCTTGGGACAGATCCAAAAGTGCCACTTCCTTCCTCTCTCACTTCTCCTTCAGGTGGCTACTTCTCTGAAGGCTCTTTTGCTGCTCCATTATACTTTCTGCTTCTGTTTCCTCAAGTCCTTTAGCAGCTCCTTTACTGCAGTTGTGTAAATTTGGCAGTGCTTTAAACCTAGCTCCTGTGAGAGTTCTTTATAGGTGCAGCTGTTTATAGGTATGACTTGGTTTCACTACTTCCACCGAGAGTTTTGAGCCTATTCCACAATCATTCAGCTTTCCCATGAAGGGTACAGCACTCCATTTAGCTCCACAGGATCACCCTGCACATACCCCTTTTAACTTTTCCCAATAAAGGCTTCAATGTTGCATGGAACACAGGTGAAACACTGCACCCCACCTTTGCTGGTCCCGCAATTTGAGAGCAAATGCAACTCCCAGCAAGAAGATGTCACTTCAAAGACCCTGGAAGCCATTGTGTCTGCAGCAGCCTGTCTGCCAAGGCTGGGGCTCAGATGCAAAAGCAACGGGCCAGAGTGTGTGGAGGATGAAGAGAAGTAGTAGATTATGAATGTTTTGACCCTAAGCCAAAACAGAAGTTTTCTGAAATGTAATGCCTAAATTTTCTTTCAAATAGATATCTTCCTCTGGCTGTGATTTTTTGAGAGCCCAGCAATATCCTGTAATATGGAGCAATGGAGAAAAGAGAACAGGTTCTCAGCTATAACATGATAAGGAAGTAGACATCTAACAAATCCTTGACACGTAACTTGAGTTATTATTTTATAGTGGTTATAAGGAAGCAACAGTTGTATGGACTATGAATAACACAACCCCTGATGCTCCCAGGGTTTGCTCCTGGTCTCCAGCAGGAAATGCCCTTCCACTCTGCAAAACTGCAGAATCTCAAGAGCTGTGCTATCACTGACTGTCTGCAAGCTTTTATTCTGGTTAAAGGCCCAGAATGTTGTCAAATGAAAATGAATGCTGTCACAAGCAAATTTAATGTCTGTGTTTACAGCAAGCAGTTCTTCCAGTGTTGATCAGGACATGGCTCCATCTGTCTCTGGCTGGTCACTCCATCATATTTTGTGGAAGGCCTGTGTAATTTAAAGGAAAACCTAGATTTGAAAGCAAACTGCGATTTCCTCCTTGCCCTGCTTTTTCTTTGTCTCTACGCAGTATTTCTATTCCTTTTGATTCCCTGATTCCCACAAGGTGGAGAACATGAGGCTGTTTTATTTTACTGAATAGGTAGTTGATGCATCCACTTTAAAATGATCTAAGGTAGTTTTTTGGTCTTTTTTATTTCTTCTCCTCAGCCGTTAAAAGCCTTCGTACACATTGGCTTGTAGTCCATCCTGAAGTGATTCCAGTGTGGAGCTTTCACAATAAGTTGCACTCACTGGGTTGAAACACTAGATAAAAAGTACCAGCGGGGAAAAAAAATATATAATCTCTTTCTGTTTGGATTCCCCTCAGTGGATAATGATGGTTAGACTTTTTTTAAAGTATGAATATAAAACCCAGACATATATCAGCCACTTCCACAGGTGCTACTGCAGTAACAAAATAACTTCAGCAGACAGGAAAGAATTGGCTTAGACGGATATAACAGGACACAAGAAAACTAAAAAATATACGGATTTGTGTGCTCATGCTCTTAGATTTTTGTTAAATGTAGAGCAGGTGATATTGAAATATGTACCTATGCACCTGTATTGCTTTTTTGTAAATCCAGTAATGCTAATTGTTCTTGTGCACAGCATTGTTTTCTTTGTGAAGCTCTTCACAGCAGCTCTTAACTCCCAGTTCTGTGCTTTAATAACAATACCATCTGGCTGAGGTTTTCAGACTTGCCTCTGGGGGTTGAAAGCCCATTTTTCCATTATAATTAATGAGATTTGGGTGTCCAAAACCCCTGGGCAGCTTTGAATACATCACCTGCATCTTCTTGGGTTCATAAGTGCTTTGAGAGTTTCAGAAGAAAAAGCCATTAAGCTGGCCTGAGATGATAGGATGCTATGCAGTCTTAATGCTCAACACACTAGTTTCTGTGTAAAGTGGCCAAAGCTTGCTTTATTGACCTGAAAGGGAATGTTGTTGGCTTGGTTAAGAATGAACAAACCTCTTGAGGACCTTATCAAGCACATTTAACTTTTATTCCTAAAATATTTGACTAGAAGGCCAGAATGGTATCTTTTGTTATTCAGTATAAATGCAACATTTTTACTGCCTGACATTAGATCAAAATTTGGTACTCATAAAAGTACGTAAAATTCTGGCAGCCGTCAGTAGAAGCAGTTATCTGTAGTATGACAAATATGCAATAATTTGCTTCAAGACGCTATAGACCAAGGGCGGCCAGCCTTATTGTCAGGTTCCAAAATCTTCATATGATCCCAATCAACAAAACCCCTTCTGTATTTACAGAAGAGATGAGAAATAAGGGCAGGCAGTTGCTCCTAGTCATCTTGCAGGCTGGATTTCAGCTGTGAGGGCGGAACTTAGTTGTCCCTCCTGTGTCACTTCTCCCAGCAGCTGAGGGCTTGGAGGCTCCCACAGCTGGAACAGCTGGACCCAGCTGTGCTGGGGAGTCATGCTTGAATTGCACATGGCTCAAGAGCCACCCTCTGGTCACTTTGTTCTTAAGCAAACTGCCAAATAGCTCCAGTGCAGAAATGCTGCACCAAAGCATTTCTATCCTGCAGGCAAGTAACGCCTGTCTGATGGCAGATATATTTCATGAACATCTGTATAAGAGGGTCTTTGGCATTTATTATGAAGCTTTGCTCCATGAAAATTGTGTAAAAATGGAGGCTTGTAAGACAGAATTAAAAATGCTTTCTATCTATTGCAGGAGAATCCCTTCAGCAGAGGTAGAATAGATGGGCTCACTAAAATAGTAAATGATATAAAAAGAAAGAGGCTTCACACAGAGGACAGTCATTTGCAGTTAAATGGCAAGTAAAAAATAAGTAGTGAGTCAGTTCAAATAATACTGTTTGGGGTAATCCATTTGGGTGTGCTTGTATAATTTATTTATGTAAGAATCTACATAAAAATCTCTGCACTCATTCTTAAGAGTCTTGCTCAGTTTTATGTTGTTTTGGACTTATAACAAAGGTCCCTTTTGTATGCTTTACAGACCAAAAAATGGGTTTGTTTTTTTAGTAAACACATGGACTATCAGAATTTTCATACAATAATGTTCTGGACTTAAATATGCTACCTCAAATATGACTCAATTATTAGATTTGTAAACTGCATATGGGAGGATGTGGTTTCATGCTCAGTTTAAGCAGATACATATCTTGTACCACCTCTCAAAACAGCAATTTTAACTGCAGGATCTCAGCTTTCCCCTGTGCCAGTGTTAGCAGGGAGCAGATCTGGCTGAAGGCTAACCTTCTTTTGGGAAAATTAAAAAAAAAAAAATGCTATTTTCAGCAAGGTCAATTTGCTTGGCTGAGCCAACACAATGAAAGGATGGAAGCACAAGGCTAAGGGCAGAGCAGGAGTGGCTCCCGTGTGGTCTCAAGTCAGCTTATGCTCCTTGGGCGATCACACTTGATACGAACGTGCCTAAGCAGAAAACATACAGGCAATTTAGGACATCAGATGCAGCTGGCTCCATGCCAGCATATCATAATTGTTGATATAGCACATTGCTGGCTTTTGGGTTTGGTTTTTTAATGTGTTTTTGAGGTTGTGGGAATTTTTTTAAGACTGCTAGCTCTATATTCTACAAGGACTTTAGACTAAATCAGAGAAATAATTAGCTATGTAAGTATGCGCAGCAATTTCTCTAGTAGTCAAACAGGAGAAAATCCTGACAGATCCTAGATGAGAGGAAAGAAAGGACAGCAGTTTTCCCAGGAATAAGACACATGTTTTGGAATAAATGCTGTGTGTAAAGAGTATGACAGTAGGCTCAGTAGGATATCAAAAGATATGGGTGTGGTAAATGTCTGCATTATTATTTGTTATGAATTTCAAAGACTGCAGACTGGCCTCTGGAACAGTTTATTAGCTGGGTTCAGCAAATCACCTCTGCCCTTGTTTACTGGTATAAGTGAGCAAAAAGGGAATAATACCATAATTCAAGGAATTACAGGGAATTCATTACAGAGTGTTTGCACCATGTAGCCAGTTGTTAAATGATATAAACATTAAAAAGGCAAGACCCCACTTATGCTTCTGGAAGGGTAGAACCTTTGTATTAAAGTGAAAAATAGTATTACCCAATTTGGGAGCAATAATCCAAAAGGGGATTGTTGATTCATGTATACTGTCAGAAAATCATTGTGAGCTACTGCAGGCTTCTATTTATTTTTCCATGTTTCCACCACCCCCTAACACGGTAGCTGAACTGTAACTGAAATATTGTTTTTCCATCCCCCAGATGGCAGTGCTGCCTTCCAAGATAATAACGCTCAGTAGCTCCGGGAGAGAAATGTGTGCCGGTCTCTGGCTGGCTTACGTGCCATGTTTCTTTGTTTCAGGGGAAATATGCTACAAATTCTCACATAACAAGACTAGGGTAATCAGGACGGGCTTGCTCGTCCAAGTCTGACACAGCAGCCATCTTCTGTTAGAGGCACTCACCAGATCACAGCCCATTCATAAGAAACGACATCTGCAAACGCGAGTTGGAATTTCTGCTGAACTTTATTTTACACGTGTGGTTTCATATGTCTTCTAGGCGGACTAGAGAAGAAATAAGTGACATGGCCCATTAGGCTCTTGAAGGGGCTGCAAAAGAACACCATGTGTGCTAATCTTGGTGCACAAGCCTTTGGCCCCAGGCCTAATCCTGATTCCATTTGCCTCACCGGCACAACCCTTGCAGTCCCCTGCAGGGTAGGTGCTGAGCGGCGTTGCAGATACTTCATTAGGCTGTTAAATCTCGCACTGGGCGAGATACTCGCCTGATCCCCCTGTGCCTTACTCTGCGCATTTGCATGGTCCCTTCAGATGCCTAAGTAAGAACCAACCTCAGTTACCCCACCCTAGCCTGCCCCCACTGGGGCATCATACAGTACCGTTAGTGGGCAATCTTTAATGTTAATTAATTAATCCTAGGCGTAAAATAAAGGGTGCAATGGAATGAAAGAAGTCTGGTGCGTGAGGATGGCTGCCATCTCCAGTGGCACACTGAAGAGGGAACGAGGCGCTCTCAGCCCCTCAAGAGTACTCAGGAGAGTCAGCCCCATTGTCACGGAAAGTGAAGCTTTTTAGTGATTGAAAATCCAACCGAATGGTCTAGAATGTTCCCTTGTATTTTGGAAATTATGAGAAAGGCCCTTCCAGGTTGGGAGGGTATGATCTTTTTCAAGGATCTTCACTCTCACTACAGCTTTTTTGGTGGCTGGCAGGAAAGAAGCAGAAAAGGGACTTTGTGGCAGTGTTTGCATCTTGTTCCTTTCCTTCACTGGAGATATTTGTGTGTGTCAAGCCCCCTCTGGAAATTTCTGCCACTTCTTGAAGATTCTAAATCACAGGTGGCAAACGAATACTCCTAAAGATAATTCTCTGACCCTGTCACAATCACAGAATCACAGAATCACTAAGGTTGGAAAAGACCTGTAAGATCATCAAGTCCAAACATTACAAAAAAAAAAAACAAAAAAAACCACCACCACACAAAAACCAAACACCACCCACACACAAAAAACCGCCCACACCACACAGCACCATGCCCATCAAGCCACGTCCCACAATGCCACATCCACACGCTCCTTGAATACCTCCAGAGAGGGTGACTCCACTACCTCCCTGGGCAGTCTATTCCACTGTGTAACCACTCTCTCAGTAAAGAAATTTTTCCTAATATCCAGTCTGTATCTCCCCTGGCGCAACTTGAGGCCATTTCCTCTTGTCCTGTCACTAGTCACTTGGGAGAAGAGACCAACACCCACCTCTCTGCAACCCCCTTTCAGGTAATTGTAGAGAGCGATGAGGTCTCCCCTCAGCCTCCTCTTCTCCAGACTGAACAACCCCAGCTCCCTCAGCCACTCCTCATAAGACTTGTGCTCCAGACCCCTCACCAGCTTCGTCGCCCTTCTCTGGACATGCTCCAGCACCTCAATGTCCTTCTTGTAGTGAGGTGCCCAAAACTGAACCCAGTATTCGAGGTGCGGCCTCACCAGAGCTGAGTACAGGGGCACGATCACCTCCCTGCTCCTGCTGGCCACACTATTTCTGATCCAGGCCAGGATGCCTGCCCTGGCCACCCGTTCTGTGGTTTACGAATCAGTGAGGAGAGGCTTTTTTCCACCTTTCCTGTCCAAACAGTCACAGAGCCAGTGAGGAAAGGTTAAATGCAAGCAGAGCTGGGATGTGCATTGCCCTTCCCCTGGCAAGCCCAGGGGATGAGAGGGCCCATGGCAGAGGAGGACGAGGGGGCTCTCCAGGTCATAGGTAGGCAGGGAGGAAGGAGGGGAGGACAGCAGTGATAGCATGGAGAGTCTGCAGCAAAGGCTTCATCCCCAGTCTCTTCTGGAGGTGGTGCTGCTCTGTGCTGCTCTTTAATTGGAGCAAGCGGTAAATATAACCTGGCCTTCCCGCTTAATAGGATAAGAGAAATGCAGATTTAGTTCACAGCAGCTACTGTGTTGCTAATGGTGCTTGGGTCACAGCTTCCATCCTCAAGCCCTCCTTTATCCTCTTTTATTCCCTTTGCTCTTCTACCTGAAAAAAAAATAAAGTCCCTTTTTCAGGAGGGAAATGTTTATTCTCTCTTTCCAGGTTTCTCTAATTCCCCCCCCTCCTCACCCCAAATTCCTGTCGTGTCCAGAGTCATGATTTCCAGCCCCTCACCTTCACGACCGTCTCTTCCCTGACCTCAGAAATTACTAACCCACCCTACCTAAAATGAAGAGTTATCAAACATAAATTGTGTACTCTCAGCTCTGTCACAGCTGGAATTTCTCTTCTCTTCTCTGCTAGCTGTAGAGAAGCTTGTGGAAAAATCCGAAAAACTTAAAACTAAAATCTTAAAATCAAACCCATAAGCAATAATTCTTTTATTATTTTTTTCCTAGTGGGAGCACTCAGCCCTCTAGCCTACTGACAAGTCCAGGACATCCTTATCAGTCCAACACACACATAGTCCAACAAATAAACATACTTGTTAATAAAAAGCAATAGAGATGGTATTTGAAACAGAGGGCAAGAAACTCTCCTTCAAATGGGGTCTGATTTTTACACTACTTTCTCAATCAAAAGCCGTCTCCTCAAATACATTAGCAAAGATGAAAAAGACAGTTTGGTTTAAAAGCCGTATTATCAAACCCCTAAAATGTCTTTTTTATTTCCTTATATCTGCATACACAGGGAAGAGGGAGGAGGAACTTGGCCACCTCAGCCATTTAAAGACACATCTGCTCATCCCCAGAATTTGATTTCAGCTGTCACCAACTCACCTGAAATGATTATATGGGAAACCAAGCTTATCAGCTCCAGTTTCCCATTTCCAGTGATTACAGCACTTTGCAATTCTGATATTTTTTGACTGCAGAACATGGCAGGCTGAAATAGAATCTTGGTTTATTTTTTAAATAACCAGATTGCTCAATTCAAAAGAAAACCAACACAAAATAGAAACAATATTTCTGCTGCTTCAGAATAAAGATTCCTCCATCTTTTAGAATAAGTTTTCTGCCAAACTGATGATTTTTCCATGGCTACAACATATTTTTTCATTTAAAAGTGAAATATGTAAAGTTTACTGGAAACAGAGATATTTTATCTGAAATTAAAAAACCCAGAATAGTCTTTTTCTGTCTAAACAGAAGAGAAAGTTTGTAGCTGCTTTTTATGATTTCCTTTATATGTTTACTGACAAATCATGCTTGACACAA